>NC_045598.1:174504144-174807175 GCF_009762305.2 Zalophus californianus | reverse complement strand
AAATCACACCTGTTACTCACTGTCACTCGCCTTTGAGTGCACCCTACCTTGGATTCCTGAAGGAACACATTCCCTGACTCCTTTCCAGCATAAACCCCTAACCCCAAGCGATGACAAGACTCATTCTCCTTTCCTTTCCGAGTCTCCCAGACATTCCATCTGCTATTTTCTGTCACTCGTGCTACTCAATAAACTCTGCTTTCACTTCCTCTGGCTTGTGTTTGATTTCTGTCCTGCGTGAAACCAAGGACCCTCGCTCTGGGTCCCCCACTCTGGGTCCTCGGACCTGGCCTGCCTGCATCAACAAGATATTCAACATCACTAATCATTAAGGAAATGCAAATCAAAACTGTGAGCTATCACTTCACACCCACTAGGATGGTGATTATGAAGGAAAAAAACCCTAGAAAAGTAACAAGTACTATTGAGGATGTGGAGATATTAGAGCCTTTGTGCACAGCTGGTGGGAGCATAAAATGGAACTGTCATTATGGAAAACAGTATGGTAATTCCTCAAAAAATTAAACATAGCAGTACTATATGATCCAGCAGTTCCACTACTGAGTCTATCCCCGCCCCCGCAAAAATTGAAAGAATGGTCTCGAAGAAGTCTGAAAGAGATATTTGTACACTCACTTATAGCAGCAATTATAATAGCTCAAAGGTGAAAGAAATCTGAGTGTCCATGAATGAATAAACAAGAGGTGGTGCACACATACAATGGAATATTATTCAGCCTTACAGAGGAAGGAAATCCTGACAAAAGCCACAACACGGGGACGCCTGGGTGGCTCAGTCATTGAGCGTCTGCCTTCAGCTCAGGTCATGATCCCAGGGTCCTGGGATCGAGCCCCGCATCAGGCTCCCTGCTCTGCGGGAAGCCTGCTTCTCCCTCTCCCTCTCCCCCTGCTTGTGTTCCCTCTCCCGCTGTGTCTCTCTCTGTCAAATAAATAAATAAAATCTTAAAAAAAAAAAGCCATAACATGGATGAACCGTGCAGACATTATACTAAGTGAATTAAGCCAGCCACAAAAGGCAAATACCATATGATTCCACCCACATGCCATACTTAGAGTCGTCAAACTCATAAAGACAGAAAGCAGAACCGTGGTTGCCAGGGGCAGGGGAGGGGGCATGGGAAGCTGTCGTTAATGGGGACAGAGTTTTAGTTTTGCAAGATGAAAGATGTTCTGAAGATCGAGGACGGTGATGGTTGTAGAACAACGTGAATATACTTAATGCCACACACTGTACACTTAGAAATGGTTAAAATGGTAAATTTTATGTTATGTATGTTTTGCTAAAATTAGAAGTAAAATTTTTTAAAAGGTGAGATTTGGGGCGCCTAGGCGGCTCAGTCGTTAAGCATCTGCCATCGGCTCAGGTCATGACCCCGGGGTCCTGGGATCGAGCCCCGCATCAGGCTCCCTGCTCAGCGGGAAGCCTGCTTCTCCCTCTCCCTCTCCCCCTGCTTGTGTTCCCTCTCTCGCTGTGTCTCTCTCTGTCAAATAAATAAATAAAATCTTTTAAGAAAATAAAAATAAATAAAAGGTGAGACTTAAGAGAAGCTCAGGAAGGAAAAGAGAGAACTTTCACTTGGAAATTCTAACTGATTTCGTTCTCAAATGCAGAGGTGCCTCAAGGCATGAAATTCTCCCTGGGTTTCAGCTCCAACTTGAAGGAAGATACTATGTCTTCACAAAGGGACTTAGTGATGCCTGGTCCTTCACTGGCCGGAGGTGAAGAAATTCAGATAAGCTACTGGAATAAACTGTTACCAATTCTGTAAGGTCCAGAAAAGAGTCTCTGTATCAATTAGGATTTGTTCAGCTGCATCTAACAATGAAAGCAACACCTACCACTCCCAAATAACTGTGGCTTTAGAAAGATACAGGTTTGTTTTGCTTTCATGTAGAAAAGTCTGGAGATAGTCCCTGCGGGACTGGTTTGGTGACTCCACAAGTAGCAGGGATCTGTGCCCCTTCTATATTTCTGCCCCACTACTTATGGCGGCCTCCATAGTCAAGGTTGCCTCAAGATCCAAGATAACTGATGGAGCTCCAACCGTCACATCCACAGTTCAGGGGCGATGAAGGAGGAAGAAAAGGTGCAAAGGGTCTGTCAGCTGAAACAACTCCCTTTAGTGAGATTTCCTGTAAGCCCTACCCACGGAGCTATGCTCACAAAGTTTCTGCTACCCTCAATAGCAAGACACGGACAGACGGACAGACGTGCTGCTTGAGCTCAGCACATTGCTGCCCTCCTACAGCTGGCTTTCTGTTACCAAGAAGGAAGGAGAAAATGGATATTGGGTATGCAGCTAGCAGTTTCTACCCTGCCTGTTTCTTCACAGCCCTAACTTCCAAATCTAAGTTCTATGCCTGACTTAGAAAGAGCTCAGTTAAATGTCTGCATTGTTTTCACTACATGTGGCCAAATGCACACCAATGTTCATAGCAGCAATGCCCGCAATAGCCAAACTGTGGAAAGAGCCGAGGTGCCCTTCAGCAGATGAATGGATAAAGAAGATGTGGTCCATATGTACAAGGGAGTATTACTCAGCCATCAGAAAGGATGAATACCCAACCTTTACATCCACATGGATGGGACTGGAGGAGATGATGCTAAGTGAAATAAGTCAAGCAGAGAAAGTCAATTATCACATGGTTTCACTTATTTGTGGAACATAAGGAATAGCAGGGAGGACATTAGGAGAAGGAAGGGAAAAATGAATGGGGCGGAATCGGAGGGAGGGATGAACATTGAGAGACTATGGACTCTGAGAAACAAACTGAGGGTTCTAGAGGGGAGGGGGGTGGGGGGATGGGTTAGCCCGGTGATGGGTATTAAGGAGGGCACGTGCTGCATGGAGCACTGGGTGTTATATGAAAACAATGAATCATGGAACACTACATCAAAAACTAATGATGTTTTGTATGGTGACTAACATAACATAATAAAATTTTAAAAAATAAAATAAAATAAAATGAAAAAATACGTGTCTGCATTGTTTCCCGCACTGTGGGTGTGGGGATTCTCACCACGAGAAGTGGCAAGATGAGAAAAGAACATCAAAAAGATCTGGTGTAGCATGAACAAGAATGCTTTTACATTCTCTTACCATCATCAAACGCAGTGCTTCAAGTAAACAGAAGAGACTCCAACCTGCATCCATGATGTTGTGTAAATATTTGGGGGGGCTGTGGTTGAACCCCCGGGGCATGGATGAACCTTAAAAAAATCATCAAGGAATATTCTGACTGGGGGCAGGCTCACCCACCTTAAGTGAATCATTAGGCAGCCCCTTTAGGAAAGCTCAGAGCCAAGGGGCAGGAGGTGGGGGGAAGGGCTTGGAGTTTAGATCGGCTACAAAGGAGCTCTGACATCTTGGAAGCCCCTAGAGCTGTTTTCTTGTCTGTGCCCTGGGACCTTTGGGAGACTGAGAGAGGAAATAGATGTATTACTTTGTAATCTATAATAGCACTCAGCGAGCTTTAGTTGTTTGTTACTCAGATAGTAAGTGATCATTCATTTGGATACTATGATATAGAAGACAATACTAGACACTTAAAAAACGTTCCTCTCCCTCCATCCCCAGTAGAGAACCATCAGCCACCAGCCTGCACGCCCAGACTCCCACAATCCTACAAGATGGACATCATCTTCACCTTATAAGTCAGAGAGATTCAGAGTTGTTGAGTAACTCGGTCAAGGTCACACAGCTACTGTCTACGCTCTGGCTTCATGCCATGATCTCAGCCCCCAAAGCCCATTTTCTTTCTCCCGCTAAGATTCAGAGAAAAATAGAGTGCTCTTTTCTCAAATGGCCCTTTCTGAATGAGGGAGAGCAGAGACATGTTATCTCTTGATTTGGGAGGATCTAGTGCTCACTTAAAGGAAAGCTGAACTTTAGGGGCTGGTCTGGAAACTCCTGGGGGCAGAGGTGGGGGAGGAATTGGGTGTCCTTCCCTTACCAGCTCAGAATGTGCCTCATCCACTGTGCTTGAGAGGATTTTAATGAGTCGGGGAAGGATGGAGCTCAGTCCTTCCTTTTTCCTGAGACACTTGTCACTTGAGAGGCTGAACAACAAATGGGAACATCTTGTTCCAGAGAGAAAAGTGTTTGTGGATCCTCCTTCTTTCATGCACCATAATCATCCTGGCTTTCAAAGCTCTGCTAAATGGGCTTCCAAACTGGGCCGAATCACAATGCCTGTGTGATACTCAAGTGGTAGACAAAATAAGGCCTCCTGCTCCCAAAACAAAGTCCACGCCCTCATCCCAGGACCTGTGATGTTACTTTACCAGGTGAAAGGGTCTGTGTGGATGTGGTTAAGGACCCTGAGATGGGGAGATCTTCCTGGATTACCTGGGTGAGGCCAATGCATCCTTTTTTTTTTTTTTAAAGATTTTTATTTTTTGAGAGAGAGACTATGGTAGAGAGACAGCACAAGAGGGAAGAAGGTCAGAGGGAGAAGCAGACTCCCTGCTGAGCAGGGAGCCCGATGCGACATTCGATCCCGGGACTCCAGGATCATGACCTGAGCTGAAGGCAGTCGCTTAATCAACTGAGCCACCCAGGCACCCCAAGGCCAATGCATCCTTAAAGGCAGGAACTTGTCCAGTTATATTGGGGGGGGGGGGCCTGACTATGGAAGAAAGGTGCAGAGAGAAATAACATTGCTGCTTTGAAGGTGGAGGAAGGAGCCACGAGCCAAGGAATGCTGGCAGCCTCTAGAAGCTGGAGGAGGCAGAGACAGATGTTCCCCTAGAGCCTCCAGGAGGGAAGGCAGCTCTACCAACACCTTAATATTTGTTCGGTGAGCTCCGTGGTGGGCTTCTGACCTCTGTGATCAATTCAATCCGCAGAGTTTGTTGTAATCAGTTACAGCAGCAATGGGAAACATACACTCAGCAGTATCACTGGCTGGAAAGTGTCTTAGTCCATGTGCCAGAACATTTCTAAAGCCTAAGTCTGATCCTCCTCCCTCATCACTTCTCATATCCAATTAGCCTCCACGTCCTGTTGATTCTGCCCATAGAAATGATGCTTGTGCCACGAGCTGCCAGCCTTTGAAAACCGGCTTCATGCCAGGCACGTGTGAAACCTTTTGCATGCCTCTCCTGTAACCGTCACCATTCTCATCCAATGGTAATAATTCCTTTGTATCAGGTGAGAAAATTGGGACTCAGAGGTTCAGCGAACTGCCCAGATAGAAATGACGTGGCTACGATTCAGACTTCCCTGTGCTCTTTGGCAGGTGCCTGGGCAGTGGGGAGGGAACCTCACCCACATACTGGAACCTGGCTCTTCCTCTCCAGCCCCATGGCCTTGGCTCTGGCACGGGTTCTTATCTCCCTCCAGGATTTTAGCCACTGTTTCCTTAGACATCCTCCTACCCCTGGATCTCATCCTCATCAATCCATCATGCGCTATATATCGACAGAATAACTTCTCTAATACACAGAACTGTTCTTTTCAATTCTCTGCTCAAACCCTCCCAGGGGACCCCATTTTGTGCTGCATAAAGTTCAACTTCTTAACATGGCATTCAAAGTCGCTCACAATCTGGCTCTGAGGTCAATCCATCCCTTCAAATGCTCTACAGAACAGATCCGCTAACACGTTAATTTTCCACCCGAATAGGCCATGGACTTTTCATCACCATATATACAAATGCCATTATATGACAAACAAAGAAAATGTAGATCAGAGATGGAAAGTTATCTGCCTTAGGTCACACAACTTGTATGAAGCAGTCAATACTAGACTCCAAATTCTCCAGTAGACCACCCTGGAGCTTTAAAGAGATAATTTCTGATCCCTCCATTTCCCTCCTCTGCCATCATTACTGAGTGAAAACAACCATTTTGTCTTGTGAGGAGGACTATAGTACCTCCAATCTGCTCTCCGCGTGGAATAAAAATCTAATCGTGCCTCTCCACTGCTTAAAAATCCTTTGTCATCCACTGCTTTTAAAACAAAGACCCAAACTCTTAAGGACGTGACCCTTACATGATTTTCCAGCTCCACCTCGGCACCCTCTGTCTCTCACTATAATACCCATCCTCTTTCAGACTCCTTCATGTGCCTCACTCCCTGCCACCTCAGGGCCTTTGCACATGCTATCTTCTCTGTCTGGAGTGCTCTTCTTCCTCTCCATCTTCATTATTCTCCTTCCCCCTCCAGCCATTCCTTCCCCAGAAGGTCCTCCTGACTGCCAGACTGAGTGGGGGCCCTCCATGAGATGCTCTTTCCATTCCCAATACTCTGTCCCTGTTCAGTCCCTCAGTCAGTAATTATCCATGTGTGTGATTATTTCATCAGTGTCTTCTCCCCACCAAACTCTATGCTCCACTAGAGCAGAGACTTACTTTATATGATGGTGTACTTTTGTGTACTCACTGTTGATCACAGCCCCAGGAACAAGGATGGAGCTCAATAACTATCTTTTAAATGAATAAATACCAACTAGCCCCAGCTGTGAAGTCAATCCTGTAATTTCCACATGTGTGTTTTAACGGAAAGAGCAAGGAAGGTACCAAATGTTTCAACTACTGGAGACACAGAATTGGATAGCCTCCTGTGGGTTGTTTGGTGGTGGTGTTGTTGCTGGTATTGATTTTGTTTTGCTTAGTTTGGAGGAAAGGATTCAAATACTGTGGAAAATAAATAAATAAAACTGCTGTGAAACAGATTTAAGCTGAAAGAAAACTCCAATCTGTCAAATGAATAAATTTAGTCTTTTTTGAGACCATTAAGTAGGGACTCATGGCAACTTCTTGGGAAATGGGTTGTTTGCTTTTTAATTTTTGAAATTTTTAATCTGTGATATCTTTAGGGCCAGGGCTGCAAAATTAGGCCTAGAATATTATTTTATTTATTTCTTTACATGCAGGACAAGCCATAAGTGATAACCTATGTATAGAACAGCAGACATAGCTGATTCTAAAATTATCCTTGCTTGCCACTTCTTCTCACACATTTCTTATGATGCCATCTGATCTGAAAGTGTTTCAAATACTTCTGCTAAAGGCTTTTCAGTGTTCGGACATCTTTTGGCACCAAAGCCAAGTTGATGAATTCTATTTAACTTTGAAGGATTTTTCAATTTTTAGCTTTTTTTTTTTTTGGTGAATTTGAACAATGTGCATTATTTTGTCAAAAGTTAACATCATTTTACTGTCCAAAATCTAGCAGAAAGTATAATACCTTATTTCCAATTCTAACCTAAAATAATGGTGTTCTTTTCCTTTGGAATAACACCACTGACGTACGTTGTCCTTTCTCTTAAACCTCATCCATGAAACCCATCCCTTGCTCAGTGCTCTTCTCGGATGCCCCATAATTTGAAGATAAAACCAGACCTTGAGGAGCCACCAGAATGTAAAATCCACGGAGAAGGGGCTAGGTTTGTCTTGTCTCTCCTGCATCCCTCTGTCCAGCACATAAGAGACAATAAATATTTTTAAATGAACACACTTAAATCTATATTTATTTACTGAATTTTCTGTATTAAAAATAATACATATTTATTTCAGAAGTTCTAGGAAAAATAGAAAAATAAGAAGAAAAAAAAAGATACCGCTACCTAAAGATACTCACTATTCACCTTTTAGCATATTCCCCCAGGCTTTATCTATGCATGTATACATGTTTTCTTTTTATATCATGCTGAACATACAGTTTTCTAACTTGTACGTTTTTTTTTTCACTTACAATGTACTCAATGTATGCATTCCATGTCCTCAAGTATTTTTCATTCCACGATTCCTGGTGCCCGTGTGATTCCACAGCAAGAAAAAGCAGTTTATGTAACTAATCCCACCAGGAAACATCACCAATGCCATAAATGCTCTATTTTTCATCACTTCAGGAAAATAGGGCATTATAATTACTAGGCAGTGAGCACCTAGGGCCAGAATTCAATGAACAACACTAAGTCTAAAATCACACAGCACATGCTTCAATCTTATTTCGATCAACCAGGAATATTCCAGAATGACTTTCCATGGGGAAGTAAATATCCTTCATTTCAGAAGAGTTACATATGTGCAAGATAATCTAAAGAAAACAGTAGCCCAGGTGCTTCTGGTGTTGAGAGGGGATCCCCAAACCAGCCTCCTCAATACTGCCAAATGGCCCCTCATGCTTGGAAGAAGAAATGGTTGCCATATTTATTTGTGTATGAGGCCAAACACTCTAATTCCTTTGTTTCCTTATTTTAACTGAGAACACCAGCTGCTCACTTCCACTCCCTGCTTTAGATGGGGTGGTAGATCTAGACAGTGTAGAAAATCAAAGGTTTTCTTTTAAAAAAAAAACTTGGCCCCACCCGACGAGTACATAGGATATTATTTCTGGGACTGCTTTTGAAAATAATGTGTGCTTGAGAGTCATGATAGTACCTACTACATATGGTGGTAAGACTAAGTGCTGAATAGTGCCAAGGATGGTCATTCATAGCATTGTCTATGGGAACACCATATTTGGTGGGGCTTATATATCTGGCTAAAGAGAATTCCTACTGGTATCATGGAGGTACACCCCCCCAATACACATACACAAAATAATATTTCATATTTATAAAATTCCCACTTAGAAATTGCCATAGAGCATAAATCCAAGTGGATTTCTCCAGAACTCATTACTTCTATTGAACATGTTCTATATGTGTTGACTTTGATGGAAAACCAGCAACATCTCATCTCCAGATGGGAATTTCAACAACAAAGTATTTTAGGTAATAAAAAGTTTTCTCCAAGCCAGTTTCACAGCCTGAATATGTGAATGTGTTCTATAAACTGTAAGGATTAAACAAGGTTAAGATAGATGGGACAAGTTGAATGTCTAGTAATTTGCTAAAAATGCTTTCAGTTTATTTGCTGTAAAATTTTTATTTAAAAGAAAGCACTTCCAATAAATCTCAGACCCAGAATTAGACCTCTAAGAATAAAACCAATTATAAAGAAAACATTCACCTAAGTCAATCTGAGGTCACCATTGATTACTCTGAGGCAAAGGAGTCATCATGTCATGCTGTCCGTTGGCGAAAACATGGCTTAAAGCTTGTGAGTGTGAAAAGTGGTGGCAGGGGTTGGAGCAGGGAGGGGAGGCTCCTTTCCCCTTTCCTCCAAGAAGAGCTGATCTGTCCTTAGACAGAGGGACTGGTTCTTGGGCCCTTTGTGTTCCTCTTCTTAGCACCCAACACAGTGCCTACACAGAGCATCTGCTCTTCCATATTAGAGATGAGGAAGAAGAGAGGATTAGTGGGAACGGGAGGGGCCCGGTCCTCCATGATTCTCTAGGAGCCCCGGACGATCTTTTGGCTAATGGCTCCAGGCAAGGTATAGATGAAGAGGACCAGGAAGATGATGAGGATGATCAGAATGAAACCGATGATGATGTATTTTTTGTAATTCTTCCAGATGAGGTGGTATAGGCATTTGAAGGGGCTCACAAACCAGGAGAAGGAGGTGTCTGGGCGGCTGCAAGGGAAGCAAGAGAAAAATCAGGAAAGGGGCCATGATGTCAACACATGGGATTCTCCAGACCTCAGGAAGTATTTCTGACTCCCGCTTCCTAGACGTCCACAAGGAGATGCCTGGGAATGGGAGAAGTCCATGTTGCCTTGAAGCAGGAGCAATCCAACATTCTGGGTGATGATTCCTGCATCATTTTAAAGCTTGGTCTGGAGAAGGTCTGACTCCATCTGTCCAACCCTGATCAGCTCCCCAAACCCCACCTCTTCCATGAGGCCCTCCTTGACCACCGTGGTCCATAAAGATCCCCCTCCTTCCAAATCCCGTCTCATCTATCACTTGACTTTAGCTCCTTTTTGGACCTAACATATTGGTCTTCTATACTCTGTTAACTATTTTACGACTCTGTGTTCTCCCTAAACAGATTGGAAGCTCTTAGAGGATAGAACTTATGTCTTAGATTTCTTCGATGTTCTTCAAAGTGTTGGGTTGTTGTTTTTTTTTTTTAAGTAGGTACACATTGCAGGAGCTCAGCAAATAATTTTTAATTCATGAATAAGTAAGTATCCATTATGTTTCTAACACTATGATAGATGAAAAGTAAGTACAGAGAAGGGACCACTCATCTTGAGACACTGGAGATCTCAGGAAGGATAGGAGAAATACAATTTAAAAGAGTAATTTGTATACATATTTCATATCCACATATACTTACTTTTTAATTGATATGTAACCATGGATTAAATTGAATAGGGCAACACTTCTAGTAATTCTACTTCCGGGAATTTATTTTAAAGCAATAATTTTATAAAAGGGAAATATTTTCATCATATTCCAATAATGGAAAAAAGTAGAAGTAAATTAAATATCCAATTACGGGGTGGTGACCAAGTCAATTATGGGCACCAAAAGTATGGAATATTCCACAGGCATTACAAAATTCTAATTCTGACCACTATGGCAACAAAGCAAAACTCTGAAGCACAGGATAAATGAAACATTAAGACAATTGTGTATGCCTGATTCAAAAACAAGCAGAAAAAAATTCATGTGGAATTCATATTCACATAAAAAGAGTAGAAAAACTATACAAAATTATTCTAGAAATGCTTGTGTCAGTATTACAGACAAGTACCGTCCCCATTTTCCAAACAGTCTATATTGTTTTTAGAATATTTCTCAATTATGGCAATAAAAAGCTACCTGGATTGGACGGCACCTGTTGGCTGCCTCCTTGTGGCTTAGTCCTCCCAGAGGGGCCCTCTAGAGAAATGCCCAGTCCCCTGCTTTGGGGACTACAAAGGGCCTCCCCATGCTCTTACCCCCAACCCCACTCACTTGGGCTTGGCCAGGGGCTCTGGCTCCTTCCGGGCTTTTCCGACAGGATTTTTCTCTGCTTCTTCTGCTGTCACTAAGTGGAACTCAGCTTCAACCTTGCCCTGCACAAAGACAAACGTTTCAATTTCTAGTCACAAAGACCTGCTGGGAGCAATGCCAACCTTCTAGAGGTATCCAGTGTGGGCGAATGCCAGGAAGTATTTTGACTATCCTGCTGCTCTATTTTGAGAAAAAAATGTTACCTGTTTGGTTCTGGGAGAAAGCATTTTGACGATGAACAGTAAAAGTTCTGAAATGATGTTGCTGTTGAGTTTTGTGAAAGGAGAAGTCCCACCTGTACACATAGACACACATATCCTTGGTTGCCTGTTCTCTTTCGCTTGTATTCGTTCAATCAATATCTGATTATAGAAACTCAATAGCAGTTAGGAAGGGGACGAATTACCTGAGTGACAGAACCCTTTTGAATCAGCTACCGTCTTTCTTCTCTACCAATGATTCTCCAGAGGAAATTGGTGGGTGGCACCCTACATTTGCCAAATGGCTTTTCTGTCACCCTTCATTGTTTCTGTTGTCTCCACACATTGTTTCAGAATTATCCTCCTCTTCTCGCACTTTCTCTTTCCTTCTCCTTCAATAGAAGCAGCCTTTCTGGCTTGAAAATTGTGTCATGTGCTTCTTCAGAGTGCTGTGCGTTATTATCACTGATGTAAGTCTTCGGTTGTCAAAGGGTGAGACGGGATGGCTGCAAAAGGTAAGGGTCACTCTTTCTTGTTCGTTCAGTCATTCACTACTTTTAGGGACCCTCTGAATGCCAGGTACTGTTCTAGACACTGGGGTCTTAATGATTAAGAAAAATAGGATCCTTGATTTCCTGGAGCTCCAGTTCTTGGTGAAGAAGACCTTCTCTCTGCTTCTTTGGTTTTGTGGATTGAGATTCAAGGTAATAGGAGGGACACAGAACTGGAGGGGGACTAGAGCATCATGGAAATATTTTAGACCCATGATTATCATTTTGGAATTACATGTGGATGGGGCATAACCTGATTTTCTACCCCAGTAAAAGGATTAAAGTTTCTGATGAACCAGTGGGCCTGTGTTAACTTATCTATTCCGCCCCCAACCACCAAAAGCTAGGACTTCTTAGCAGCCAGAATGGATGCTGGCAACCATGAAAATGTACTCATGGGAGAAATTAGAGAGGAGTAGTGTATCTAGAGTGGGGTTGAAACCAGAGACAAGAGGCAGTGGCATGGTTGTCTGAATTAGTAAAGAAATGCAGTGGGCATATTACAAGTGAAGTCATGAGTTCAAATCTAGGGGGTCTCATCCATTCTTTAGACTACAACCCTGGCCCAACTCAGAACACATTACATGTCCTACGATCCAGAAATATTCCTTAAAAACATGTGTGTGTGTGTGTGTGTGTGTGTGTGTATATAGTCTCTCCTTCCTATTGACAAATCTTGGCCCTATAGGTAATGACTTGCATATACAGGTACTCGGGGAATATTTGAAAACCAGGAAAGAAGGAATACAAAGCTTCTGTCCGGTCTAGTCACTCCACTCCACTCCACCTCTATCAACAGTGGAGTCGTAGTACTATTACTCTATAATTGCGATGCTTTATTGAATGCCCACTTTGCCTATGTTCCTTAAATTCATCTATCAAAAACTCACAGCAACAAGCAAGGTAGGTCTCCTTTCCATCGATGGAAAAATGAAGCAGTGGAGGTCAGATAACTTTCCCAAGGTCACACAGGCAATAAGCCAACCAACTAGAACTTGAACTGAGGGCTGTATGAGGCCAAAGCTCATGCTCTTTTCATGATAGTGGGCTGCCTCCCAACTTCTTCATGCGTTTGCCAGATAGTTGGACTAGAAGATTTGCAAGGACCTTCCTAACCCTAACATGAGATGATTGGCTTGTTGTCATCATAATTACCGCTTGAAGGCATTTGTCTTCTTGTGCCTCAGATTCCATACCTGTCAAATGGCCAGATGTGCTTTAAGGCAAATTCTGGCTCTCCTTCTAGGTTTCATGAAAAGCAGGAGACCCTGTAAATCTTGAGGCCTGGAAGAAACCCAAGAGGCCAGCCTACAACTCAAGGGAGAGGGGTTTCCAATACGCAAAAAGGGCTGATTCCCAGGGGTGACCTAAGCTCTACTGGGCAGTATATTTATACACTAGGAGCCTCATCTAAATCCTCTGCGTTTGAAAGAGAGTCAGCTTAAGAGTTGCTAAGCAATTCCTGGGCTCTCGGATGTTTGGAAGAGAGGACAAAAATCAACAGCGGGTAAGTTAGGACCAGAGTAAGGGGATCACAGCTGCCTCTTTGCTGTCCACTGCGTGATAATAAGCTCAGTCACAGTGCTATAGAATTTGCATGGTGCTTCACACATACATCATTCCATTTCAACCTTCTGACAACTGGCAAAGTAGACATTCTTATTCCCATTTTACAGCTGAGGAAACCAAGGCTCGATGATGTTTGCTAACTTGTGTTACAAAACCAGGATTTGCGCCGAGATGCTATGACACCAAACCCCATCCCCTGCTGTTAACTGTGCCCAAGAGGCCCTTCTTTGTGGAAGAAAAGAAGCAAGCTATATATTTAACAGTGAGGAAATGCGTTTTTGAAATGTTCAAGAGAAGCTCCATAATCCTTGCCATGGTCCTTATAACATGGCTTTATGATAATGTTTCTGGCTTCCATCTAACGGATGACCTTGGGTAGTTTAAGGATTATTTTCACGTAGCCTAGCATAGCGTAAGAGTTGAGTGAATAGGATTTGGTGTAGACAGATCTGCATTTGAAACTGGGCTCTACCACTTACTAGGTATGTGGCTTTGGCTGAATTACCTGCTTCAGTCTCACTGTCCTGGAGACGTTAATAGCATGTACCCCACAGATTTGCTTTGACAAATAAATGAAATAACATATATACAGTGCTCAACCTAGTGCCTGGTAAATAGTAAACTCTTAGAGAGATTATAGTTGCTACCTTCAACACTATTTCATGGATGGAAACACATAATTCGATAGGAAACACCTGCCCATATAGAAAACACCCAGGGAAGACAATGCAAAGAAATGGGAAGCAGAGCATGAGAAATGAATTCCGCCCTAGGCACAGGCATCATTGGTTATTACCATGAAGGGCCTTGCCCCCCACTTCACTGTCCTGCTTGAGTCGCCACAAAGCATTTTTCTGATATCACACAGGCCCCAGGAGGAAAGTGTTTATTGACATATTTTGATAAACACCACACACCATTCTATATCTCTCCACACAGAGTGTTCCCAGTTTTATTTTAATTATCAGTATTCAACCAAGCACCAAGTAGAGGTCTTATGCTAATAATATCCTCCAAATGTAATTTTAAATCAGAGCTAGGAAAGAAAAATGGACAGTTTGAGAGACTATCTATTAACCTAATGACATCTATGGATGGAAGAAAAGGACCAGGAAAGGTCCTGAAAAGACTGGATTTGTTGCACTGAGTGTGTTATTTATGGGCTTCGAATTTCAGTGAGCCCAGAGAGTGGATGCCCTAGGGAGGGGTGCAGGTGCTTTAGATCAGATATGCCTTCTTCAGTGATAATTATTGCTTATTAAAACAACTCTCACTGGTATAAGGCATTCTCATACATTAATGGTGGGAATGTGTCCTGGCAAAGTCTCTTAGGAAGAGGGACACACACATATACATACACACATATATGCATGCGTACATATAATGTCCATGTAAGTGTGTATATTACCTTATATGGTTATACTCTGGACTGAGGCATGCCATTTCTGGGCAGATAAATTAAGGAAATAATTCAAAACACAGAAAAAGCTTAATATGCAAAGCACAGTCATTATTCTGTCAGATTCTCAAATTGTCCTATTGGTCACAATGATAGGTCCCAGGCCCATCTGGTGTTCTATCTGTCCTAGACCTGGAGTCAGCCAAATATGCCTGCCTGGTTCTTTCAGTAGAGATCGGCACTTAGAAACCAGGATCCAGATGCTAGGAGTCTTTTTGCTACTTGGTGATTTTACTTCTAGGTCCTTTCAGTGAACAGAGCTGGAAAAAATATTTTTAAATCCAAAAAATATTTTTAAATCCATGGTGGTACTGGGAATAAGGCAAGAGAAAAAAATCTCATTTACCACCACCCTTCGAGGTACCTCTTGTACCAATTCTTGATTCTACAGTGTGGTAATTGATAGAATTAAACATTTATCCTGTCTTTTTTTGTTTTTGAGGAGGTGGTAACTATAATTTATTTCCATTTGTTGAGAGAAATCTCTTCTTAACAGATGAATTCTTACTAATAAATGAAAAAAGAATGACAGATACACATATAGATGATAGGGATATATAGATGGATGGATGGATAGAGATGGATGGATGGAAGGAAAGAAGGAATGGGTAAAGAAGGAAGAAAGGATTAGAGAAATCATTTTGCAACACCAATGAAATACTTAATTACAATCATCATTAGGTGAAAGGTGGTGGCAGGACAGGGATTTCCCACAGTGCCAAGGTGTCACCCACTGGTTACTTGCTAATGGCAAAGAGGAAAATGTACTTTTACAATGAAGAGATCTCCTGGTTACCAGCATGATCACGTGAGTAAACGCAGCATCACCATTAGTGAGGCCATCTGAAGGCATGTGCCTCCTGGCATAATTCAGTATGAAATAAACAGTACCAGGTCTTAAGTATTCTTAACAAAAATGTTTAACCTGATCCTGATAATGCTGTTATACCTAACTTCTAGTTCAACAAGAAACAACTGGACAAGTGAGGCCAGTTTCATCAAATAGGTAGTGTCATGGGGGAGAAATAGTGGGGGACCGTTCTAAAACAAAATAGACCAAAGAGACAAAATAACCAAAAACAACATATGAACTATGACTAAATCTTGTTTTGAAAAAAGAAACAGCTATAAAATACATTTTGAGAGTAATAGGGTATCCTTCTTGTAGATGGAGAAATGAATATGGTGTGGGTATCAGATTAGGTGATCATTATTAACTTCTTATATGTGATGATGGCATTGTGGTTATGTACAAGAGTGTCCATATTCTTAGGAGGTGCACGCTGAAGTATTCAGAAATCGTTAAAAAGAAAACCACAGGCCCATGATGGAGTTACTTAGATTAAGGCCCCAATGTCAACAATCCAAGACTTAATACCTGCTCTAACTGCAGTCTCCCCCTGTCACACCCAGGAATTTAAACTTTAGTCAGCCAATATGGAATTTCAACCTGGAAATTTACTGATAGACACCCTTTCATTCCTCTAAGGCGGGCACCTTTCCCAAATAATGCATTTTTTGCTAATAAATTCCTTTCTTTATGCCCTCTCTTTGCCTTTAGAAACCTTCCTTTTGTTTAACTTGGGGGAGTTCCCCTTTACTTGGTAGATGGGATGCTGCCCTATTCATGAATTATTTAATAAAGCCAACTGGATCTTCAAATTTCCTTTTTTGTTTTTGTTTTTTAAATAGGGAATAGTGTTGGGATGTCTACAATTTACTCTTAAATGGTTCAGCCAATAAGTATGTGTGCGGGGGGTGGGGGAGGTGAGAGACTATATACTCACATATATAGACAAAATCAGTACAGCAAAATAGTAACAAATGTTGAATCTAGGTGGTGGATAAGTGGTTGATCGTTGTCCTATTCTTTCAACTTTTCTACACTTTAACTTTTTTTAAATGAATAAATGTTGAGGAAAAACACAATGATTAAACTGGCATTTCTATTTTGAGAATACAAAGAGTTGATAGTAACATTGATAACATAGTGTAGGGGAATGCTCATTAGAACACCAAGCCAAACAAAAAAGGCACTATTTTTAATACGGGATGATCACTACCATGTAAAATTAACCAAAATCTACATAAATTGGGCACAACCAAAACATTAGCAATAGCTTTCTTTGGGTGGGGCACATGAGGGTGCTATTTCTTTCCTTCTACACTCTCGTGTCTTTTAAATTTCCTATAAAAGTATTTTACCTACTCTGTCTTAAGATAATCTTCACATGAAAATACTTACCCACTCTGCTCCTAGAGATTCTGAGTTTGCCACATACTACTTAGATGATCTGTGTGTCTACCACCTCCTCAGCTAAGCTGTGAACTTCTTGATGCCAGGTATTTGTCTCATTCACTGTTGAACCTTTACTGCCTAGTGTATGAGTGTGTAGCCACAGTAGCTACTGACGAGTGTTTTTCACCCAAAACCAGAAGCACAGAAACCTCCCTTTTAATTTTAGTTTTGATGTTCTTGAGACTTAGCTGGGCTATTTAACTGTCAATTAATGGGATTCACCTGTACAAGAAACTTCTTGATCTTCATCTTCTAAAGTAGTGATTTCTCTAAAGGTTGCTTTTAGTAGGATAACACATATAAAATGCATACTGCAATGTGTCTCATAAAGCACCTGTTCAATACATATTCCTTTTGTCCCAAGGGTACCTGTTCTTTGCTAATCCCACCTGGAGCTGTTTTTCACTGACTATAAGCGTGGCCACATTCCACACTAGGAGCTTTGTGATCCAGATGTCTAAACTGCACTGCCTGGCTGTACAGATAAGCAGCTTTAAAAAAATAAGCCTGGGCACGTGGCAGCGGCAGTAAGCAAATCCCTGCTGGTTGGCTGGTGCCTGGAAGAGGACTGTGACCTCCTGAGTGCTGGCTTCGGGGGTGGGGGGTGGGGGAGCTCGGTAGCAGCGGGTGTCCGTACTGGAAAGGCACCTTGGGGGCACCCAGTCCAACCCACTCTTTTTACAGACGTGGAAACTGAGCCTTGGGGATGGCAGGACCTCAGGAGGTGGCAGACCTGACTGAGGTTCTCCACGACGCCACTTGACTCCCAGCTCATCCAACTCACTGCCACCCTGAGAGAAGGCTGCCGGTCTGGCTTCCTAGTTGTGGTTACTGGTTCATTGGAGGGAAGGAGGGTGGACGCGAGGCATCCTGCTGCTGCAGGCCAAACCAGGGAGTGCGGGGCTGCCGGGTGGGTGGGGATGAAGTCAAGTCTCATTTTCCCTCTAGGATGTGTAAGGACAAAACCAAATTAAAAACAAGGAGCTTAACATTTCCTGTGGAAAATAAAGGGAGAGATTTCCCTCTCCTTTTTCTAAGAGCCTTCACTTTAGAAAATGTAATTGGAAGCCCTTTCGTTTCTCTTTGAAATATGTATAAATCCTTTGGGATACTAGATAGGCCCTTTGTCTTTAATACCCAAGATCCACCTTTCCCAAAGACCAGGGAGCCATCTCTTTGCAATGGAAACATCCATGACCCCTCTCTCCCAGTTTCTGTGGCTGCGTGGTTCCAAGTTGCCTGTTTGAGGCGGATTCCCTAATTTTTGTGCCCCGCCCCCATATTCTCCCCTAACCAGTCACATAGGATGTCCCCCTTCTAGTTACTCTCCCTGCCAACAACCTCCAATCAGAACGAACCTGAAATCTTCCCTTTTTTTCATTGTAAAGCTTCCCTACTCCCCCCCGCCTCCCCAATCTCTACCAAACCAGAGTGATGGTGGCTGACTCTCTTGTCATAGCCAGCTCTGAATAAACAGCCCGTTCACATTCGGGTAGTCTTCATTTCTTTTCATGGTTCTAAGCACTTCATGTATATTAACTCATTTACCTGTTAAAACCCTATGAGTTGTGTATGTATTATCAATCCCCATTTTATAGATAATGGAATTTGAGGCACAGAGAGGTTAAGTAACTTGTCTCATGTCACACAGCTAGTCAGGAGAGGACAGGATTCAAACCCAAGCTGTCTGCTTCTACATTCTTTAGTCTTAACCATTTCGTAATACTTAATGCAATCTAGGAAAACATACTGTCTCAGCCTAAACACCCCTTCATCCCTTCTCCACATGTCCCCAGACAACCTGTCTTCTGGATCCTTGGAACCTCCCACCATTAAAATCTACCTGTCTTCTCTCTCATTTTTTTGGCACATTGTTCTCTGGTTTCTACTGTGACACTTAGTCTTAAAAAGAAATGTGTGCTGATGTGTTTGTTCTCAAAGACTATTTGTTGAACGCTTCCTAGGTATTCAGTACACTGAATAAAAAGAGAAGGAAATCATAAAATATCTTTGACGGTAGGGTCCATGTCTTAACTGTTGACTCATGCAATAAAAATTTACTGGGCACATACTATGTGCCAGACACCACCTGAGACACTACAAATTTGAAAAGGAACAGAAAGAGAAAGCACACTGTCTGGACTCCGGCCGCTCACAGCAGAACCATGCTGTATACAGACAATTACAAATCAGTGTCACAAGAACAACGGAAACATACAGGCAAGCAAGCCTATCCCAGCCTAGGGCATCAGGGAGGCTTCCCAGAGGAGGTGACTGCCGAAAAGAGTCTCAGAATCCTTAAGGAGGAGGAGATTTCGCAGAGAAGAAGGGAATCAAGGCATTCCAGGCAGAAGTACCAGTCTCTAGAAAAGCAGGGGTGTGGGAGGGAACAGGGAGTGGCTGGGGACTAGCTTATGAGGACGGCTGGTGCGGTTTGGGGGAAGGAGGGAAAGATGGAATTGTGAAGACTTTCAGAGTTTACACATGTTGTCTCTGCTAACTTATTCCCCACTTGCTCCACAGTGCATGCTAGTCTGTGTCTGTCTTCACCGTTCCCCCGACAATGCTTTTTAAATATTGAGCTATAATTCCCATACCGTAAAGTTCATCCTTTGAAAGTGCACGATAAAGTAGGTTTTGGTATATTCACGAAGTTGTACAATCAGCAGCACTGTCTAATCCCAGAACATTTTTATCACTCCAAAAAATAGGTCCTGTACTGGTTAGCAGTCACTCCCCATTCCCCGTCCCTCCAGCCCTGGCAACCACCAATCTACGTTCTATGGAGTTGCCTATTCTAGACATTTCCTATCAGTGGAATCATATAGTATGTGGTCTTTTGGGACTGGCTTCTTTCACGTGAATGTTTTTCAAGGTCCATCCACGTTGGAGCCTGTATCAGCACTTTATTCCTTCTTATGGCTGAATTATATTCCGTTGTATGGATATAACATCTTTTGTTTATCCATTTATCAGTTGATGGACATGGTTTCCACTTCAGGGCTATTATGAACAGTGCTGCTATGAGCCTTTACAACACTACTTCCTTCCTTCCTTCCTTCCTTCCTTCCTTCCCTCCCTCCCTCCCTCCCTCCCTCCCTTCCTTCCCTCCCTCCCTCCCTCCCTCCCTCCCTCCCTCCCTCCTTCCCTCCTTCCTTCCTTCCCTCCTTCCCTCCTTCCTTCCTTCCTTCCTTCCTTCCTTCCTTCCTTCCTTCCTTCCTCTTTCTTTCTTTCTTTCTTTCTTTTTCTTTCTTTCTTTCTCTTTCTTTCTTTCTTTCTTTCTTTCTTTCTTTCTTTCTTTCTTTCTTTCTTTCTTTCTTCTTTCCTTTCTTTCCTCCCTCCCTCCCTCCCTCCCTCCCTCCTTTCTTTCTTTCTTTCTTTTCTTTTCTTTCTTTCTTTCTTTCTCTCTCTCTCTCTCTCTCTCTCTCTCTCTTTCTTTCTTTCTAAGATTTTACCTATTTATTTGACAGAGACACAGCGAAAGAGGGAGCACAAGCAGGGGGAGTGGGAGAGGAAGAAGCAGGCTTCCCGCTGAGCAAGGAGCCCCATGTGGGGCTTGATCCCAGGACCCTGGGATCGTGACCTGAGCCGAAGGCAGATGCTTAACAATTGAGCCACCCAGACGCCTCTACATTACTTTCCAAAAGGTCACCAGTGACCTCCATGTTGCTAAATCCACCGGACACTTCTCTGCTTCTTATATGACCACTCAGAGGCATCTGACACAGTGACCCAACTGTCCTTCTCAAAAGAGACTCTTCTCTGGGTTTATGTTTCCCAGGCACATTTTTATCATTTTCTTCCTACAGTTCTGCCTCATTCTTCTCCTTCTCCAATTGTGACCCTCTCCATCTCATTGTCCACATAAGCAATGAGGGATTACTCTTCCTGTGTGAGTCAGATCCCCTCACCTCCCTGCTGGAGATCATTCAGTGGCTCCCCATTGCTCTGAGGATAAAATCCAAACCCTTCAACATGTGTGTGTCTGTCTTTGATGCTGGACTGTAAGTAAGCTCCATGCTGGCAAAGACCCATGTCTGTTACTACTCCTATTTTATTCCCAGGACCGATCACTTAACAGATGCTTAAGAAATATTTGTTGCATGAAATGAAGAAAGAAATAAGTGACAGAAAATAGTCAACTAGGCTCAAATGAAATAACAGAAGTCTGAACATATTTGGCAAACTCTAAAGGGCTATAGAAGTGTAATAAATGATGACGGCCATTACATAATCATGCATACATAATTACCCTTGATGATTTTATAGAAACAGGAATTATATCAAAAGATATGAATTTGGATTTTGGGGCTTGGCAGGCCCCATGTCCCGACCTCCTGCTGCACTCTGGCAACGCTGACCAGTGGGCAGCCAGCCTTCCACACAGGAATGCTTCATGCCTCCATGCTGTGCTCCTCATGGTTCCTCTACTCAAGGTAGATATCCACCCTCTTCTTCATCTAGAAAATGCCTTTTCAAGAGCCTTTGCTCTTGAAAAACTGATACTCTGCTTGACTCCTCAACATCCTCAGAGAGAATTAGGTCCCTCCCTCCTCTCGTTTCCTTCCCTGTGTCATTTATACATTGACTATTGCATGCACAACTGGACACATCTGTCTCTCTCACTGGACTCTGAGCTGGTTGAGGGCAGAGGCCATGCTGACTTCATTGCTGAATTCACCCATTCATCAATCAGTTCACTATTGAGCATCTGTTATGTGCTAAGCCCGTGAGGACTGTGGCCTCATTCTCTTGACCCAACCTTACCCATCAGAGGTTCAACTGAAAATGGCAGGAAGAGAAAACCTTCCAGAAAATATAATAAAACTAGATGCCATGGAGTCAGGCTAGGCAGGTGCAAAGGGAATCCTTGCCTCACACACACACTGGGCCCCTACAGCAGTGAGAAAGAACCAGGTATCACCAGAAGGTTCCAACCAGGTATGCTTTTACCACTAGGCACAGGAGCGGAAGGAAGAACATACTCTCTACCAAGAGGAGGAGGCAGCATGGAAAGGGGTCACCAATGCACTCCCTTCTCTCAACCCTGCTCGTCATGTGGGTTATCTGCCCTCCCTTATGGAGGGGCACTAAGAAGGCTGCAGAACTTCCTTCCCAATATCTGTGAAACGACTAAGCGCCCACAGCATGTGCTACACGGACCAGGCTGGCAATGCAGGGAAAAGGGGAAATGGCTCTCTCTGCTGCCACCCTCTCAAGGAAGTTTTAAAAGTCTGCATCACTTTTAAAATGGAGTCCTGCATTTGAGGGTGAGGGGATGAGGTTGTTCCATTAAAACTGTACCTTAGTCAAGACTTAATGCATAATTTCAAGAAATGTTGGGGAAAAAATAATGCCAGGGGCATAAATTCAAGCTAAGAGGTTAGAAAGCCACCCCGACATAGCTATTTAATCAAGTATGCTGAAATACAGAAGCGTAATGCATTTATAGTTTTCAAAATTCTTGCCTTTCAGCAGAAACTTTGCCCTTAAGTGTTCCGTGTCACTTCAAGGCACTTGACGTTTACAAAGTGATTCACTTAAAGAGCGTGATGGTCCCTGTCTGCCCCCCAACCCTGTCTCCTACAGCTGCCACTTACTGTGAGTTCCTTGCTTTTAGTAAAAGGCCACCAGCCCCGCACACGCTTTTGCTGGAATATGGAGATCTTGTTCTCCTCGCTTGCATTTTCAAACTTGGTGAGATCGCAGGCTTTGGCAGACTTGGCTGCTCGGGGGAAACTATTGAGGTTCATTTCCAGGGAGCCTGTGAAGAGATGCCCTTGATCGTTATGGAAAGGCTTTAGTATCCATCACCAGGAATTGTTCACCCACCCATTCATTCATTCTTTCATTCATTTACTCACTAGTCATTCAACCAGCACCACATTGGATCACTAGCATGTACTAGGTTTGGGGGATACAAATATTACCAAGACATGTTTGGTGCCCTCAAGGCACCCAATGTAGTAGCAGGTAGAAGACAGGGCACAGCTACAAAATATAAGTTCCAAGCCTCAGTTTCGGGTGTTGTCACTGCTGGACACCTTGTCTACTCCCTGAGTGCTTGGGGATCATGTGCCTGTCCTCTGAGCTTTCCTCTGCCTTAGCGTGGGTCTGCTGAAGAGAACCGCCTCCCCCAACTCACCTCCCTCTGAGTCCACTAAACTCCTCCAGGCAGGGGACTAAGTCTTACTGTCCTTGTAGCTACTGTCCAAGACCTTAGTGGGCTCTCAACAAAGTATTTTCAATGAGTGAATATTATGGAAAATAAGATACTACTATGAGAGTATTTTATCTCTCTCTCTTTAATAACCTTTCCCTACTACAGAATATTTGCTAATTGTGAGCATTTAGAGCATGTACATAAACCAGAAATTCATAGAAAAATATTCCATAATTCCATCCCCCAAAAGTTGATCACTGCTCTACACATTAGTTTTTATCCTATGTTAGTCATTGTTTCTTAGCCTGTCTCTGACTCTCTCTGTCTCTGATACATATAAACATGTATTTTGCATAAAGGGGATTTTTTTCCACATTCTTTTTTCACTTAATAGATCCTGTACAACTATCCAACTCATTAAATATTCAAATATTTTTAATGGCTGTGGGACTATCACTTACTGAGTGCTTACTACGCGTGTTTTCAAATTGTATTTTAAAAGTATTAAATCAAATTATATTTTTATATAAATTATATTAAATACATTACATTAAATTACATTAAATTATACTAATTGTAATAATCCTATATTAAATTTATATTTAATTATATTAAATTAAGTTATATTTTTAATTAGATTTGAAGCTGTACTTCAAATTTAGAGCTTTATATTAAATTATATTAATTGTAATAATTCTATATTATTACATTAAATTACATTAAATTATATTAATTGTAATAATTCTATATTAAATTTATATTTAATTATATTAAATTAAGTTATATTTTTAATTAGATTTGAAGCTGTACTTCAAATTTAGAGCTTTATATTAAATTATATTAATTGTAATAATTCTATATTATTACATTAAATTACATTAAATTATATTAATTGTAATAATTCTATATTAAATTTATATTTAATTATATTAAATTAAGTTATATTTTTAATTATATTAGATTTGAAGCTGTACTTCAAATTTAGAGCTCCAAACACTCTCTGAGGTATGTAATATTACTATCCCCATTTTATAACTGAAGGAAACTGAGGTACAGAGGGGACTAGTAACTAGCTCAAAATTTAACAGCTTCTTATTGGTAGAGCAAAGATGAATTTAAGTCTGTTTGAAAACGTATCTTCCACCATAAGGATGCGCCATAACTTATTCAGCCAATCCCCTACTAATGCCTATTTGGAGTGTTTTCTAATCTTTTGCTATCATAAATAGCACTGAAATTGTTATCCTTGTAGCTAAATCAAACCAAGCTCTCCAAAAACTGGGACGAAGCCCTTAACGTTAATGTGACCTTTACGAAGCCACCAGCTTACCCAGAAAGTCATCCGAAGACAGCCTTTCAAAATCCCAGACCTGGAGTACCAACACGGCTGGTGTCTTACACTCCATCTTCTCCAAGGAAAAGATGTTCTCCCTCTTGGTGATGACCATTTGCTTCTCAGCTGGGAGATACTGAAAGGGAAACAGGAAGCGCCAGTTGAAGTTCCCCTCGCCAGTCAGGGAGTTGTAGTGCACATCGGTCTCCTGCTTGTCATCCTCCAGACCCTTCATCCACCTAAACAAAGACAGAAAAAGAATTACACACCCTGAGTCCCTGAGTACATTACTCAGGCATCAGTATAATCAAGAGTGATTTAACTAGTTTCAATGTGGTCACAGATCATAGTTTTTAAATTATGATATAGTTAGATTCAGATGGAAGTTTCCATTGAATCTGAAAGAGAGAAATAGGAGTCAAAGGGTCTGAAAGAGAAACGAGACTCATTCTAAGCCAGGTTTGGGAGATGTCTCTGGTTGTTCTGGGGCGGCCCTGAAGCCCCATGCAGTAAAGAGGGAAGACTGAGGAAATGCGAAGGGAAAGTGTAATCGGAGTTTCCTCTCCCCCTGGGGCTTCCTGTGAAAGTCCCACCCCTGCACCCACTACCCTGGTGGGCCTCTACAATTGGCTTGGTTTAGACTCGTGGTATCAGGCCTGTGATCGGCTCCCTCCTCTCTGGTTCTGGGCCTCAAAAGCCCAGCAGGCCTGCATCAACATGGCATGGAGGGTAGAAGCCTGTCTGCACCCACCTGGATTCTAATCCTAGCCCCGCCATTACTAACTGGAGAGCCCTGGATAAAGTCTCAAATGCCCCGTACCTCTGTTTCATCTGGAAAATGGAAGCAATGACAGCACCTAGTTCATAGTGTTGCTCTGAAGAATTATAAGAGGTAATAGCTGTAAGGCGCTTTGTGTCCTCCAAGTTATATAGAATGTTATTTCCTCTTATCTGGTCTTCCTCCTCCATCCCCAGTATAGAGTAAGCTACCATTAATACATTTTCCCCTAGTACTTTACCCCTGGTGAATTATTGAGAAAATGGGTGCTTTTAACTTTAACTGATAACTCCAAACCACTTGCTTTCTGAAAGCAGACATCCCTTCCCCACAGGTCAGGGAAGGATAAAGACCTTCCTTGTCCCAGAGGAGTGGTACCACTCAGAGTATGGATGCAATTATTTAGGTAAAGATGGTGCTCACTCAACCAATATATAGGTGGTATCTGTTATGAGGCAAGGGGTGAGCTAGTTGCTAGAGGAGTGATGGGAGCACACAGAGATGGTCCTTGCCTTAACAGAGCTACAGCCACAGAGGGAAGGGGGTGGAGAGATGGAGGGTTGGCAGAAGTCACCAGTGAGAGATGTGCAAGGGCCCTGTGGTATGGTGGCACACATTCCCATGAGGAAAAGTAGCTCAGCATGACTAGAGAGCACAAAGCAAGGAAGGATGAGATGGGCCTGGAGAGATAGGAGGAGCTAGTCAGATGGGATATTTTAGGACATATTAGGGATCTGAATCTTCGTCCAGAGAAAATAGGATGTCATTAAAGGGTTTAAAGTACAGAACTGATTGTATCAGATTGCGTTTTGAGAAGACAACCCATGCTTCAACATAGAGAATAAGTTATAGGAGGCAAGAGTGAGTACAGACAGACCAACCCACATGGTACTTCAGTGGCCTCAGCAAGAAATGATGGAGGGAAAGACTATGGTGGTGGTGTGGTGAAAATGGAAGTGGACGGTGCTGATGGCCATTTGGGAAGCTAAATGGATAGGATTCAATGGCATACTAGAAATAGAGCCAAGGAAGAAGAAGGTTCCTTGTTTGGGGAAGGCAAAGAGATACCAAAAGGAGGCTGAGATGAGTTCACTACTTCTGAGATGGGTTTTATCCAAGGGGACATGTTTGAATCACTTTTGCTTCTGATTCTCTACCACCTCATCTGTCTCCATGACTGGGGGCTTAAAGGAAGCATTTGTGTCACAGCCAAGACAAGAGAGAGAGGGGGTGGGGAGGGAGGGAGGGAGGGAGAGGGTAGTTTCCTGAGTCCTAGGTTGGTGTCTTTCCTATCAGTAGAACTAGCAAAGGGTAAGGAGCAACTTTTAGCTTCTGTATTAGTCTTACAACCTTCCTAACGCTGAATCTCTCATCAGCTACATTACATCTCTCCACTTGCTTCAGGTGTAAAGGTATTTTGAATGCCACTCAAAAAGCTTAGGTACCCCACATTTAACTGAAAGAGATGTTTATATAATGAAATTTTCTCACAAAAATATTTTCATAAGACAATAATTCTTAGCATAAGGACCACATAATATTTGACAAAGGAAGTGACCTTATCTAAAAAGGTGAGTAAGATGGACTCCCTCTGTATGAGGTGGGTGGAGTACCTTCCACGAGGCATAGCTTCAGTTGGGGGTTAAAGAGAGGAGGAGGGGGAGAAAAAGGGGCACGGAGTTTGTTGATGACCTTACCCTTTAACGTAAATATCACTTGATTTTTGTCCTGTGAAGATATTCTCATCCTCTAAAATGACATCTTCAGTGTTCCAGATGGTTACTCTCAATTCATACCTGGGATAAGGGAAGGCAGCATTAGGCTGAAGACCTCAAAAGCAGAGTCAGCTGGTGTGTATGGGATTCTGGTATTGCTGTGTCAGTAGGCGTCTTCAACTTTACCACGTTCAAAAACACCAACACTTAAGGTCTTGGTTCCTTCAAAACCAAGTGTCCCAGCTGGAATCACCAAGGATATGAAGTTCACTGAGCAGTAATTTCTTCCATTAGCTGACATTTTTCAGAATGTTGCACAACGCTGAAGCACAATAGCCCCCACATATAACGGGAGCCAGCATTTCAACCATAACCACTGCTACCATTACCATCACTCACCCTTGTGGTAAATGGCCAGATGGAAAGTGAGATATGATTATCAGGTGTCAACTGATCAGTGTAACTGATGTTACAATGTAACAATCATTGTAATTGATCAAATGTCATGACCTTTTAGTTGGCTACCATGGTCTCTTCCCCTGAAGGTAGGGCTGCAGCTCGCTGACTTACCCTTTAGGCTGCCTTGGTGAAATGTCAACAGGAGGTCCAGGTGGAGGCATATCTTTGGGAAACATGTCCACCCACATCTGCAGGCGGCCCTGGTTAAGAAAAGAAGATCTCCTTTAACTTTGGCGGAGTATCACATGGGCAACTGATCATTCATGGTGTTAACAGATCCCTTTACTAGTCATAGATATTAGCTATATATCATATCATATCTTATCATATGGGTATTATTCATATTATACATGCTTAGGATATTTGTTGACAAAGACAGAACTTACATTTTTATTAAGAATTAGTCAGAACATATGTTAAGAGCAGGTGAAAGGCAAGCAAACGCTTACTGAGCACCTACTATGTGGTAGACACAGTACTACGCACTTGACAAAACATTATGTCAATTCCCCCACTATCCCCAAAGGATGGATATTATTATTCCTACTTGACAGATGAGAAAACAACTTGCCCATGCTTACACAGACAATATGTAGCAGAGTCTGGATTCAACCCTTGTCTGTTGACTCCAGAGACTCTGCTTTTTCTATAAACCCCAAAGGATTAAAAAGATGATAATACTATCTGTCAGAGGTATCATGTTTCATTGTTTCCAAAGTGCTTTAACATCTTTATCTCCATAACTGCTTAGCCCAGCTACATTTCTGTGTTACACATCTAAAGAAACCAAGGCTTAGAGCAGCCAAAGAAATGATAGGAGTCCTGTAGCTAATTAGTGCCAGAATAAGGCCTCCCATCCATTGCTTTGGACTCCATACATCAGAATTTATCCTGCTGCAAGGGATCTGAGTGCCCATGTGGGGAGAAGGCCCAGTGGATTCAATGCTCAGCTCTGTGGTATACACTCTAAGTACCCCATCAGCTCAGACAAGAAGGTGAGTGATCAACAAGGCCTGGGATGGTCAGGGGAGATTTTATATGAAGGAAGTGGGGTTCCCAACCAGAGCAGGGAGGATCTGTAGGATTTAGGTGAAGGAGGGGCTTTGGCTAGAAAATAAAAGGGCTTTCCTAGGGAAGGGACAATTTAAGCAAAGAGTTTAGCATTCGGAAAGAGAAGAACCAATTAATGGAGGATTACAATCCTAGAGTCTCTAAAGAGATATTAACATTCACTTGTAACCAAAAAGCCACATGGCAAAATGAAGGATACCAATAACCAAAAGGTTTTAAACATCTGGCAGTGAATTTTAGGAACGAATCATAGGCTTCTACATCTGATAAAAGGCACTCTCCCAACACTGCTGAGATGGCAGTGTGGCCATTGGAAACTGCCCCATTGGAGTCAAGCTCGTGTGTTTTGCCCAACTCACACAGTGAGTGAGTCCAGGGCTGGGACAGGACTAAAACTCAAACTGCCTGGGTGAAATCCCACTCTACTACTTACCACATGAGTAACTTTGAGCAAGCTAGTTAAACTCTCTGAACTTCAATTTCTTCATCTTAAAAGCAAGGATCATAATAAGTACACCATGAGGCTGTATTAGGGAATAAGGTAAGGTGACTCACACACCCCTATTTGTCTAGAAAAATCCTGGTGGTGCCCCTTGTACCAGCTTAATTATTAACAGCAGCCTCTTTTACTCTCAAAATGGCCATCGTTTGGATAAACAAATCTATGGTCATCCTAACTGAGATAATTTACATAAAGGGCCTAGTATATAAGTACATATTAATTATATACATAAAATTAATAAGTACATATCAAGAAGGCTCTTAATAAAGTTGATCTTCTTTTCACTTCTAATTCATAACCCAGATCTCTGGTTATTTTTTCCAAACAGCTTCCTCTTGCCAGTTCTTCAAAATAAGCCACCATCTATTGCTTCCCTGGGAAAACTAATGGCCTGTGGGGTTACTGATAGATTTTGGACAAGGCCTTGGGCATGTCAGATGGATTTTGAAGTTTCTCAAATATCAGCATTCTTTCAAAAGAGTGTGATAATTCAAATCCATTAAAAAGGCAGAAAGCACTCAATCCAACTCTGACTTTAGGGCAGAATTTCTCAACCTCAACATTACTGACATTTGGGGCTGAATAATTCTCTGTTGGGGGAGGCTGGCTATGCAGTACAGGAAGTTTGGTTGCATCTCTGACTTCTACCCACTAGATGCCAATAGCATCCCCACCCACTTGAGACAAACAAAAATATTTCTAGGCATTGCTAAAGTCTGGGGCAGGGAGGCAAAACTGTCTCTGGTTGAGAACCATTACCATAGGGCACACAAGAATAATTTTTCGGGACAAAGTCCTATTCCTTGGGGATGAACACTCCTACTGGGGCCAGAACTGTCTTGGCCATTACCTGCTCCATCCCTGGCTTATCCTTGTGGTACAGCGGCCGAGTTTCTATGTGCTCAGGAACCAGCTTACACCCAACCTCTGGTATATCCTCCCATGACTGTAAAACCCTGAGGGCCAGGTGCTCGTAAGACTCCACTGTCTCATCTGCATGGAAGAAAGAGGAATAAAGGCATTTGTCAGATATATTTTCCCATAATGGAACCATGATGGGCTGTCAGGTGCACTTTTAAACACTCCCTTAAAGGTTAAATTTAAATGTACTAAGGCACAGGGAGAGAGTAAAACTGCAAAAGAGAAAAAGGACAAAAAGAGAATAGAAAGAGGTGGGGGTGGAGGGGAGGGAAGGGAAAGAGACAGGAGGTTTAGAGAGCAGGAAGTGAGGTGGGTTGACAAGATGACCAGAGTGCAGTCAAGGTCTCAGAGTCTGTGGCTCCATTTGCCCCTTGAATCAGATTCCTCTAGAGCCTGTGAACTGCAAGCTTGGCTTTGAGGTCCTGGAAAGGGTATATTTCCTGGAGATATAAGACTATTTGTTAACACTATCGTGTGAGAGGACCTAGTAGATCTGGGTGGTCCTGAAGAAGGTGGTGAAATCCGCACAGTATGTGTTCATGGAGGTCTTATCTTTTCTCGTTGTTCCTTCCCACTAACATACTTGCTCATAGGGAAGGTTCTCATAACTGTCATCTTACCAAAGAAGGCATACATAATAAAAACTACTGGTAGACAAAGTACTTGCAAAAATAACACAAAAATTGCTGAAAAAAATCAAATCTTTTTGATAAAGTTTAGAATGGCCAAATTTGACATAAGGATGTTGAGTTCAGTTTTTTTTTAAAGATTTTATTTATTTATTTGAGAGAGAGAGAATGAGAGATAGAAAGCATGAGAGGGAAGAGCGTCAGAGGGAGAAGCAGACTCCCTGCTGAGCAGGAAGCCTGATGCGGGACTTGATCCCAGGACTCCAGGATCATGACCTGAGCCGAAGGCAGTCGCTTAACCAACTGAGCCACCCAGGCGCCTGAGTTCAGTTTTAAAAAGGCCACACATGGGGCGCCTGGGTGGCTCAGTCATTAAGCGTCTGCTTTCGGCTCAGGTCAGGATCCCAGGGTCCTGGGATGGAGCCCGGCATCGGGCTCCCTGCTCGGCGGGAAGCCTGCTTCTCCCTCTCCCACTCCCCCTGCTTGTGTTCCCTCTCTCCCTGTGTCTCTCTCTGTCAGATAAATAAAATCTTTAAAAAAAAAAAAAAAGGAAAAGGCCACATACACACACACACAATCTCCCAATAGCAATAATTACAATCAGTGGAAGTTGATGGGGATGATGATTACATAATCAGTGAACTAAATCTTTTGTCATAAAGTTTAATCAGTTCTTGACTAACTGAAATGAACATCATTTCAGATTTTTGGTGGCCAAAGAAAATGGTTTCATCATGAAACGTAGAATATTGACAAAGGAATTAACTGGCCTAATAGAGTATATTGTGGAAAAAAATATTTTTCTCAAGAGAAATTCATTAAGATGTCATTAATACACAATTTAAATGTCAATGACTCTGCATGAAAAAACCTTCAAGAGGTTCTTGGGGTCAAAATAACAAGGTGAGAAGAAATTTTGGTGTCAAAGTGGCAGGATCAACATAACATTGTGAACACATCCAGTGATATGTCCTTAATTGGGTCCTTTGCATCAGAAGCTCTGAACCTATGTTTTGCCCATATGTAACTCTACACCTATTGATTTGCATCAAATGGATGGGGATGGCATTACAAGAATTGTTCTGTATCATGAAAGTAAAGTAAAGGTGGCTTTTTTTTCCTTATCCTCAATTTATGAAAGCCCCTCTGGAATCTTCCTGGTATGTCCCATGTGCTTATATGGAAAACCTGCTTCTTGGTACTGAAATAAGAGAGTTGTTGGTATAACACTTGTGGGGGTAATTTGGGATGTGTCCAATGATTTATTTTATATCATATTCATTTTAAGGTTACTGCCTACCTTCCAACACAACAGTCCTATTTGTGTGATCTACACTATAGAAATACCAGAAATGTGCAAAAATATGTATAAGAAACATGTTTCTTTTCTACAGAAATGTACAAAAAACAAGACACAATGTAAATAAATGAGACAGCCATAAAAAGGAGTATTGTCAATGACACTCTCAAAGAACAAAGGAAAATCATCATAATCTATCGGAAATAGAAAAAGCAGGATATACAATACTATATATGGTACACTTCCAATTCTGTAAAAATGTCACACACACTAAGGAAATACACCAACAAGCAGCATGCTTATCCCTGAATTTGGGGATTCTGAGTGATTTTCATTATCCTCTTTTCTTTTCCAAATTTTCTACCAGGAGCATGATTAATTTACAATAGATAGCTGCTCTCCGCAGCCACAAATACCACCAGAAGCAGGCTTTCCAAAAGAAGAGCAACATCAGCAGGATACACTGGGGGAGTTACCCGAGTCCTCCTCCGTGAAGACTGTTTTTCCAGAAAAGACCTGATTTCCTATCTGTATTTTCCCAGGATGAAAGTAGGGTCCATCCAGCTTGTTGTCTTTGCAGAGCTTTGTGAGGATTTCAGTGGGTTTGGATGTGTCTCTCCAGGCGTTGTATCCTTCTCTAGAAAGAGGGGGGAAGAATGGATAGGGTAAGGCCTGCCTTCCCCTGGGAGGACACACGTAAAGTAGCTATCAAAAGGACCACCCAAGTATGATCAGTGGTTTCCTTCAGATTTCTTGCCATTCTATACACTTGGGGCTAATGTTTTTTGTTTTGTTTTCTCTCTTTTCTGGTTAATTCCTCTGCATCTGCATGCTTAAATGAAAGGCAAGATTTCTGAGTAGCTTGACATAAAAATCCTTTGCCGGTAGTTGTGTGTGTGTGTGTGTGTGTGTGTGTGTGTGTGTGTGTGTGTGTGTGTGTGTGTGTTTGAAGAAATGTACCTTAAAACAAAAATTGAAGTGACATTCATATAACATAAAATGGACCAACTCAGTGGCATGTATGACATTCATAATGTTGTATAATCACTACCTCTACCTAGTTCTAAAAATTGTTCATCACCCCAAAAGAAAACCCTGTACCCATTAAGTGGTTGCTCCTTGCCTCCCCGCCCCCCTCAGCCTCTGGCAGTCAGCCATCTGCTTTCTGTGGTCTAGATTTCTTTGCATGCAGTTCCTGTTTAGTTTTGTTCTGTCCCTTGCGGAAGAGCCATCTGACTGCTACTTCTTCTAAGAGGAAAGCTTAGCTCAGCCTTTCAATTACTCTGCTTCTTTCTTCCCCTCTCCTCCCCCACCAAAATCATATTGGAGACTCACATCACAGGTGGAGAGTCTAGATGTGCTGTTTCTCTAATCAGTGATTTTCCTGGTGCTTAGTTTCTAAATCTTTCCAACCCCTTCTTCCCTTAAACACTAGCTGTTTGGTTAAAAAATATTAAGTTGCAATGAAATGCTCCCTATGAGCCATGACCAAGACAAGTTGGGATCTCTCTGTTCACTGGGACACAGGATTCATCAGAATTTAACTTATTTAAGTATTTCAATAAATCAAAACATAAGTATAAAGCAGTGTTCCTACCTTGTGCCAAAGACATGAGGATCCTGAAAAGTTCATCCAAGCCATGCCCAGAGCCATACGTGCACAGGCTTCCCCAGAAATAGGTGCTCTGGTTTTTGTTTTGGTTTTGTTTGCTCTCATCTATTTTTAAAAATTTACTGAACAAAGTTTACAACCCCCCTGACTAAACTATTCTGCTCCCTGGTGGTTCCACTGTCAGGAGAGTCTTCTGAACAGAAGAGGCACCATCTTTGCCTGTGGCTTCCTTCCCTGACTTCAGAGTGAGAACGACTCATCATTCTCTGAATGGTACCTTCTCAGGTAAACACCTCAGGGGGCTTATACATTCACAAGAGTCCCCCAAACCAAACTGGATTACTATGCTATCAAAACGATGATTTCAAAAAATACTTAATGACACTACAGAATGCTTAGGATATAGGGGTAAGTGCAAATAGCAGCTTGCAAAATGACATGGATAATGTGAGGCCAACTTCAGGGAAAAACAGTATAGAAAAAATACTAAAAGGAAATAGGTAAGAATTTTTTATTCAAGTTATGTCCGGGTGGAATAATCTGAGCATAATTTTGTACTTTCTGCATTTCCTCAATTTTCTGCAATGAATATATATTATTTTATATTCAAGAAAAGCATTTCTAAAATTATACCATGGAAATCTAATGAATGTTTTTATATTTTTCCTGGCTGAAATTCTGAAGATTTTTATTTTTTCTTAAGATATCAGATAAAACACACTTTAAAAAAAGAAAGCTGGTAGTCTATATTTTAAAATGAAGCAGAGGGGTGCCTAGGTGGCTTAGTCGGCTAAGCCTCTGCCTTTGGGTTTAGGTCATGATCTCAGGGTTCTGGGATCAAGCCCCGCATCAGGCTCCTTGCTCAGCGGGGAGTCTGCTTCTCCTTCTCCCTCTGCCTTTCCCCCTGCTCATGTGTGCTCTCTCTCTCAAATACATAAATAAAATCTTTCAAAAATTTTTTCTGATGAAGCAGAATTCAAAATCATTGTAAACAGTGAGAGCTGGTCCATTCCTCCCTCTTTGTAAGGTGGGGATAACACCTCAATGGGTTTTGAGAGAACTGAATGAGGTACGGTGTCTTGTATATCATAAACACTCATGAGTGTTTATTATAATTAACTGGGATATTGGCATTTGTGCACTATTAATCATTCTTCTTCTAACATCATTCTTCACCAGGAAACTCTGCCCACCAGGCTCAACCGATTGAATGAACATGTTAATTCAGCTCTTGACTCTTGAAGAACCTGCCCTGGGTTCTAAATCAGTGCTGCCTCCCCAGTACCAACCACCCTCAAGTGCAGCGAACAGTTTCCCCCACCAGCCCCGCTGACCTGGAACCCCTCTGAGACATTCAAGCTGAGCCTTGGCTGGCACAGCAGCGCCCCCCGCCCCCCCCCCACTCCGGGAAGAACTTACATCTCGTACTGGCTCTGCAAGCCACAGATAGCTCGGTGTCTGCTGTAGAAACGGTTCTCCAGGTCGATCCTGGTCTCCCCAATGAGGTCATCTGTCCCGATCAGGTCATGGTCGTAGATCAGGATGGAGAGCAGGGAGTCCTTTGGGAATGTGGCCTGAATCTCAAATGACCTGTGGTCCAAGTAAAGGCATTAGGAATCTACATCTGGCTACACAGGGAACGTCTCCCCAGTCTGTTTTGACCTAGCCTGCGGTTCAGAGGAACTCACTAAACTCGATGAATACTTAGTAGATATTTATTTGATTTAATGTTTCATTGAGATTCAATTTCCAATTCCCTGTCAATTTCCAGGAGCCCATGAACTCCACTTAAGTGGGTCGCATCCCACAGTCTGCATCTAGGGTGACAGCAAGATGGGTATGAAACACCTGGGGGTTCGGTCTCCAACAGAACTGATTTCTAATTTTGGATTTGAATCCGCAACTTCTTGGGTGTAAAACTTTGGGAAACTTATTCCATCCCTCTCAGCCTCCTTAGGTGTAAATGGGGATCAATATATCTTCTTTATAATATAGCACGGTCGTTAACTGTGATATTGTTTATACAAAGCACACATTTAGCTTGCAGGTATTCAACTGGTGTCCAATAAACTGCCATCCCCTTCCCCCTCCCTGGTTGCTTCATGGCGGCGGGGGTGGGGGGGGTGTCAGCTGAGTTTGTTTTAAATGAGAAGCCTTTTGAAGATGGAAAATCCTGAAAACAGAATTGCAGGACTGCAATGCCATCTCTGCAAACTTCTGAGCCCCTCAACCATGAGACCTGCTTCCTTCACCTCTGCTTTGCTGGAGCCCTGGCTTCACCTGCAGAGAGTAAGCAATGAATGTCTCCCTGAACTGGAAGGGATCTCAGGAATCACCATATCCCAGTGCCTTCATTTCACAGATAAGGAAATTGAAATCCAGAGCACAGAAGTGACTTGCCTGGACCATAAATCAGGTCAAGCTAGGGAAAGTAACAGCTCCCTGACCCCCCTAGTTCTGAGCTCTTTCCATGATACCACACCAACGCAAGGTGTTGAAAAGCAGTGCCATGGGATTTCCTGGGATAATGCATTATCCGCGTTGCTGAGCATTACAGAAGATAATTAAGGAGGGCACTTGTACTGGTGAGCACTGGGTGTTGTATGTAAGGGATGAGTCACTAAATTCTACACCTGAAACTAATATCGCACTGTATATTAACTCACCGGAATTTAAATAAAAACTTGGAGAGAGAGAAAAAAAAAAAAAGTAAATCCTGAGTCAGTTTAGGGAAGTGTCTTCTTGAAAAGAAAATAAAAAACACCAGCGTTCTCCGGCTTTTTCCAACTCCGGCTGCCCTGGGACAGGTGCGGTGGGCCGGCCTGTGAGCGAGGGACCGAAAGGAAGTGGGGAGAAAGGGAGGATGGAAGGCCCACGATTTCCCTCCGTGTCCGCTGGCCTGCCTGGGCTGCTGCCCTTGGGGTCAGACCCACTGAGTCCCAGCTCTCAGTCTCCAGTGGCAGCGACTACAATTCTAACACCAGCCCCCGGCCAATGAAGCCTTCCCGAGAGAAAGCAAGAGAGACGCCGCAGCTCCATGGACTGGAACTGACTGAGGCAGCTCTAATAGGCCAGAAATATGGCTGTGCGGGGAAGAAATCCATGTGTCTTCCATCAGTAGGCATAGCATTGCCTGGGGCACCAAGATGTAGATTCCAAACTGTGCTTGATATTTTGGAGGTGTCTCACAAGGAAGCCTCCAGCCACAATCTCTGAGGTTGGCCATCACATGGTTGCTGCCACCAAGGAAGGACTTGTTAAGTTCTTAACTACCCTGGCAACAGTGACAGAAGACCCAGTTGCTTTGGTCCATCTTCCCAAGCGGAGTGTTCACAGATTAACCTCTCTTGACTATTCACTGGAACTGTCATTAAAAGAACTACCAGAAACAGCTCACCATGGTTGGACTTCCAGTCACCCGGGGAAAGACTAGGCTTACACTTAGGCTTACACACTGAGATACTACCTCTAAATGCAATGGTGGTTGCAAAAACAGAAAGCACTGGGGCGCCTGGCTGGCTTAGCAGAGTGTGCGACTCTTGATCTCAGGGTTGTGAGTTTGAGCCCCAGGCTGGGCGTAGAGATTACTTTAAAAAAGAGTGAAAGCATATGAAATGGGTAAAACTGAGCCTTGTTGAAACATTCAGTACCTCTATGCTTCAGAGCAAAGTTGTTCATTCATTCACTCTTTTATTTATTCGTTTGTTCATATGACAATTATTATACGTTGTATACCTGTATGCCAGGCACTGTGAAGAAAATGAGGAAACGCCAAAGGACGCCACGTCAGGATGATGCAGAGTGACAGGGGCCCATTAATTCTGACTGGAAACTGACGGAAGCTTGTCCCTCCATCTATTCATTCATTCACTCTCCAGATACTTGCTGAGCATCTGTCTGCTTTGTGCCAGACCCTGTTGTAGGTTCTAGGGACGCAGCATTGGATGGACTAGACCAAATCCCTGCTCAAAGGGAGCTTACCTTCTCGTGGGAAGATGAGAGATGGCCAATAAACACAGAAACATATCAAGTTATGTCAGAAGCTGTGAAGGAAAGTAAAGCAGGCAAGGTGCCAGGCATCAGGGGATAGAGCCTGTGACATCCTCATACTGTGAGGTCGCAAAGAGGGCTTCCCCAGACTCCAGGTCAGGGACAGGAGCCCTCTACTTTGCCTGCTGGAACATGCAGGATTGAGCCAGCAAATTCTATCCCCGAGTAACAATTAAAAACACACTGAAGAAAGCATCTAGGAGGGCTTCTGGCAGAGGCTCTGCAATGCCAGAGGATGGTGGGAATATTTCATCATCTTCTTCTTTTGTTTACCATAGCCATCAATGGGGTAATAAAACCAGTCCAACTCAGGCGCTGTGCTGGAAGTACCTTATAAAAAGTGACTACAAAGCACTTGGCAAAACGAAGTGCTGGTTACATAGACAGCAAGTAATAATAAAGGTCATCTCTGGGTCAGGGAAGCAAGGGTAAACCTCCCAGGCACCACTGTTTTAGTCATTCTCATTAATCTGAACAGGCAAGATCATTCATTGCCTCATTTCCTCCAGAGCAATAAAGTGTTAAGAGGTTCATTCTGATCAAATGTCAAAGGGTCCACAGTGATCACAAAAGTGTAAATGAATTTAAATGAGGCTAATGGAGAGTTCCTCTCACGCTCCTTGCTACTCCAGAAAAAAAGAAGTTAAATACAGTTAGGACGTAGCCATTGCTAAAATGATTATCACGGGGGGAGAAGGAGGAAGCAGATGTGTTCTGAGTGTCAACTACATGCTCATGTAGATAATGTGCTAAGTACTGTAGATTTAATCTTTTAAAGGCCACTGAGAGTCAAGTGTCATGATTGTTTGGTAGAAAAACTGGGATCAGAGAGGTTAAGCCACCTGCATAAAGTTACACAGCCTGTATGTGGCAGAATGTAACCCACATTTATCTAACTCCAAAGTTAACAGCAATCAGGTGCACAAATCCAAGTGGGGAACACAAATGTGTGCCATACGCTGTTAGAAGACAAATGGGGGCAGTAGGGTTGCTGTGAACTGGAAAACATCTCATTCACCCAAACATGAACAAATGCAATGTGTGTTGAAACATTTTGCAGGAAAGTAAAACACAAGCAGAGGATGCAATTCAATTTGTTTACTTCAGGGGTCACCTCAGATGAGCTGCAAAATGATCTGATGGAAAAATCCCTTTGATAGGAGACAAAAGACCAAAGGTATGGCCCCTTCTCCCCTCCTCATGAGCTGTGTGAACTTGAATAAGTTTTTAATCTCTCTGTTGCTGCCCTTGGCTTGTTTATAAAAAGGAAGTCTCTGTCCAAAGGCAGGAGGCTGAATCTGATGACCATTCAGACGCCTCTTATATTTAAGATCTAAGAAAATCATTGTTGGAAAACTATGGGCATGAAAATCATCAGATACCACCAAATTCCTGAAGGGACCACAAAAGAATTTAGCGCTTCTCTACGAAGGTGATTACCAAGAGGTCAGCTTAACTTCCTGCCACGTTCACTCAGACACACACATATACACACCAGCCCCCCCGGAGACACAGCAGGAACAAACACACACAGGATAGCATGTCATGACCCAGATGGCCACTGACCTTCCAAATACTGGGTTCAGTTGTTTAGGGATGTATTTGTCCCGGTCTTTGATTTCTGTTTGGCCAAGCTTGACTACAATGTAGGGATCTGCTTTGCCATCCGGATCAGCGGGGCTGAGATGAAATGCCTGAAGAGAAAGAAAATTCTGTTGGTCCAGTGGTTCCCAACATTAGCTGCACACTCAGATCATCTGGGATTTTTAAAAAATATGGATGCCTGAGTTCCATCCCCAGATTCTAATTTAATTGACCCTGAGCTTTAGGACTTTTAGAAGCTCCCTAGATGATTCCAGTGTGCAGCCAAGGTTAAGAACCACTGCTTTAGCCTCTCCATTTTGCTGCTGAAAGAAAAATTATTGGCTTTTCTCAAGTTAAACTTTCTCTGGAGACATCTCCCCAGAGGAAAGCAATGCTTGGCACAGAGTAATGAGCACTATGCTGGACACGAGCCAGAAGGCATGACTTTGAGTTCTAGTCCTATTTCTTGTATGATCTTGGGCAGGCCATGTCTCCTCTCCAAGAGCTATCTGTAAAATCATGGGGAGGGGGACGTGAAGGCCCATCCCACAACTGATGGGCTTTGAATCCATGATTCCATTAGGCCTGCATTTAGCATGGGCCAGCTGAGTAGTGGTCTGTTTCTCAGAGTGAGGTCTGCTTCTAGACAAGCTGGGCCTAAACCCATCCCAAGGAAACGCTTTCTAAGCGAAGGCCCAGATAGTGGGCTGGTGAGAAACTCTGCAGAAATGAGAGTTGAGTGAGAAACGATCCCATTTTTAGGACTCTGTCCTACAGATGGAATACATAAGCACACAAAGCTCTGTTTTCAAGGATGCTCATCAGAGCATTGTTTACTAGCCAGATTTGTAAATAACCTGTATGTTAATTACTTAGGGAGAAACCCAATATACAGAAATCCAAAATACCCCCTCCCCATTTGCTCTCATCACATCACCCAGTTTTAATCCCTCACATAGCAGTTATCTCTGACATTCATCTCATTTATCTGCTCCTCTGTTTATTTTTGTCCTTTCTTAATCCCCACACCACCCCCGCTAGTGTGTGATCTCCATCAGAGCAAGGGTGCCGTCTATCTTGTTCACTACATTATCTCTAGGACCTAGAACAGGGTCTTCTTAATATTTGTTGAACGAATGAATAAATGGGAACTACATTAATTCAAGAAAACACTAGGTGTCTACCACAAAGAACAGGAACACTTATATGTACTGATCTGGAAAATGACCAAGTTATACTATATAAGAGAAAAAGAGATCAATATGTAATGCATGAAGCAAGAGTCTATTAAATAAGTACTTAGATGTAGCTGTAGACAAGTGTAAATACAGTTGACTCTTGAAAACGTGGGTTTGAACTGTGCAGGCCCACTTACATGTGGGTTTTTTTCAATAAATACGGTACAGTACTGTAAATGTATTTTCTCTTATGCTTTTCTTAATAACATTTTTCTGGTCTCTAGTTTACTGTAAGAATACAGTGTATAATACATAGAATACACAAAATATGTGTTCATCAACTGGCTATGTTATCAGTAAGGCTTCAAGTCAACAGTAGGCTTATTAGTAGTTAAGTTTGTGGGGAGTCAAAAGTTATATGTGGATTTTCAACTGAGAGGGGGGTCAGCACCCCTCACCTCCACATTGTTCAACTATAGTGATGGATGTGTTTACATAGTCATAAGAAAAGTGAGTTATTTCTAGGGATAGAATTGCAGAGGTGGGGAGATTTGATTTCTTTCTTGGAGCAACTTGTAAGTAGTAGCATTTTTTACATTTTTGGATATTTTATTAAATTAAAAGATTTTTTTAAAGATTTTATTTATTTATTTGACAGAGACAGAGAGAGAGTGAGTACAAGCAGGTGCAGCGGCAGGCAGAGGGAGAAGCAGGCTCCCTGCTTAGCTGGGAGCCCCTCTCGGGGCTCAATCTCAGCACCCCAGGATCATGACCCAAGCCGAAGGCAAATGCTTAACCAACTGAGCCACCCAAGTGCCCCTAAAAGATTTTTAAATTAACTTATTATTTAGATTTTCCCTAGGTATTAAAGAATAATACATCTTTGTTTAATGCCTCATTTATGTTTCTAAAAAAGAATATAGGCAATTTGAACAAGGAACTTAGTATAAAATAAGACTACTGCAATCAAATAGGATTATGAAAATCAACTCCAAGGGCAGGATATGAAAACAAATACATGAACCATAAAGGTTCAGCAGAGATTTGCTTTGATTGAACATCAGATGTGGCCCCAAGCTTCCGGACAATCAGGTCAAAAAGTTTCATAATTGAAGTGTAGTGCTCTCAACCAAGAAACAGACTCTTAACTATCACTGGAGGAGGGTGGGGGATGGGGAAATAAGTGATGGGGATTAAGGAGGGCACCTGAGGATGAGCACCCGTGATGCATGGAAGTATTGAGTCCCTATGATGTACGGCTGAAACAATATTACACTGTATGGTAACTAACAGGAATTTAAATAAAAACTGATGTAGTGCTGTCATTATCAGAAAGTAGGAAGCCTAGAGCAGAAAAGATATTTTTCTTGGAAATACATTTGAAATGAAATTTCTGACTGCGACAGTGCAGAGCCAGAGCCTGGGGCAGGATTTCACAGGGATAGCCATTCTGCTTTGCCCTGGTTCTGCTCTTTTGCCTGTGAGCTTCCTGCTCCAGGCCTATTTGGTTTTCTTCCCAGCTATCAGGCAACCACAGAGAGCAAATGAAGCGACCCAGAGCAGTCTTGTATGCCTGGGAAGTATTTTCCCTAAGTGAAAAGCCAGCAAATGTGCACATTACCAACCAAACTTCAGACCCCCTGTTGTGGACTGCAGTGTGTGTTCTCAACATTCTGTGTCCAAGCCCCAACCCTTAATGTGACTATATTTGGAGACAGGGCCTTTAGGGAGCTAATTAAGGTTAAATGAGGTCATAAGGGTGGTGCCCTAATCCAAAAGGACCGGTGGCCTTAGAAGAAGAGGAAGAGGCACTAGGTCTCCTTCTCCCTGGCTCTCTCTCTTTCTCACTCTCCTGCTTGAACTCTCATTGTGTGTATGTGTGTGCGCGTGCACGTGCTTACATGCTTACAGAGGAAAGGCCATGTGAGGACACAGTAAGAAGGTAGCCACTGACAAGCCATGAAGAGAGGCCTTACCAGAAACCAGCTCTGCTGGCAACTTGATCGTGGACTTCCAGACTCCAGAATGGTGAGAAATACACGTCTGTCATTTACCTCACCACAGTCTGTGGTATTTGGTTATTGGCAGCCTGAGCAGATTAAGACCATCCCTCAGAGTAAACAAGAACAGCTTACCGCAACAATGTACACCCTGATCAGGACTTTGATGGGATGGTTGGGTGGAACCCCTTGCTGGATTCTCAGCTGCCCACCGTCCTCAATGCTGGAATCCTTGGGGCTCTTGTAAATGCAGAAGGAGCCCTGGAATGGTAAAGCATGACCCAGTGAAACGAGCTGGTCATATGCCCCACCAAAGCCCTAGAGGGCATAGTGCTGGGAAAATGAGTGGAGTCTGGGACCCAGCAGGACCTGGGCTGGCGCTACCCTTGTGTCTGGGTGTCCTCAGGCAGTCCACATAAACTGCTTGTGTCTGAGGTGCTTCACGGTATGTCAGTGAATCGGTGTTGGTACAATAACACCTCCTCATAGGGCTGTTCTGTGAGGAATGTGGACAGGAGCATCAGATGGGATACTGAGGACCTTTAACACACAGGGAGCTGAGCCGGTGCTTTCCCCCACTAGGTCCTTCAAGCCTTACTGCAGTATTCCTATTTTCAGATGCTGCCAGTGAGTCCCATGGAGGTCAGGTCCAAGATCACGAAGCGAGTTAGTACTACGATATCAGAGAGGGGCCACCTGCAGTCCCTGTGCTATTTCCAACACACTGCCCTGCACCAAATGGCCCAGTGCACAGCAGGTCAGAGGAAGGTGCCAACTGCTTCTTTGTGATGCTGACACCGAGAGTCTGCCAGGATGAACAGTTAGTGTTGTTTGATTAGTTTAATCATCCAATTAGTACGTCTGCATAGATCATCTATTTGGTAGGTCAGGGGTGGGAGAAGCAAAATAAAATTCAGTGATCCTTTTAGGTAACAACTCTGTCTCCTTATAGCCCATCAGACTGAGTTCCAACTCACTTCATTGACCACAAGCCAAATATCTCAAAAGACCAGGGCTAGACCTTGTGGGGTTCTAGAGAAGCTCTTGCATAAAGACTAGGGAATTTTCTTATACACATCCTGCACCACAATCTCATTAACAGAATTGAGTCACATCAGTCATTTACAGACAGGAGAGCCAAATAAAAGGGTTAACTTTGGAACTTGCCTTAAACTTCCCTATGACTCGGTCCCCATCGAGGCCATGGTCATCCTCTGTAGACTTGCCTCTGAAGAGCTCAAAGGTTTTCAACCAGTCTTCAAAATGATTGAATTCACTCTCAAGTTCACCATCATATATCTTCAGGGAGAAGGGAGAAGAGAGTGCTCAGAGGAAGGAAGACCCAGGATTGATTTAATGAGAAGCGCCAAGATTCTCCAAAACCAGCCTTGATATATGCCCATTCGAAAAATCTGAGGCCACTGTTCATTTATTTTTAGCAAAAAAAGGAATATGATTGACTCAGCATTCCTAGAACTAACTACCACTCTGAAATTTATAAAATCTTTTGGCTAAACTTTGAAGTTCCAAGAAGTATAGCTAAATCAAAATTTTTAAAATATATAATATATTATGATAAATATGATAAAGCTTTTTATAGCAAATTGATATCATCTGGTTATTGTATCTGGACTATAAGATTTTGAGGACATTCAAATCAATAAATGTCCATTAAGCATCTAATTCTTAGCACATACGAAACAATGGAATATTTTTTATTATCATACATATAGACGTGAATTTTCCAAGTACAAAGTTACATGTATATATGTACTTTAGAAATGCAAAATTGAATTGAGTTTTAGGTTTGGTAATATAATTAAATCACTTATGCAAATTTCCTATCAAAATTACTTATCTAAATTTCTTATATGTAATTTTCATACTCTGAATTTGCATATCCATAAATATGCCTCTAGCTAATAGCCTCTGACTAATGTTAAGATTGGTCTGATGGAGCTGACTTTAGTGAGAGTTAAAACTCCTGCTATTTAGGGGCATCTGGGTGGCTAAGTTAGTTAAGCAGCCAACTCTTGATTTTGGTTCAGGTCATGATCTCAGGGTCCTGGGATGGAGCCCTGCTTTGGGCTTCCCGCTCAGTGAGGAGCTGGCTTGAGGATTCTCTTTCCCTCTGCCCCTCCCCCCCACTCATGCTCTCTCTCTCTCTCTCTCTCTCTCAAATAAATAAATAAATAAATAAATAAATAAATAAATAAATCTTAAAAAAAAATACTCCTGCTATTTTGATCGTATTTTGAGCATGATGATGTCAAGCTCTGAGAGGTGAGCCAGGGGAACTCATCCACCGCAAGTTACCTTGCTGGATCCAGGCTAACCAATGTAAGTTATGCTCCTTCTCAATATGAGGACACAGAAAATAGAAAATTAGCAAGCTCCATTGTCTTGCTTGCATGCTTGTTAAGGTTCGTTTCTCTGCATCAGTGATTATAATGAAGACAAAGTAAGTTAGTTCAGACAAAGGCATTACTAGGGTTGACCGAAGCACTAACAGAACCCTCATCTGGAGCTTCCCACCCCTGGTCAAGACGGCCATGTCCACAAACCTGCAAGACAGCCAGGTTGGGGATTTCATCTTCTTTGGGTTTCTTCTTGAGCATCTTGTCCTTCTTCTTCTTTGGCCCATCTTTTATATTTACTACTACCTCATCTGGTTTTGCCTCTGTGGATATTTAGTGGAAATTGTTAGACTTCTCAGTGCTGATGAGATGAGAAGAAACAGAGTCAAGCTCCCTCTTTCCCTTTGTTCCTGCAGGTGTCAGGACTTTTGTTTTCAAAAAGAAATAGTAACATGTCACTGCAGAGTTGCTACATACAGCCCTAAAGTCTGTGTGTTGCAGGATGGGAGGAGACACCACTCACGGAGCAATGCAGTGACAACAGACCCCCAGGGCCAGGCAGCGTGCTGGCCTGCCCCGGTGTAGGTAAGAATTCATTAAATTAGGCCCAGAGATGGAAGGAAGGAAGGAAGGATGTTGCCCAGTCATCCAACTGGCTAAGAACAGACCCAAGAGGGACAGACCCAAAGCTTTTAGTTACATTTCCTCTCAGATCTGCTTAGGGACTTGAGATTCATCTAGTTCAGCAACCCGAGCTCAGCTATGTTAAGGGTCTTGCACCAAGTCACATATGTCGTTAGAGAGATTACTCAGGAACAGACTCTAGGAAAACACCATCTGGAACAGACCTCTAGCTCTGCTCTTTTCCAGCGTATAAATTTGAGCTAGCTACTCAATCTCTCTGTACCTCTGTTTTACCATCTGCAAAGTGAAGATGCTGTGGCTAATGTCATGAGGCTGGTGTTGGGATGAAATCTGCCAATTAGGAGTGGCTGAGGACCTGAGTGAGACTGGTTCTGGTTCTCCTGCTTCTCTCAGTGTCACCTGAAAAAGCACCACCACTTGCTGTCACTGTTGATTTTAGGTCAAGACCTACCGATGGCCTGAATCGAGTTTGTGGTCATTTCAAATCCCCGGCCTCTTTCATTTGAACTTCTGCCAAACCAGATCTATGAGATCCTTAACTGAATTGGGAACCTAAAACCCGGGTCACCTCTATTAAAGTTCACCACGCTGGATCTGGCCCATCATGCCAGCTTCCTCCTGCTTTTGCTTTGCTGTTTCTACACCAAGACAGGAGCCAGAAGGGTGGTTCCAGCACTGAACTGGGTTCAGGAGACCTGAGATCTGGTCCCAGTCCAGCTCAAATCAGCTACACGACCTTTTTAGAGTGTTGTCATGTTCGTGAGCTTGTTCCTCATGTGGGAAATGAGGGAGTGGAGCACGAGCGTGCCTCCCACTGCTTCCTTCTAGTATTTTCTCACCCCAATGGCCAGATTCCATGCTCAAGTAACTTACCTGCATTGCCTCTTTTCTCCTTGGGATTGCTCTCCTTTTCCTTTGAGAAAAGAGGGAGATAAGATTATTGACCCTACCATGCCTCATTTATGAGTCCTGATGGCCAACAGTTCCAATTCCATCATCTTAGCCTTCTGCATTCTTGGAGATGCCATTTTAAAAGACTATGCAAACTGTGTTCAAGAAGCCCGCAAGCAAAGCCTCACTGATAGAGCAGGACCCTCCTGCAGCAAGATACCTGTCCCTACAGAAGAGGCGCCCATGTGTCCAAAAAAAGCACCAGCAAGCTGCAGACTTCCCTGCCCTGTGTGCACAGCCCCCTCTAGGCCACTACCTCTCTCCCCTCTTTTCCCACCTCCCTGGAGCATCACCCAGTTGGCACCATGAGTTCTATCTGCTGGCACGCCAGGCTGTTGGGTCTTTGGGTTGGTCCCAGGGGTTGGGGAGGTTAGCAGGGTAAGGAAAAGGGCTGAGCCCTCACTGGGATTGGTAGTGTCCACTGCAGCAACAGGAGGGAGTTTGGAGGCAGGGGCCACCGTTTGGCTTGTTTATTTAACTATATATCAGTATTCATGGGTAGCCCTAGATGAAGAAACTATGGTCTTAACAAATGAAAGAATCAGGGGCGCCTGGGTGGCTCAGTCATTAAGCGTCTGCCTTCAGCTCAGGTCCTGATCCCAAGGTCCTGGGATCGAGCCCCGCATCGGGCTCTCTGCTCGGCGGAGAGCCTGCTTCTCCCTCTCCCACTCCCCCTGCTTGTGTTCCCTTTCTCGCTGTGTCTCTCTCTGTCAAATAAATAAATAAAATCTTAAAAAAAAAAAAATGAAAGAATCAGAAGAGTTTCTATGCAACTGAATGCGATGACATAGGACTAATTTTCCTTTCCTTGTTTACTCAAGGGTAAGACGTTTTACCAAATTCAGCCCCTGAGATTTTGCCTGAATCTCGACCCACTTTCCAGTGGTTCTCCAGTTTTGTAACTCAATACCTTTCTTGTTCCATATACACAAAGCTTGCTCTGGCAACCTGCTCATTATTTGCATTTGCTAAGGTCAACTCTTCTGCCTTTACGTTGATAGCTTCCCATACGAACTTAGAATCCTGCTGGAGACCTGGGGCCCTTTGATCTGGGTATCTCCAGGTGTACTTGAAGCCCCCATTGCTATGCCCATCTATCCAGAGACCCCCTTTCTCATGGCTGGACCTTTCAGAGTCTGACAGGGGCCAGATCTCTAGATGCTATGCCGGACTGAACATCCTTCCAGCATTTACAACAGAGCCTGTGTCCTAGGGTCAGCTCCAGCCAGAGGGTGAAGATTTTGCAATTCTGGATCCTTCCAGGCTTTGAACCTTTCTGCAGTTAAAAGCACAGTGCCTGAGTAGGGCCTAACCTATAGTAGAATCTAGAAGGGGATGATATGGGTTTGCAGGGGTGTGGGAGGGTGTTGTGGAGGGCGTCGTGTTTTCCTATAGAATCCCTTGACCGTCACAGCGAGGAGACACTCTACCTTCTGTGCTTTCTTCAGGGAGGCATAATATTTGGACCACCAGTCAATGACGTTTTCAGCAGATTCATCCACTATGGTCCTCTTTCTCTTTTTGGTTGACCTTCGAGAAGGTTTCCTGGCATCCTGACAAGAGATGAGGGATGGAGCATTAGGGAGGCCTCATGGATCTGCCTGCTGGTGGCTGGCTGGTTTCCTGAGGAAGAGAACACACAGGTCCCCTTGGAAGCAGATGAGGGTGTGAGCAGCCTTTGAGGCTGTAGCTCTCTGTACCATTTCCATAAATGATACTTTAATCATCAACCCATCCATTCGCTCATTTATTCAGCAAACATTTACTATTACTTAAACACACAGATGTGAGATATTGTGCCTGACACTGGGGATGTAAGGGGAATGAGAAACAATCCCCGCATCGGGGAAGCTTCATTCAGTAGAAGAGACAGGCAGGCGGCATGATACAGTATGCTATGGCAGAAAGACATTAGTTGACAAGCAATTAATATAAGTTTTGTGATTCTCAGTTTCCTCTGCTGGGAACAATCATACCTGCCTACTTCACTGTTGGGAGGATTAAGCGATGTAATGTAGACAATTTCCTGTTAGCATCATTTCTGGTGAATGGGTGCAAATCAGTGACACCAGCAACATAAGCAGGAGGAGATGGAGGGACAGGAGAGGCGTGATGCATAAACAGGAGAGAGGAGGCATTTTGGGAGAGGACAGTGGTCCCATGACAAACTCATCACATACTCATCATCTATCTGCTCTCAGACATCTCTGGAGTAGCTATGATGTGCTAGGTACTCTATCAAGAGCAGGGGATACTGATATCTTTAAGAAAATCATCTGTGACCTGGAGGGGCCCACAATTTTATGGTGGCAATGCACACTTAAGCCGGAATTCTAACAGGAAGTGGCAGGTGCTCTGCTGGTAGGATGCGGAGAAGCCCTTGGGGGCCAAGGAGGGTCATATCGAGCATTGATACAATAGGAACAGCCTGAGCAAATATCCCTTAATCTGTCCTACTCTGCTTTTTATTTCAGCCTTTACCATATGCTGGGCAGGCAATCCCTCTGGACTTTTTAAAAACTGGCTGCTGCTTTGTCAGTTGACACACCAGGATTTTGCACTCAAATTTATGACTTAGAAAGATTCATCACATTCATGCTTTATGGTTCTTTGTGTACTTGTCCATCTTGCCTTCCAGAATCTCAGCTAAGGATTAGAAATCTCATTTCGCTTTAGACTCCAGAGAATACGTCTTTTTTTTTTTTTTCCTTACTTGTCCTTGTACAAAGTAGGTTCTAAATATTTGTGGAATGGGTCTAGATACAGAAACTATTATTTTTCCAAGCTAATGAATTGAGAAGAGTTTCTGTTCAATTAAATATGACTGTCACAGTTGGCTAGCACTTGAATTTCATATACATTGGCTTATCTGTGAAGTGGGTATCAGTATGCTCATTCTACAAATGAGGAAACTGACGCTCAGAAACGTGAAGTTGCTTGCTCACAGTCACACAGCTAATAGGTGGGAGGATTAGTATCTAGAGCCTCCAAAGCAAAGCTTTGTAAATATGAAAAGGGGTTACAGTCTGACCTTAGCTTTACTATCTTTGGGTGGCTCCTGGGCTGCCGGTTTGGGTTTGGGCTCAAGCACAGGAGATGAGTCAGGGATTTCAACCACGCTGCTTAGTTGATTCTGGGCAGAGTCGGGTACCACTGTGGGAGGTGGCTCAATATCCACATAGATGTGATCTGTTGGAAGCTCCTGGGGGAAACCGAGGGATCCAGAGGGCTCATCTGGATCTGAAAGAGCTGAAATTGGAAGTATATCAGGTCAACCGAGTTGCAAAGCATGGTGGTCATTTCAGAGATCCAGTACTGAGAGTCAGACAGATCTGGATTCAAATATGGCAAGTTCTTATATCTCTGACCCTCATTTTCCTTATTTACAAAATGATGGTGAAAAAACCCATCTCACTGGGGATAATCAGGATTCAATACATGCTTGTACTTATTATTGATCCTTCAGAGCTATTTTAAATAACTGTGGTCATAAGGAAAGTGCATATCAAGGTTTAGGGCACAGGTCCTCTGTGTGGGTTTTCTTTTCCCAGTCCCAGTTAACTCAGGGAAACTTTGGAGGCTCCAGAGGTCTGTGAGCTCCCAACTGCAGGCTAGACTCTAGACACGTGACTGCATGTGCTCATCAGGGAGCAGGGGTAGGTTCCTGGACTTTGTGAGATTTTTAACTGGACTGATGATCCAGTGAAAAGATCGTAACACTGTCCTTTCTTGCCAAGGGTCCTCTTTCCATTTTGTGCTGTAGAATCCAGTACTTAGAAACATTTCCCAGCTGGAAGCCTCCGGAGTTTTTGTTCCCCAGTTGCTGACTTTTCAACAGCAAATTCAACTCCATAAACACTTGATAGGCATCTACTCTGTGCTGGGCACAGAAATGGAGAGAGCAGTGAGTCAGAATAGAAAGTTCAGAAATAGACTAGGGATGTATGGCTACTTGATTTATGAAAAAGCTGACAGCACAAAACAATGGGGCAAGTAGACTCTTTTGGGGGAAAATGATGTACTCTATGGAGAAAAATGTAGCAAGCTCCCTATCTTAAACCATATACAAACACAAAGAACTGCAGATCTAAATGTGAAACTTAAAAACATAACACTAATAGAAGAAAATATAAAACAACATTTCTGTGACCAAGAATTGAGAAAGTGTTTTCAAACAAAATTCTGAAAGAACAAGCCATGAAGTTTAAAATTCAGATGGGGGGGCGCCTGGGTGGCTCAGTTGGTTAAGCGGCTGCCTTCGGCTCAGGTCATGATCCTGGAGTCCCGGGATCGAGGTCCGCATGGGGCTCCCTGCTCAGCAGGGAGTCTGCTTCTCCCTCTGACCCTCCCCCCTCTCGTGTGCTCTCTCTTTCTCTCTCTCTCTCTCTCTCATTCTCTCTTTCAAATAAATAAATAAATAAATCTTTAAAAAAATAAAATAAAATAAAATTCAGATGGATATGATTACATTAAAATTAAGAATTTCTCTTCAAAGATGGGGATCACAGGCAGGTTAGCTTAGCAGTTATCAGAGTAGGAGAAGATATAATCTACAGGATCTAGATATCTAGAATATACCAAAAAGAAAATTAAAAAAAAAAACAACACATAAAACTTGGGCAAGGGATGTGAGCAAATCACAGGAGAGAAATCAAGGTGGCACAAGCATGTAAAGAGATGTGTAAATTCAGTAGTAATCAGAGACAACCAAGCTGAAATAAAAATGAGACACTACTTTATACACAGCAGAGTGACAAAAACCAAACCAAAACAAAACAAACACTCAGAAAGGTGGATAATAGCAGGTGGTATTGAGAAAGAAGAAAATGGTACTCCAGATGCAGTAATGGTAAGAACGTTAACTGGTGTGACTGGTGTAGACGGGTGTAAACCAGCACAGCTCTCTAGAGTGCTCTCTGGCAGTAGCACTCGGTGGAATGACATGTGCATATTCTCTGGGAACCAGTAATCTCACTCCTGGGTGTATATTCCAAAGAAAATCCCACACAGGATCCTCCCTTGGGCAGCGTTCACAAGGATATCCATAACAGCATCATTTGTGGAAGTGGAGAATTGGAGGCAGCCTAGGGGTCCAATATGAGGGGAAAGGAAAAGCAAAGTGGGGTGGATCAGCGGGTAGTGGTAACAAACTAATGTACACACAGCAATATGGATAGATCTTAAAGCCTTGCTTTGAGCACAAGAGTAGGAAACCAAATGAAGATTACAGCATCGTGTTATATATGTCATTTAAATGGACTGAAATTTTACAAAGAGGGGCAGTGTGGGGCCTGCAGTAGGAGGGGGCAGGAGTGGGGATGGGGCATAAGCTACAGGAGGGCAGTGCGTATGAGACAGAAGCCTTGACCAGACCAGTGATGACTACACAGCACGAGCAGAGAAGTGCAGTTAACTCCACTCTGCACCTGAGATCCAAAAGGGAACAAATCAAAGTAACATCAAGCAAAGAGAAATGTCAGGGAGTGGAGGTGGAAGGGAGCTGGACTCATATTCGTGGAAGCCTTCTTAGAGGAGCTGACCCTGATGTCAGTCTTAGTGTCAGAACCTGGCAGCTGAAGAAGCTGAGGGGACTGCAGGAGCAAATTCTTCAGAAAGCTCGACTTGACGGTGGGGCACCCACTTCCTTTGGGGTCCCCTACCAGGCCTCTGCAGGCACGACGGCTTTGTAGTCTGAAGCTCCAGAATCTAGAAAGTGCTTCCTACCTTGCTCAGCTTGGGTTCCGTCCACCTGGGAGGTGAGGGCTGGGGGCTCCTTGGATTTACACAAAAACTGCTTCAAACAGTTGATGGTGTAGGTGCCCACCAGGGTGCTCCTCCCGAAAGCTCGCCAGTCCACCACGCAGATGCTCAGGGGTGGGTGCAGAAGCTCATTCTCAGGCAGCTCCTGGGAAGAGAGGCCAGGGTGAAGTGGGGAGCACTGCCTGGCCTGAGCCCCGCTGCTGGCGCCCTGCTGACTTGTTTAGGGGCAGGATCAAAGCAAGCCAGGCACCCATCCTCCCTCTGTCCCTGCCTTTCTGTTCTGCCCCTCCAGGTCACCCCTGCAGCTGGCCAGAAGTCTGGAGCATTGCCTTCCAAACCAGGGAACAATTATCCATAATATGAGGGATGGCACTGACAAGTCATCCCAGGTGTAAAATGCAAAAATCACAGACTGCCAATTCAACTGAACGCTGAGCCAGGCCCAAGATAGAAAACAGATGAAAGTGGACACATTAAAAATGGAACTGAGGGTAAGGGGCCAGTGCCCTCCCTCTCCTGTCTCCCAGTGGCCCCAGAGGCTCAACGACACCCAGCGTGACAGGTTTGCAAACACCGTGCACATTCTCTAATTCCACTCTCTGCTGATTTAGAAATGTGTCCACCGGAGCTGTGTCACACAAAGCAAACCTTCTTCACAGTTAGTTCCAGATCAGAACACAAATATGTGTGTTGAAATATTGAAATAGAAGCTCAGGTGTCAAAAAACATCACTTTAGAAATGTAAGTTCACATGCAAGCCACTGACATGGTACATACAAATAATTTTTAAAAAATCTAACCAATAAAATAAGTTTCATTAAGAAACCTTCTAGACCAGTGGTCTGCGAACTTTAGCATGCATCAGAACCACTGGAGAACTTGTTAAGCCAGAGGGGTCTGGGCCCCAACCCCCAGCAGTTTCTGATTCAGCAGAACTGGGGCGGGGCCTGAGAATCTGCATTTCTAACAAGTTCCCAGGGGATGCTGATGCTGATGAATTGGGGGCCACACTTTGGGAACCACTGTCCACCTGCTTTGATTTACTGAACCTTTAAAAACAAGACAATGCAACAGCAATAACAAAAGTCCATTTTATCCCATTCTGAGATCCTTGCTTTTTACTCAGACTGTTCTTCCTTGTAGGTAGTGGACACCCAAAACTCTGAAGCATCTCCCCAAGCCAAGTGAATGAAGGAGAGGGTCCCATCTGCGGAAGTGAAGGGAATGAGTGGGCAGGAGAAGGAGAGGCTGTACCACTTCGAAAGCGTCTGCCTGGACGCTGAAGTTCGGGTTGTTCTTGTAGCTCTGGATCACACAGGACTTGACTCCTCGTCCCCCACACTCGATGAGGACCTGAGGGCGATCCACGGAGAGCAGCTGCACCTTCTTCATTTCTCGGACTCCCCAGAAGAGGACCTGACAAGAGGACCAGCCGAGCTGTCACTCAGAGACCCAGGGAGGAGGCGACATGCATGTGTGCGTGTGGGAGGTCAAGTGGGCTGCCTGGGAACTAAAGTATGTTCTTCTGGGACAGGGCCGTGCAGCTCCCTGAGGGCCCCGTTCTGTCAGCTATGCCTCATTTCCACCCCGCAATTCCCTCAGACAACACAGGCAGGTATGGCAATGCACCACTGCCCTTAGCCCCAAAGAACAACTCAGTCCTCCCCTGCACCATACCTCCACTCGGTATTTACTCAGCACTGGCCGAATGTTGGCGGGAACTGGGTAGATCTGGGCAACATCCGGTGAGTCAATGGGAGGGAGCCCTTGCAGCCCAGATGATGGGACCTACCACACAGAACAAGTGCTGGTTAGAAGGTGGGGGAGAGATGAGGAAGACCAGCGCCGCCGAGCAACCACCTCATCCATATGACACTCACTTAACAAAACTCATGTTTCCAGCTTAAAGTGTAGCCAAGACAGTGCATTTTACCACACTTAATGATTTATTCATTGACAAATATTTATTCATTGACACCCTCACGAGGGTGACCAACATTTAGTGAGCACTTACAATGTGCCACAAAGTTAATAGGTTAATAAGCTTTAGGTAAGCTCACAATACAGAGGGGAGAAGAAAAGACAAGTGGGTCCTCACAAGCTGATGAAATAACATTGGAATGACAGCAGAGGTGTGGAGAAGGGCTCTAGTCCGGTTCTGAGCTCTGAGACTTAGCTACCCCCCCCATTACATACTACTACAAAAGAGATTCATATTTATTTATTTTTTAAAGATTTTATTTATTTATTTGAAATAGAGAAAGCTCGAGTGGGGTGGGGGGCAGGACTGAGGGAGAGGGACAAGCAGACTCCCCGCTGAGCACAGAGCCCAATGCAGGGCTCTACCCCAGGACCCTGAGATCATGACCTGAGCTGAAGGCAGACACCTAACTGACCGAGCCACCCAGGAGCCCCAAGAGATTTGTGTTTAGTCAAATAGAGACTACATCTTCATCAGTGAAACAGAAATGAAGCTTTTTTTTTTTTAAAGATTTTTTATTTATTTATTTGAGAGAGAGAGAATGAGAGATAGCACGAGAGGGAAGAGGGTCAGAGGGAGAAGCAGACTCCCCGCTGAGCAGGGAGCCCGATGCGGGACTCGATCCCGGGACTCCAGGATCATGACCTGAGCCGAAGGCAGTCGCCCAACCAACTGAGTCACCCAGGCGCCCCAGAATTGAAGCTTTTTGAAGACAAACCTCCAGAATGAAAAGGTATCATTTCCTGTGCATTTGAAGATACAGAAACTGCAGGAGGATAATCCCCATGCTTCACTGAAATCTCACACAAAGAGCTTGGCAAGTCTACGAAGGACACCCCACACTGCAAGGCTTGGCTCAATGTGTACTTCTTCCAAAAAGCTGTCCCTGATTTGACCCCAGTCACTGTGGTGGTTCTCCTACCCTTTGGTCCTTGGAATGCAGTGTGTCCTCTGTGGAAGCTTAGTGCAGAAATTAGTGGCCTGAGCCCAGAAACCAGGCCCCGCTGTGTGACCCTGTATGAGTCCCTTCCCCTCTCTGGGGCCCCAGATATTGGGCCAGATGACCCTTCAAACCCTTTGAGAGCCAGATGCACTGGGTATGTTTGTCTGACTTGACCAAGAGGAAGCCTCTATTTACTTCATTTCATTCTCTAAGCCCCTTAAGCAGTGCTCCACATCCAGTGGACTCTTGAAAAATGTTTATTGGCTGACTGACACATTAGCTCCATATGCTCAAAAAAGCTTAATTGCTCCTCAAAACAGGCAAAGCACAAACCTATCACCATTTCTTCTTCACAGATATATTCTAGCTGGCAACGACAGATGCAGTTAAGCTAATTACAAGGAAGCTCAGACAAAGAAGACAGCAGACACCGTGGATGCCAAAGAGGCTGGAGACAATGAAGCTGCAGAACCAGATGAGATAAAGGCGCTGGAAGCTGTGAGGATGCACGCCCAGTACCGCCTGGCCTGAGCGACTCAGCCTGCAAGACCTTGCCTCCCTGAGAAAGCTAACTGCTCCTCTAGCTCTAGAGGGAAAGCCACAAAACAGCTGTGGTGGTGGCATAGGATGGTGCCCCTGGCTGGGCTTTTATGAAAGTACCTCATGTTTCCTCATTCCGGGGCCACCAGGAAATGTTCTGAAGAGGCTTTGTTCCACAGTGCCTGACAGATGCCCTTGAACTCAACACCAACCCTGAAGGGCTCTGCATCATGGTGTAGACTGAATGACTGCTCCCAGCCAAGGGCAGACATTTTCACAGGGAAATGGGTTGGCTACTGGCTTACAAATCTGCGTGGTGTGTAGTTACTCAGCACATGGGGCCAGAGGAAGATAAAGAACGGTTATAAATGCAAGAGGGTAAGCATCGGAGGTGGGTTGAATAGGTTGGTCCAAAAGCCAATTGCTCTAATATCCCAGTGGAGACAATATATCGGGACCTCAAAGGAGATCCAGATGCAGGGCCAGGACAAGGACCTAGGGTGTGAAATTTAGACAGGTGCCACTCTCGGGGTCATGCATGACCTTAATCCCAGTCCTGCTCATCTGAAAATCACTGCTGCTCAGAAGACTTTCTGCGTCCTCTGTGTCCCTCAGCCCATCATTTACATTTGCGATATCCCTCTTCTTTGGTGCCGTGGGTAGCACAGCCCAGGGCTCCATCACTTGCTAGCTGTGCAAACTTGGAAAGGTTGCTCAGTGTTTCTGAGTCTTGGTTCTGTCATTTGCAAAGTGAAGATAATGATGTCTAATTCATGGGTTGCTGTGAAGAATGGCTGACACAGCATGCAAGGTGCCTGGCACATTTTCCGGCACGTGTAAATTCCCTAGGAGTAAGGGTCTACTGGAGACAGCAAAGGTGGAAGCTTGACTTCACGCCATCTTGGACTCAGGTGAGCCAGGATTGCTAGTGCCCCAAACCACCTCAGAAGCAAATTTAAATCCTCTTGCAAGGAAAACATTATCACCCTATGCTCAGATTTTGTCCACATATTTTTGTGAATGAGTGAGACATGTTTGAAGATAATGTATTGAGAGTCTACTATGTGCGTCTATTATTGTTGGCTTCCACGTGTGACGTGGAGATGAATCTCATACCCCACTTCCAACCCATCAGCTAATCCTGTGGACTCCGCCAGAATCCTTTTTCATGGCTACACTCTTGATCCAAGTCTCCAGTTCTCCAATCTGGATTACCTGAAGAGCCTCCCAGTTGGCCTCCTTGTTTCCCCCTGGGCCCCTTCAGCATATACCCAATTTGCATCCATAGTTTTCAACATAAATCAGACAAATTTAACAAAATTCAATAAAATCCTCTCTTGGCTTCTCATCTTTTATAGAATAAAAGCCAAACTCCTCACAGTGCTCCACATGATCTCTTCCCTCTGACTTGATCTACACCCTGCTCCAGAAGCACTGGTGTCCTTGCTTGTCCTTGAACATGCCAGGCACACTTAGGTTTCAGAGTCTGGCATTTGCTGCTCCTGCTGCATTGAATGCTCTTTGCCCAGATACCAGCATGGCCGACTTGCTTCTCTCCTTCAGGTCTTGACTTAAATACCGCTTTCTCAGTGAGGCCTCCCTGGATGCCAAAATGTCGAACTGCCCCCTCCCCCAAAATGTCGAACTGCCCCCTCCCCCAACTGTCCACTCCACATCTCCCAGTGCATTACCTTTTCTTCTTCGCATGTGTCATACTGCTGTTACATTATAATTTACATAGTATCCTCTATTATCTTCCCTTCACTAGAATATAAGTCTCAGGAGGGAGTTTTGCCTGTTTTATTCACTGATGAATTCTTTTTATTTTTTTTTAAGATTTTATTTATTTATTTGAGACAGAGAAAGGGCATGAGTGTGTGGGAGGGGTTGAGGGAGAGGGAGAAGCTCCCCACTGAGTAGGGAGCCCAACTTGGGACTCAATCCCAGGACCCCGGGATCGTGACCGAGCTGGAGGCAGATGTTTAACTGACTGAGCCACCCAGGCACCCCTCACTGACGAATCCTTAAGAACATGCCTGACACACAGTGGACACTCAATAATATTTGTTTGACTGCATGAATGAGTGAAATAGTCCTGCCTTCAAAAACCTTACAAATTAATGGACACAAGCCTGTAAACAATTGACCTTACTGTAGCCAGAGTTAAAAAGAAAAAGAGGCAATGTGCTAAAGGATGGAAGAAGAGAAAACATTTAATTTGACCAAGGTGAGGGTGGGGAGACCTTCCTGGAGGAGGCATATCTTGTTCTGAACTTTGATGACCATTATCATAAACAGGTGGTTTAGGTTAATGTTGAGGTGGGTGGAGTGGGGAGCCATTTCAGGATGGGCTAACAGCATGACTAAAAGCAGAGGAGCTCATCTGTGTGGTGAGGTCAGGGACCCTGGGGTAGCCTGACATAAAGAGGCCAGAGTGTGTATAGAGTAATATGAGGAAATATGAGGCTGAAGAAGCAGTCTGAAGGTAAGTTTTAGGAGAGCTTGAGTGCTAAGCTGTGGAAATCTGGCATTCTCTTATGGGCCAGGCTTTCTTTTCATGAGATATGAAAATCATGCCCCCCGCCAAAAAAAAATTGTCCCAGTCACAACATTTGGGAAATTTCGGATCCTCTTAGAGTGTTGACCATGGTAATGGGCATTCCAAATCCCCAGGAGGGATATAATTTGAAGCATTTCCCAAAATTTCTCTTCAGTGTAACTAGAGGGATTATATTTGGTGTTCCACAGAATAGAGTTTGAGAAATGTTTCTAGAGGTAAGAAGTGGGGAGCCATTGATGATTTCTGAAGAAGAGAGTGGTATGAACCGACTTGTCTTCTGGAAAGAATGTGGAGGATGTCATAAACAAGAAGAGTAAGAAGCTAGAAGACCAGGAAAGAGGCCAATGCAAGGATCCTGAAGAGATATATGGCAGCAGGGAAGATGGAAACCATTCGAAGACAGGCTTGGCCTGGCTAAGGGTGCAGACACAGAGAGAAGAATTAAATCTGAGTCTGAGTTTTCAAGGCAGAGAACAGTGGAGAACAGTGGGGCCATGTGCCAGGACTGGGCGGACAGGGGGTCGGAGAGGGAAGTGGAGACAGTGAATTCAGTCTGGACACGGAAGAGCCGAGTTACCAAATCCTTCTTCTGAGACACAGAAGCATTTCAGTAATGGAGGGGGAGAGGCTGAAGCAAACCACGCACAGATGAAAACTGAGAGCAGCTAGGGACAAATGAAGGCATTTTCCAGCTCTTGTCTTCTCAGCATGTACAAGATTCACATACTAAGACTGTCGTGCTGATGATCAAATTACTTTCTGAACAAGCGATCAAATGAGAAGTCCTAATGAAACCCTAATGGATTCTATCTCCTAGGCCGCTCACCTCTGACAATTAACGCAGCTGGGGGGAAGCAGCGGGATCTCCGGGTACCCTCAGCAGTAGAGGGAGGGAAAGGGGTAGGGGGCCCCCTCAGCGTGGAGGGAGGGGGAGGGGGTGCCTTCAGCAGTGGAGGGAGGGCATGTGTGGGGACCCTCAGTGTGGAGGGAGAGAGGGAGGGAGGGGATACCCTCAGCATGAAGGGAGGTGGGAGGAGGTACCCTCAGCAGTGGAGGGAGGGGATGAGGGGGGGAACCTTAGTGTGGAGGAAAGAGGGAAGGAGAGGGGAGCAGAGCCCCTCAGCATGAAGGGAGGTGGGGAGGGGTATTCTCAGCTTGAAGGGAGGGGGGACCTTCATACTGAGGGTACCTGAGGGAAGGGATGGGGAGGGAGACCCTCAGAGTAGAGGGAGAGAGGGAGGGGGGCCCTCAGCATAGAGGGGGAAGGGGGTGCCCTCAGCTGTGGAGGGAGGGGGTGAGGGGGGACCCTCAGTGTGGAGGAAGAGACGAAGGGATGGGGGAGGGGGGACCGTCGGAGGGAAGACAAGGAACCCTGAGAGCCATCCCTTGATGGCTGTAAGCCTGTAGGGACCAGTCACCCAGCCCCTCACTGAGGGACTAGGGGACTCAGGCTCAGAGCAGGGCAGGCAGCTTCCTGTGGTGAAAGAACAGCTCACTGCATCCCAGTCAGTTAACCCTGAGCCTCAGCTTCCTGACACGTGAAACGGGAGCCTTGCCCTAGATCTGGTTTTCCCAAGCCGGCCGTTCCTCTACCACATATCTCTCCTGTACTATTTAATCCAGTGAACATTTTCATTAGGTAACGCTTTGTTTTTAAAAAGGGAACTTTATGCTGTTAAGTAAAAAAGTAACACTTGCATAAATGAAAAGCAACTTTAAAAAGAAGACCAATGAAAACAAAACAAGTTACGGGAATATGGAATGTGAAGCATTTCTTAAACGTTCTTTTCCCTGTCTTTGAACTGGTGTTCCAAGAAGCACATTTTGGGAAATGTTCCTACTGACAACACTGACCTTTTTTAAAGGCACTCTCAGCTGTCCCCTGCCCCATTACACTTTCCAGCCTCTCAGCCATAAGGGGAATCGGTCAGTATAGCTGGATTCTAGGCCCTGACCTGCCCTGTTAAGCAAGTCATTACCTCTCTATTATCCACTCAATTTCTTCACCTGAAATAAATAGGCGGGATTAGACATTTTGCTTCAATATTCTGTGGCGTACTACCACTACTAATAAAATAGGTGGTATTTGTTGAGTGTTCATTCCATGCCAGGCACTTTCAGTAGACTGATCATCATCCCCATTTTGCAGGTGAAACAGAAATTAAGTAGCTTACCCAAGGTCACATGCTACTAAGTGGTAGAAATGAGATCCATACCCACGGGATCCGACTCTGTCACCTTCCCTCTCCCTTGTCTCTATGTTTTAGGAGTGCTTGCCTTCTAGTTTCTCTACTAAATGAGGTTTTTTTTAAATAGGATTTCTGAAAAACAGGGTTACCTAGAGAGGAATTGGTGTGACCCAAAGGTAAAGTGCCGCCTGCCTCAGTAAATGCAGTGGTCTCTTCTAGTGACTTATTTTCCAGGTCTTCTCCATGTCCCATTTGGTTTTCCACTGACCAGTCAGACCTGAGAGTCTCAGCTTCCCTCCCCAGTATCCTGCCTCTGCTTTCTGGAAAAGTCTTCTGAGGCACACATTCAGAAATTCCCCTATGTTTTAATGGGACCAATTAAGAGCTCCCTGTCTTTGGGGCAACTATGTGATGCAGTGTAAGAAGCAAAAGGCTTTAAAGGTCTCAGTTCAGCTCTTAGCTGCATGATGAGGTAGGTCAGTCAATTGCACCAAACCTCAGTTTACGATCTGGAAAATGGGAATCATAATACCTCAACAGGGTTGAGGGAGGTTTACATGATGAAATTTATGTGAGGCAGCAAACATCACGCATGGTAAGTGCCCACAAGTTTGCTTCCTTCTTCCCCCTGTATCCTCTCATGGTCCATGTGAGCTCCAGGATGTGCACATAGGGCTGCTCAAGCATTGCTGGCCAAACCCATAAGGATCTTTCATCCTGGGACTCTGACCTACAGCACAGGGGCTCTAGAAATAGCCTATGCCACCTGAACTGTTAAGTGGCAGTTCCCAGATCCCAAGAAGGAGACACCTCCAGACCCAGGGCAGCAGGGAGCGACCAAGCACAGCTTTACGGAGTGTACTTCCAGCGAGGGCCCTTCTCCGGCCAGGAAGACAAGGTGGATTCGAGTGCAGATGACACTTCCAGCTTGCTTACCTGCAGCAGTTCAAATACAGCGAGGAGGTCCCCTCCGGAGAGGCTCCCACAAAAGATGGGGTGATAGCAGAGCCCGGGTGGCTCATACTCCTGGTCAGCTAGCTTCACAACAGGAGCAGCCACGGTGGCACCCAAATACTCTGGCTTCCCCTAAGGCAGAAAAGAAAGGAATTTGTCCCCCGTCAATACCTACCTGGATCTGACCTGCGTCGGTGCACTTTTAAAACTGTCAGCCTCAGTGTCTCCCTCGTGCTACTAACTCACTCTCTTCTTCTGCCAAGCGTCTTTTGTCCCTGACCAAGGCTGGGGGCAGTGGGGAGAGTGCAGGGGAATCCGTTTGGGGTCCCAGGGAAAACTTCTGGGCCCAAGGCTCTTAGGGGTTATCTGTCTTCTCAATGTACAGAGCTCAGTGGAATTAAGTTAAAATAATCACTTAGGGTAGGCTTAGAAGAGAAAAAGAAGAAATAAGGTGGCACCAAACTTTCCAAAATCTCTGCAGGGCAGGACACCACTGTGGTCATGGAATGCAAAAGCTTTGGAGTCCAGGTAAACCGGTGTCCATGCTCCCAAATCTGCTACATTCTAGCTCTACGGCCTTGGCCCATTTACTCAACTTTTTTGAGCCTCATGTCTTAAAAGGGATTAAAAATAATACCTGTTGGGGTGGGAGGATGGGTTAGCCTGGTGATGGGTATTAAAGAGGGCACGTTCTGCGTGGAGCACTGGGTGTTATACGCAAACAATGAATCATGGAACACTACATCAAAAACTAATGATGTAATGTATGGTGATTAACATAACATAATAAAAAAAAGTAAAAAACACCTGTTGATGGGGCCATGGGGAATGACTTAATGATGTATGTGCTTTGCACAGTGACTGGTATACAATGAGCGCTCAATACATGGTAATATGATGATGATGATGATGAAGTTCAGTGTATTCAAGGGATAGAGCAGTTCTGCCCCAATTTTCTTGGTCATAAAAGAGGCCATTAAAATATTTTTGTATGTACGTATGCCCATGGGCCTCAAATTTCCTTAAGAGCTATGAGATCGCGCCGTCTCCTGCTTCTCGCCACACCTGCTCCCCGGAGCGTGGGTCTGCCTTCCCCCAGGAGCAGCATGGGGCTGGAGCATGGGGCTGCCTTGCTCTTTATCTCAGGAATGGCCCCATTGCCGCTTTACTCACTGCTGTGTCCCCCAGCCCAGGGCAGGCACTCATTACATTTTATTGAGTGAAAGCTGTTGGATTAATGACTTCCAAGGTACAAGGATGGCGCCGGCAGTCAGCGCCCGGCTTCCACCAGGTTTTCACAGCCCCTCTGCTTCATTGCCTTGGGACTCAAACCAGCACTCGTGCTCCTGGCTGTAGAAAGAACCTTGGTTGAGGTGGAGATGGGGTTTCGTTTCAACGAATGATTATTTGATGATTTATAATTATTTTAGATGATGAGTTTGACTTTAAAACAAACAAAGCTGGTGGGGTCAGAACTGTCCCTCGCGGGATGGATGTGACGCCGGACGTGACACAAGTGGTCTGTTGTCTATGTCGTCCATGATCCAAGCTGGGAATAATTAGGTAAAATTGCCCTGGGCACAAAAGAGTATAAACTTAAACCTGAGCTAATTTGCCAAATATAAACTCCTTGCTTAGAGAGGCAGCAGGCCCTAAGGCAGGTACAAGCCACTGGGTAATGAGAAAAAGTCCTAGACTGGAGCCACATTCTAGCAGAGTCAGAATGTAATCATCTGATCACCACCCCAGGGCTGTGGGCCCGGCATAGCTGCAGCCCCCCAGATGTAAACAGAACCTTCTGCGTGTCTACATGTATCTCTCCAGGAAGAAAATACAAAGTTTTCATATATTTTTTTCTCTCCTACGTTTCCCTTTGATTGTTTTTCTGTGAAGGAGCTGGCTTGGGTGGGATCCAGGAGGGCAGTCGTAGAGCGGAGATCTGGAAGGGGTCTGAAAGCAAAGGGAAATCCACGAAGGGCAGCAGGTTGGTTTAGGAGTTCGCAAAGATGCTTGATCATTGTTACTGGTTTTCAAATACAAAAGTAATTAGGATGGGAATCATGTTGTTAACAACACAATTTAAAAGGCATTTATTTTGTGGCTGTCTCTACAGAAAATCTATACTATATGCACAACAGTAGAACTCATATACAATTTATAGCTCCGATTTACAGCTGGAGCAACAGGGTGCAGAGAGAGAGACATGGAAAAGCAGAATGTGTGTGTGTAAAGGGATATGGCCACATCAGCTACTCCCACGTGTGCAAGAAAGCATGGACAAGGGAGGCTAGGTTCAAGTTCCGGCTCTGCTTCCAGCTACCTGTGACCTTGAACAAGGCATTTGACTTTCCTGGGTCTCTGGTTCCTTCTCCAGGAAGCAAGAGGGCATGCTCTCCAAGGTCCCTGCTCATTTGCAATTCTCCCATCCTAATTTCCTTCTGACCTTGCATCAAGGTCAGAGCTGCCAGCATGCTTGAGGAGGTGAGGAGGCTGTAGGGAGGCTTCTTGGAATGAACTATTGTACTTAATATATTTGTGCTTCCTCAACTTCCCAAGGGGGCAGACATCAAAGAAAATAAGTCGGCCTTTAACTTTTATCTTAGACTTATTTCATTTAAAAAAGGAGAAGAAAAATAAAATTAAAAAGGTTTGTCTTAGTAATTAAAAAATATCCTCCAGTAAGCTTTTGAATCTACTTAGTATGGAACACAGACATCTTTGGAGAGGAAAAGTTTTGGTTAACATCATAGCAGAAATGGGATGGAGATGAATGTGTTGTTGCAGGGCTTGGGAGCAAAACCAAGAGAAAACAAGACCCAGCTACAAGGGCTGAATTGCTGATGGTACTCACCCAGTTCCCTCCAGGCAAGTGAGGTCAGTAAACACCTCTGGTTTTCAAGAGGCCTGGACATTTTTAAAAAGATTTTATTTATTTATTTGAGAGAGAGAGAGAGAATGCATGAGGGGGGCGGGAGGGAGGGCAGACTAATAAGCAGGCTCCCCACTGAGCGGGGAGCCCTGACCACGTAGGGCTGGATCCAGGGCTCAATCCGAGGACCCTGGGATTATGACCTGAGCCAAAGGCAGACACTCAACCTACAGAACCACCCAAGGCTCCTGAGGCCTGGACATTTTTACTGAGCATTTTTACTGAGCAGCAATAGGACATAGCAGAAGGCTGGGTGCAACTGCAGGTGACTTCATACAAGGATCCTGTTCCTGAAGAAGCGTGTGCAGACCGAAGTTTTGTGACCCGGATCCTATTCTAATTGCAATCTCGTGGGAAATCTAAGTGAAAAACCCCTTAGTAAAGCAAATGACCATTACCCATTTTCCCATTTCAAATCATTGTTTTCCCAGGTCAAAATGGTATCTGGGCACCTGTTGGGTCCTGAGCAGTCACAGGCTGGTTAGACAAAGTACGTCAGTGGACTGCAGCCCAGTGGGCACTGCCTGGGACACTCACCACCGCGTCACTGTCATATAGCTCCACCACCACCGAAGGCGGGGACTCCACCAGCTCTTTCTGGTCCCCGTGCAGCACCAGGTCATTGAATAGCAGCATCTGGTTCCAGGTGGGGGAGAGGGTCTGGGAAATGACCTGGAAGGTGGGGCCAAAAGAAAAGCAAAAGATCATTTGGTAGGGCTGGAGGGGGAGGGGTGCGTTCATTCCACAGTTCGCGGTGGAGGGCAGAGAGAACCATCTTCGTCATTCTCGTTCAGTCACTTAACATCCAAGCCACAACATAGACCGAAGTACTGCCACCGTGTGCTAGACACGAGCGGATGCAGATCCCTGGTCCCGGAGAGCTTACAGAAGTTCATGAGTAGGGCCCTTGCAATGATGAACAACTTTTTTGTATCCATAATTTCAACTCAAGCCTCCTGGAAGTGCTGTGCTGGTAACACGAGCTACCCTCAGTTGAGCATTATGTGCCAGTTGTTGCACTTTGGATGCACGGTCTCATTCGAACTTCACAACCACTCTGGGAGGTGGATGGTTATCTGCTTACATTTTATAGATCAGGAAACCAGGGCTCACTTTGTCTGGATCCGGCAAGTGGCAGAACTGGGATTCACTCTTCTGGCGCCAAAGCCCAGGCTGCTGACCTCATCCACCCTCACCACGTAGATGCTAATATTATCTCCATTTTATGGAAGGGCGCTTCGTGGATGAGGAAGATCTAGTGATTCTTCACTTATGAGCAAATAAAATTTTGTCATTAAATACTCAAAAGTGGGGTTTAACTCTAATATTCCTTTTTTGGAATTCCACTGTTCTGTGAATATTTATTTGACTTGTGTTGAACTAACCAAAGTCTTCAAAATAACCTTCACCATTTTGCATGACATCTTTTCTCTGTGATAGCAAAATGTGACATAGGTCACTGGCTGTGTCCATCCTACAGATGGAGAAACCAAAGAACAGAGGACAACAGTCTGCATTATTGCTTTAGAACCCTGAGTGTCACACCTGAAATTGGCTCACAGACCCCCTGCCAGGCCATTCACCTGCTACCCTCAGAAGCCGGTGTGTCATTGGTCTTTGCCTCTCCTACTCTAGTTTAATTGGATGTTTGGACCCTGCCAGTTTCACTGAGCTGAAGACTGGGGTTGTCTGCAGGACAGGTGGACTCTGTTCCTGGGCAGAATCTGTTCTGTTAATGTGTGAGGCTAGTCCTGGAAAGAGGCCACGGAGTCACATCTCCCTCCCTCCCAGGCTGTGCAGACAAATGGGTGATGTCACAGGTGAACACAGAACCAAGGCTGCTGGGTCCTGAGGAATTTCCACACCCCCTCTGAACTATACCCTTACTTCTCACTATGCGTGCCAGAGGGGTCCCAGAGGGATCCAGCCTGGATTAACTTCCCAGACTCCAAAGAACAAATCAAACTGGCATCTCAGAGTTCTACATCACGAGGCATCTCTAGTCAGGACATTAAACCGTTGGCACTGTGGTCAGGAGAGAATTTTTTACTGTTCTTCTTTATGGGAGTTGTAAAAATACCATGCAATCCACCAGTTCCTTCCCTTCTCACTTTTTGCTTTTAGAATATTTTAAGCTTCAGACACAGTGATGTTTTTGACATAAATCTCAGAAAAAATCTTAACTTTTTGGACAAGGGGAGAATGGCTTCAACCAATCTACGAACAGGATTTATGTGGTTGCAATGAAAAGTTACCGTGTGGGTGTCTGACATCACAAAGAAACATGAGTTCTTACGTTGCTTTTTTTTTAAATAGAAATGTGAACTCTTTCGCAGTATGCACACAAAAATGTGATACCAAAGCTATTTTATGATCCTCACAGCATCTTTCCTATAGAAATATTTTGATGGCTTCCTTGGCACTTTCGGTTACCACTTGATAAGATTCCAGAGGCCAGCATTCATTGACTCAACATATATTTCTTAGCACATTCAACACCCAATGTGCTAGGCACAGTATTAGGCACCAACATGGCAATTTGCGCATAGCAGGTGCTCAACTGCAATTTGCATGAATAAATGAATGGATAGTGACCTGTCCTCAGAGTTGTTCCCATGAGTATAAGGGCCATGTGGCCACCTTCAAGAGGTACTAAAAGGCTCACCCAAACAAAATTATATTCTCCCACTTCTCTGCCAAGGTGCCCATGACTAGCTTCTCTCCTTCAGGGCTTCCTTAAGGAGTTATGCATTCTGACTGTGTTTAATGCCATCTGGGAGATTTTGGTAGCACTTGGCTGACATTTTGAAGGAGTGAGGTACTATGGATGGAGTATGGCTTTTGAGTCAGATATCCCTGGAATAGAACCCAAGTTCTATCAACTGCCTCAACTTGGGCAGGTGATTTAACCCCTGTGAACCATCATTCCCCTGATGTAACTGCGGTTAGTGCTGACCTTGTAGAATAGTGATGGCCATTGTCTGAGATAAAGCGTGTTAAGTGCCTGGCACAGAGTAGGTGCTCAGTAAGTGCTCGTTGCCCACCCAACTCCATCCTGCCAAGCTACTTACGAATGAGTAAGCAGTTACTGAACATCTACCACGTGCCAGTCTTGATGCACTGGGCACTTGTGTCTAACAAGAGACCATCTGAGTCCTCGGGACTCTGATTGCTTGAAATCTCAGGTTCTGCACTGCCCGCCCCCCCGCAATGTCCTCTCCTCTCCTCTAAAGCTCCTTCCCGCCACTTAGTCCCTCTCCCCTACTGTCTTCAAAGCCTTTCTCTTTGGGGTGCTGTCTCCCTTTTCCTTTATCCTTTGACCACTATAAGAATTCTAAGTCCCACATCATCAGTGACCTCTGGAATAACTGGGTTCCCCTTCTGATATCTTTCAGATCGTGACATCACTTTAGAGAGGACTGGCTGCAGGACCAGCCTTGCTGAGACTGCTCTCGCTGAGCTCCAGAGGGTTAGTTCAGGCAGGTGCTACCAGGTGAACGGTGGAGCACAGATAGGATTGCAGGGGCCCCAGACTCAGCTTGCCCCATCAAGAAGAGTGCAAGGGTGGGGCGTGACACTGAAACAGCAGAGGGAAACCAGAACTTTGCTTACCAAAATGGAAACAGAGTGGTTAAGCAAAGTGGGTTTGGAAATGGCCAATGTGGGTTTCCATCTTGGCTCTGCCACCTTCTACCTATATGGTCCCTACGCCTTACCTTCTCATCTGCAGAATGGGGACGCTAATAACGTCCACCTTTAGGCTGTAGTGAGATGTGGTAAACAAAGCATATAAAATGCTTAGCATGATGCCTGGCAAAAAAGGAGCTTTTAATAAATGGCAGCTGTTATTACTAACAAAAACTATGTACTTGGTTCAAAACTATGGAGGCAAAGTCCAGGGCTCCACAGGAGCTGTTTGCCCTTTCAAACGATTATTTGATAAATGCCATTTTTTCCTTTGAGATGTGAGTCCAAATCAAATGAAGGTACTAGATAGAGATGCAAAATAGGAAGATAATCACAGCCCAGTGGGCTCACTCAAACCCCTTCCCCATCCAGGGCCCTGAGATCATCAGGGCCTGGAATTTCATGGTGTTGTGGCAGCTGGAGGAAGGCCCCAGGGGTCCACCCCTTGAGAATCATCCTTGCTTCTGGTGGAAAGCCTCAATGACAATAATAAGGAGTCACATAGAAACTGTTAGAAGCAAGGCACTGTCCTGGGTGGTTTACCTTCCGGGAAGTATATACAAGGTCAACATCGTGAGGGCTTTGCTTCAAGAGCTTGGATCCGAACCCAAACAATGTGGCTCTGGCGTCTATACGCTTCATCACTGAGCTACGCACTACCTCTCAAAACACAGGGAAGAGAAAGTGGTTGGGACTCTTCATGCTTCATGGGTTTTCATGCTCCTTCACTAAGTGAGGATGCAGTCACCTTCCTTCCAAGGTCTTTCTCGCCTCCCCCCTCAGACAGAACTAACCTCTCTCCCCACGGCTCTTGGAAGACTTTGTCTAGCCCCGCACTATGGGGTTTTCCATGGTGCAGCCCCTGAGCCCAGCATGGGACCTGTCACAGAGCAAGCACTCTGCAGGCGCTGGAGAAATGGATGAGATGATGATTCACATTATGATCCAGGTCTGCGTTTCACAAATCAAACTCAATCTCCCTGGTCACAGGCCTCACTTTGGAGAGACATGTCAGCCTGTGTACCATCAGCCAATGTAAAGGCCACCATTCATCAATCACTTTATACACTTAACTCTGTGCTTCTTCACAACAGTCCTATTTTTAGATGACAGATGGAGTTTTATTTTTTTTTAAGATTTTATTTATTTATTTGACAGAGAGAGACACAGCGAGAGAGGGAACAGAAGCAGGGGGAGTGGGAGAGGGAGAAGCAGGCTTCCCGCTGAGCAGGGAGCCCGATGCGGGGCTCGATCCCAGGACCCTGGGATCGTGACCTGAGCCGAAGGCAGACGCTTAACGACTGAGCCACCCACGTGCCCCCAGATGGAGTTTTAGTGAGTAAACTCGGCCAGAAAGTAGATGAGCTACTCAGGTCTCTTTGGGTCCTTGGTGTTTGTCTTAACTCCCGGAGATGGGTGAATCCCTTGTGAACTCTCTCTCAGAGCACTGAATCCTCAGAGAACAGAGTCAATCCTTGGATATTACGATCTAATGGGGAAAGTGTCCTATTGGATGCCTGCTGATTAGAGACCCTTCCTCTTTTCAGCACTCAGTGTCTAGGAAAGCAGGAGAGCCCAGAGGAAACCAGTGTAGACCCACCTGCTTTAATCCTCACAACATCCATTAGGAAGTAGTATTTTCCAGAGCTCTGGAAGGGAAGCCCTTCCCCCAACTTTTAAGTAGAAAGCAATGGTGCGAAGTCTAGGGCTTCCTCACCACAAATCTGGAAAACATTCCTCCCCACTGACACCCCTCACAAAGGTTAGATCATAAGCCTCACACGGCCATGCCTGTGTGCTGTTTTCTCGTGTGTTTGTTCCCCCGTGCAACTTGGCCTTGTGCCCAGTGCTCCGGCAGTCACTCCAGATGCTCCAGGTTTCACTTCTCCTTCTCATCCCTCTTTCCTCACACTCTTCCTTCACCTTGGGGGCTTGCTCTCTTGGCTGCGGGACCGTGGGTCACCTTGGAACAAGAGAGCTGCCCCGTGTCAATCTTTCCTTGCACACGTGCTTTGGAGTCTGAACATCTGCATCCCCAGAGACACGGGTATTTGCAACAAGCCCCTGCTTTTTCCTGTGCTGGGTTCTGCTGCACATCAGCCATGGGCTGCAGGAAGAAGGCAGGAGGGCTTCCCTGGTTACCTTTGTGGTCTGGCAGTGAGAAAGGAACGTGACCTTGGCAAAGGGGTCTGAGAGTCCACTGCTATCGGCTGCAATGAGGCCCCGGGCTTGGTACATGTGCGCTCTCAGCTGAAAGACATGCCGGGCTGTGGACAAAGAGTGGAAAGGGACAGACATCAGTGGGCTTTTCCCAACAGGGAGTGGGAAGAGGTGTCTGTTTCTCTTGTGCATCTGTGGCTGTGTCTGGAGGCCAAGACGAGGAGCATCGCTGGCCTCTGAGACTGAAGAGGAAGCAGTTAAGAATTGGAGGGGGGGTGGCGGTATTTTGGAGCCATGCATTCTCCTTGGCACCTTTACCATACCGTGGGTTTTAATCTTCATAACAACCCTGTGATTATAGATATAATTATCCCCATATATGTATGAGGCAAATGGCTACAGAAGTCTCCCAAATTTGCAGAGCTATAAAATGCCAGAGCCTGGATTTTTACTCCTGTCAGACTCCAAACTCACCTTCTCTTTCCAAAATACCACATTTTATGTTTTGCAATTTTCCTTGTTTCCACTGGCACATGCACTCGCGCGCGCGCACGCGCGCGCGCGTTTGTGTGTGTAAGAAAGGGGCTGCCCCAGAAATCAGTGGCATTCCTATACACCAACAACAAGACAGAAGAGAGACAAATCAAGGAGTCGATCCCGTTTACAACTGCACCCAAAACCATAAGATACCTAGGAATAAATTTAACCAAAGAGGCAAAGGATATATACTCAGAAAACTATAAAATACTCATGAAAGAAATTGAAGAAGACACAAAGAAATGGAAAAATGTTCCATGCTCATGGACTGGAAGAACAAACATTGTGAAGATGTCAATCCTACCTAGAGCAATCTACACATTCAATGCAATCCGCATCAAAATACCATCCACTTTTTTCAAAGAAATGGAACAAATAATCCTAAAATTTGTATGGAACCAGAAGAGACCCCGAATAGCCAGAGGAATAGTGAAAAAGAAAAGCAAAGCTGGTGGCATCACAATTCCGGACTTCCAGCTCTATTACAAAGCTGTCATCATCAAGACAGCATGGTACTGGCACAAAAATGGACACATCGATCAATGGAACAGAATCGAGAGCCCAGAAATGGACCCTCAACTCTATGGTCAACTCATCTTCGACAAAGCAGGAAAGAATGTCCAATGGAAAAAAGACAGTCTCTTCAACAAACGGTGTTGGGAAAATTGGACAGCCACATGCAGAAGAATGAAACTGGACCATTTCCTTACACCACACACAAAAATAGAGTCCAAATGGTTGAAAGACCTAAACGTGAGACAGGAGTCCATCAAAATCCTAAAGGAGAACACAGGTAGCAACCTCTTCGACCTCAGCCACAGCAACTTCTTCCTAGAAACATCACCAAAGGCAAGGGAAGCAAGGGCAAAAATGAACTATTGGGATTTCATCAAGATAAAAAGCTTTTGCACAGCAAAACAAACAGTCAACAAAACCAAAAGACAACCGACAGAATGGGAGAAAATATTTGCAAATGACATATCAGATAAAGGGCTAGTCTCCAAAATCTATAAAGAACTTATCAAACTCAACACCCAAAGAACAAATAATCCAATCAAGAAACGGGCAGAAGACATGAACAGACATTTTTCCAAAGAAGACATCCAAATGGCCAACAGACACATGAAAAAGTGCTCAACAGTGCTCGGCATCAGGGAAATCCAAATCAAAACCTCCATGAGATACCACCTCACACCAGTCAGAATGGCTAAAATTAACAAGTCAGGAAACGACAGATGTTGGCGGGGATGGGGAGAAAGGGGAACCCTCCTACACTGTTGGTGGGAATGCAAGCTGGTGCAACCACTCTGGAAAACAGTATGGAGGTTCCTCAAACAGTTGAAAATAGAGCTACCATACGATCCAGCAATTGCACTACCGGGTATTTACCACAAAGATACAAATGTAGGGATCCGAAGGGGTACGTGCACCCCAATGTTTATAGCAGCAATGTCCACAATAGCCAAACTGTGGAAAGAGCCAAGATGTCCATCGACAGATGAATGGACAAAGAAGATGTGGTATATATACACAATGGAATATTATGCAGCCATCAAAAGGACTGAGATCTTGCCATTTGCAATGACGTGGATGGAACTGGAGGGTGTTATGCTGAGTGAAATAAGTCAATCAGAGAAAGACATGTATCATATGACCTCACTGATATGAGGAATTCTTAATCTCAGGAAACAAACTGAGGGTTGCTGGAGTGGTGGGGGGTGGGAGGGATGGGGTGGCTGGGTGATAGACATTGGGGAGGGTATGTGCTATGGTGAGCGCTGTGAATTGTGCAAGACTGTTGAATCAGAGATCTGTACTTCTGAAACAAATAATGCAACATATGTTAAGAAAAAAGAAAAAGAAGAAGATAGCAGGAGGGGAAGAATGAAGGGGAGTAAGTTGGAGGGGGAGACGAACCATGAGAGACGATGGACTCTGAAAAACAAACTGAGGGTTCTAGAGGGGAGGGGGGGTGGGGGATGGGTTAGCCTGGTGATGGGTATTAAAGAGGGCACATTCTGCGTGGAGCACTGGGTGTTATGCACAAACAATGAATCATGGAACACTACCTCAAGAACTAACGATGTAATGTATGGTGATTAACATAATAATAAAAAAATTTAAAAAAAAATAAAGGGGCTGCCCCACTAATAGCTTTTGCTTCAGTAAGCTCCTGAGTCAGCCACTCAGCCATTCTTCCATTCAGCTAGCCAATGTCACCTTGAGTGTTTACCACATACCAGGTACAGTCCAGTCTAAGGATTCTGAAGTGGCTAAGACAGCTTCTGCCCTATGGAAACTCCAGGAAGGGGGCAGAAGATAAGACAAGCACCTGTACCCCAGTGACAGGAGGCCAGGGACCAGCATCCTGTGAAAAATACAGGCAGAGGACACGGACGTGAAAGACAGGGGTGAGCACATCTGTTGACAGGACGGGAGCAGAGAGAAGGCTGCAGCTGAGGGCAAACCAGGGTTCAGTGCGGTGGGGGGAGATCCCAAGTAAGAGGTGACTTACATATTCCTGGGTTTGTGGGACTTTGTAAGGCCCCTCTTATTTTTTATGTCCACTTGCTCCTTTTTCCCCTTCCCCATTCCTGTTCCCTGTCTCCCCCAAAGCCTACACTATACTGCATTCAGGGTACCAGTGTTTTGCATTGATGTGGGGACTGGGAGACAGGAACTCTCACATACCAATTTGACTAGCTCTACTTAGTTCAATTAAGGGTGCAAATACTGCCCTCCAACCCCTGCCGTGCCACTCCTAGGCTTAGGTCACACAGTTCTCTACCTGGACTCATACAAAGTCACTACCCCTCTCTGTGCCTTTGTTTACTTGCCTATAAAATGGGGGTAATAATAGCTCTTCATAGGGTTGACGTAGGAGATCTAAGGGCTAGGAATGGTGCCTGACACATGGGAAGAAGTGGTGTGAAAATGCTGGTGTGGCTGACCTGTGATGGTGGCAGCTGGGGGCCACCTGGGCATCCCTCAGAGCCCCTAACTATGGCCACGTAGGCAGTACATCACACAACTCTAGGGGGCGCCATTTATTTAGTCAAGGTTTTTATTTTTCTGAAACCCCTTACCAGCTCCGTCCCTCAGCCTAATAAAGTCAGCTTCCTCTTCGTTCTCACAATTTGGTGGCCTACCTCTTATGTTACAGCTCACTTTCCACTTGTGCTTAATAGAGACAAGTCTGATTGCCCCCACTGGAGGGCCAGATGACCCCTCTCCCATCTCTGCATCCCCCACTGGTTCTCCCACCATGCCTGCCATATGCAGGTGCAAATTCATTATTGGTTGGATGGATATTTTCTGAAGCACAAAATGGGTGAAGAAACAAAATTTTCCAGTGGGTGTGGAAGGCAGCCAAAGCCATCAAAGTCAGTGCGTAGCAGAGAAAGTTTATCAGGTCACTCCATGAAAATAACACACTGCAGAGGATCAGAAAGCTTTGGGAAAAAAATCTTTTCTCTCCTTTGAATTGTTAGTAGCTGGGTCAGCAAATATGTCCAGGTACCTCAGATCTCTAGAGATAGTATCTACAGAAATAACAAGATAACTTGATGTGGGTGTCTTTCACTCAAAGATGAAAACTCTTTAAAGGCAGGATGGAAAGCAGAGAAAATAAAGCAGGGTTTGGAGAAGTTGACTCCATCATTTACTAGCTATGTGATCTTGGGCAATTTCTAAGCATTTCTGATACATCCTTTCTCCCTTTGTAAAATGAAGAACCTACCCGGGGCTGATGTGACAAATAAATACAATCTAATGTATAAAGTAGAGGGCACCATGCTTGGCACCTGGTAAGAGCTATGCATTTTCCAAAAAGACAGGGCTGAACTTTCCTCGCTCTTGTGCATTGCCACTGGGCACAGCAACCATGAGCTGAACCACTGGATAAATATCCCCAAGAACCTTGTCTTCTCTAACTATTGAGCCACTTAGATTCCACTGGCAGTCAAGGTCAACCAACATCAGAGGAGCCTTGTGTAACACAGAAAACCTGGATTTGTGGACAGTTCTCCTGTGCTTCTAGCACTGGCTCAAAGCAAAACTTATCTTCCACTGAAACGAAGGTAAAACTGCAGTCTGTCTGAATTTGGCAGTGAAGATCCTGCAAACTGAAGCCATTTGGAAACAGAATGCAAACTGCAACTGTAAGCCATTAATATTTTTAATAAAATTCTAAATTATATGAAAATGTAAATAATGGCACTCATAGAAAATATCTATATAGAAGAAAGGATTACATAATGCATGCTGAATTCCTAAAAGCAACCATGCCAAGAACCAAGCTGAAGAAACACAAGTGACCCCAATGATACCCAGTTCCCACTGGGTCATTACTGGTAAATGTAAATGCCTGCCATTTATAGGTCAAAACCCTAGCGCCACATGTCATATCAGAGCAAGAACTTACTGAAAAAGAACTTACTAAAAAGCATCTTCTGCTTCTAATGCAAACTCAATCTATATAATCTGCCTACAAAGAAACTCAAACTGCATTCTCTCCATTAGCAGAAAAATATAAACTTTTACTCCAGATGTATTTAACAACTTCACTTCGTTTTTTTGAGATGGGACATGGGAAGGTAAGGAAGAAAATTCAGAAACTGTATCTTTAAAAGGCTAGTAAGTTGATCCTAAAATAATGTGCAAACAACTCATGCATGCCACCCTCCTCACTGTTTTATCAGAAGTCCACTGGAGACACCTAATGACCCTCTTTGCCCAGTGGGCCTCATACCTTGGTAGAGCAGGTTGGCTGGGGGTTGATCAGCGCCGGCCACTTCGGAGGATATTTCTGCTTCATAGCCTACTGGCAAGTTGTCCAACACGGCACTGGAGTGTCTGGTGGAGCCCAGCCACAGGTACACGTCAACTTTCGCTTGCACTGACCAACCAGCCGGCCGTTTTCCAGGAAGCTGGGGAAAGGTTACAAGGAAGACCACTTCATTAGTAGGAGCCTCACTCTTCGAGAAAAGAGGTCCTCTGGGGATCTGGGGACACATCCAGGGCGGGTATTCGGAGAACAGCTCTCAGGACCTAATCTGATATCAAAATGAGACTCACGACCCCCCAGTTGCCACCATGCACCATTCCAGAGGAGTATCCAGGTTTAGCGGGGCCTGAAGCTTAAATAGGCACTTCTGAGCCCTGGATCATTTAAATCTAATGGAAAGGTATGATTATTGCCCCTGTTTTATGTAGAGGAAACTCAGGCTCAGAGGGGTTAAAGAAATTCCCTAAGATCACTCAGCTTTCAAGTGACAGAGCCAGCACCAAAACCCAGGGGAGATAGTTCCAGAGCTAGATGCCGGTCTCTGTACCCCCACAGCTTGCCTCTTCCCACACTGAGTTGAAACCTCCCTTTCCAGAACTGCCAAGCACCTGGAAGTCCAACCACAGCTTCCACCTCTTTGCTTCATTCAGAAGGACTCAAAGGCTTCTTCCATAGATCAGGCCTCCATGTGCTTGAAGGGACCCACCTGCTCTACCGTGCCCTTCCTTCCTGGCTAACCATCTCTAGCCCCTTCATCCCTTCCTCATGCAGCATGGTTTCAAATTCCCTTTCTACCCTGCCTTCTCTCCTTTGATTTTTTTGTTTTGTTTTGTTTACAGATTTTATTTATTTATTTGAGAGAGAGAGAGAGAGAGCACGAGCACAAGCAGGGGGAGCTGCAGGGCAGAGGGAGAAGCAGACTCCCCGCCGAGCAGGGAGCCCGATGCGGGGCTCAATCCCGGGACCCCGGGATCATGACCTGAGCTGAAGGCAGACGCTTAACCAACTGAGCCACCCAGGCGCCCCCCATTCTCTCCTTTGAATGTACTTGGACTTGGATTTCTATTTATGTTTGCTAGAATCTGTGTGTTTATGTGTGTCTTAGTGTAAGTGGTATGAGTGTGTGCATATACAGGTGCATGTGTCCTCAGGATATGGAGGATACAACTTAATGCAGTGCGGCTTCTTTATTTCTTAGTCACCAGGATTAGGGGACTCCTTCCCCCAACTAAGGAATCCCAAACCCCAGACTTGGCTGGGTTCAGGATTGCTGGCAAGACCTTCATTCTGAGAATAGTTACCTCTCCAGAATTTGGTGACTCAGCTAAGTGTCTCTTAGTGTTTCTACGGATTTCCTATCAATATTTTTCCCTTCCTTCCAAACCACTTCTTTTCCAGAGAGAATCACAAAATCCTACATGAGAGGCTACAGCTTGCTCTGACAGTTCCCAAGGCACCCGTGGAGGGCATCTAAATCCAAAATTGAGTGTGGTTGTTTACCTTTCTATGTTGCACTGTGGGTCCTTTGAATGGATTTTCAGCCACTCAGTTCAGCACCTGCCTGAAGTGCCATTAGGCCTTACTGAGGCAGTGGGGTCAGGAGGACATTACAATGACTAAGACACACTTCTGGGCCCCCCTTCGTTGGCTCACAGCTAGACAAGGAGACTAACTTTAATTCATTTATTCAAGTGCAAAGCCAAGGGTAAGAGAGAAAAGGCTAAGGGAGCAGAGAAGTAGTAGCAGAGGTTTCCATCTTTTCTTTATGAGTCAAATATTTCGCTGGGCTTTAAATGGGTGCTTCAGGCGTTGGACCAGTGGAGAAGGCATCCCAGGAAAAGGGAAGGCTTGAACAGAGACACGGGGGCAGGAACTAACAGTGGTAACGGAGACTCACGTTGAGTGAGCGTTTATTCCATGCCAGGAAGGGATTTGCTAAACGCTTTCAGAGAAGAAAGAGAATGACACCGACAGGGATGAGGAATCCTGCTCATTAGGTGGACAAGAGATGGTAATTCACACATACTGTGCTGAACTTGGTCAGCGGGTACTAGAAAGAGAGGATGCGCTTGCCTTGTAGAGGTTTCAATCTGTGGCAGGACCCAGCCACCACTTTGTGCTGCATCCTAGGGAAAGCTGGATTGAAAGTTGGGGTCCAGAGAAGTGACTGGACTCAAGAGGAGGGGCTCCCTGTGAGTCCAGCTGGGGTGGACTCACAGGGAGCTGAGCGGGGGACTTCATAGGAGCGGAGAGAAAAGGAAGGTGGAGCGCCACCTCCCCACTGGGCTCTGAGTGCATCCAGCTCTTTCCACACGTAGTTTCCTTTTGGTCATGAATGTCCTTTCCCACCCTATGGCCACTAAGGATATGGTGGGGATGAGACCCAAGCAGGAGAGCTCTGTTCTTTTGGTGGGTGGATTGGGCAGAATTGGGCTCAGCAAATTTTGTTCCAGAGATTCCGTCCCGTTCACTCTAGCATTATGAGTATATTAAAATTAGAAAACAAGAAAGATCATGGAACCAGGGACCATGATTTACTATTACAATTTACTATTTATTTGGCCATGCGGCTTCAGAGGAGGCACTTTGATTTCCTCTAGATTAATATTCCCCAAACCGGGCCCCTAGTAAAAGGAGTTTCCTAACATTTGTAAATGACACTTCTCTGAAGAAGACATACAAATGGCTCACAGACACTTAAAAAAATGTTCATCATCATTAGCCATCAGGGAAATTCAAATCAAAACCACATTGAGATACCACCTTACACCAGTGAGAATGGCAAAAATGGACAGGGAAAGAAACAACAAATGTTGCTGAGGTTGTGGAGAAAGAGGAACCCTCTTACACTGTTGGTGGGAATGCAAGTTGGTGCAGCCACTTTGGAAAACAGTGTGGAGGTTCCTCAAAAATTTAAAAATAGAGCTACCCTATGACCCAGCAGTTGCACTCCTGGGTATTTACCCCAAAGACACAGATGTAGTGAAAAGAAGGGACACATGCACCCCAATGTTCATAGCAGCAATGTCCGCAATAGCCAAACTGTAGACAGAGCTGAGATGCCCTTCAACAGACGAATGGATAAAGAAGATGCGGTCCATATATACAATGGAGTATTGCTCAGCCATCAGAAAGGCTGAATACCCAACTTTTACATCCACATGGATGGGACTGGAGGAGATGATGCTAAGTGAAATAAGTCAAGCACAGAAAGTCAATGATCCTATGGTTTCACTTACTTGTGGAACATAAGGAATAGCAGGGAGGACATTAGGAGAAGAAAGGGAAAAATGAAGCGGGGGGGGGGGATCAGAGGGAGAGACGAACCATGAAAGACGATGGACTCTGAAAAACAAACTGAGGGTTCTAGAGGGGAGGGGGGTGGGGGATGGGTTAGCCCGGTGATGGGTATTAAGGAGGGCACGTGCTGCATGGAGCACTGGGTGTTATACGAAAACAATGGATCGTGGATCATTACATCAAAAACCAATGATGTATTGTATGGTGACTAACATAACATAATAAAATTAAAAAAAAATAAAAAATAACTATTCTAGATGAATAACGTTGGCAAGTGTGGTTTGTAAAGATTAGAGATGTTTCCTGACTGCAGAACTTCTGGGAGCCCTCTCCTGGCTAATGGGCACCTTGAGACCCCGCAGGAGGGGGCACCTGCAACCTCCCAGATGGGTTTGAACATGGAAGCTCACAGGGCCACTGAAAGCCCAGCTGTCCCACAGCATAAACTTTGAGGAAACTCCAGCCTGGAGATTTGGGAGGTTTGCATTCTCTGCTCTGTCTTCCTGCACTTTTAATTCTCAGCTAAGAAACCAGAGCGAGTGGTAGGTGGGTGAGCATTTTGCCTCCCTGGTGCCACTCCTGCTTTTTTCAGATTCACCATTTCGGTGAAAAGAAAGGGACATCAAGAGAGGTGGAGAGAGGGAAGGAAAAGCAAGGGTGACAATCAAAACTGGACTGAAAATAGTGTTGCTAAATCATCTTATCAAGATGTTTCATCAAGTCAGTGCAATTGAATTCAACAAAATTTATAAAGCTATCACCCAAAGTAATCCTGATGGCAAAAGGAAAATACAGACAGACATAAGCCAAGGCCAGGGGCAGAGGTCCTGAATTCTCTGTTATGTCTGTCCTCGGGCTTCACGTTACAGCTGTCCTTTGTTCTAATTTTAAATAAAGTCAGCATACATCCAAATATTTAGGAGGGAGGAACTTTACACTGAGTTTCTAGTACTTTTAGTGCAGAGTCTTCTGAAATGATTTGCTATTTTTAAGACAAATACTTCTCGTGACCCCAGAATTCCTTGGATGGAGAAAGCTGAAGAGAAACCCTGACATTTGTGGTAAATAGCTAGAGGGAATATGTTTTTCCATTTTGTTCTTTTCAGTTACAGCTTTACAGAGATCAGTTTAAGAATCACATTACACACATGGTAGAAAACAACAGACAGAGCCACAAATATTTCACTGGATATGAAGGGGCACACAATTCCAGAAATGGCCTCTAGAGGTTGGATGCCCATTTGTTTGAATACCAACATTTATTGAGTGATTACTCTGGATGATGTCCACTCTGTCTGCTTTATGGGCAGTTATGCACTTAACCCTCAGCATCATCTCCATTTGATGGAGGAAGAATAAGAAACACAGAGATGCTAAGTAACTTGCCCAAGGCCACACAGCTTGTAAATATTTGTCCCAGAATTCTGTAATAGGTTAAACTGTGTTCCCCTAAAATTCATACATTGAAGTCCTAACCCCCAGTACCTTAGAATATGACCTTGTTTGGAAATAGGGTCATGGCAGATACAGTTAACATGAAGTCAAACTGGAGTATGGTTCTTACAAAAAGGACTTCATGTGAAGAGAGACACACTCTAGGAAAAACACAGTGGACAGTTTGTAGTTATGCTCCCACAAGCCAAGGAACTACCAGAAGCTAGAACAGGTGCTTCCCTAGCACCTTCAGAGAGAGAATGGCTCTGCCAATACCTTAATCTCAGAATTATAAGATAATACATTTCTGTTGTTTAGGCCACTTGATGGTCCTTTGTTATAGCAGCCCTGATAAACCAATACAAATTCCCACCCAGATTCACCTCGTTTCAAAGCCCAAGCATTAAACCAATATTCCCTACTGCCTCTTCCGCCTCCAACATTTAGCAATCACATCTAAGGTAGACTCTAATATTTGGATGGCACTTAGAGGCTATCTAATCTAGCTGCCCACTGCCATATTTATATCAAGGGGACAGAACAAATATGGACCTCCCTATAGGGAGCTATTTCCCTGTCACAGCTATCATGGGGCCCGGTTCTATCCTCTGGAAACACACACACACACACACACACACACACACACACACACACACTCATCATCCATGTGTTAGCCCTACAAACACTTAAAATCTCTATCATGCTGTCAAGTCTTCTCAGTTAAGCATTGCTATCTCTTCACCCATTCTTCATATGGCATGGTTAATGAGCCTTCTCACCCCCCCCAACCCTGAGGCAGTAGAACATAATTATGTTACAGCAAGAAATCGGAACTACAATTGCCAGGAAAGTCGACAATGAGTTGGGAAGAGTTAATCAGTCAAATTACACTTTCTTGTCAGTCACTGGTGAGTGGTGAGCCTCTGAACCACTCCTTCTCCAGATTTGCTCGAGTCTACTTATGAGATATAAATTTGTAGTAGAGGTAAAATACCCAGGGTCTCCAAGAAAGGCTAAAATTTTGATTTAGAGTCAGCGGCAGCATCCATCTGGAGAGTGTATCTATGATTGTCCACTCGTGAGGCTTTAGGGGAGGCATCAGGTGACCTGCCTCATGAAGGGTGCATGGACCCAAGATGAAATTTCACAACTGAAAGCCACCAGGGAATCCTAAGCTACAGGATTTGTATTTCTGTGAAATACAAACCTTTTCTCTTGCAATTTATTTTTAAAATATAGATGAACTCACATGAAAAGGTGCCATGAACAAATTACACAAGAGAAAAGGTAGAGAGAAAACTAGTAGAAAAATGTTTGTTTCTCCTAGTAATCAAAGAAATAAAAATTAAAGCAATCTTGAGGTACACCCCCTAGATTTAAAAAAAAAAAAAAAACACCTTTATTATGTGTCTGTTGACATGGTAATTGGAAAACTGGAAAATATTCAGCCTCAGGATGGTCTACCAAATCACAGTTTGAATCAAGAGGGGGCTAGGTGTTTCAGCTGTCTGTCCTCAGACCTTTGAAAGTTTTGGGGAAGAGTCAGAGATATGGACACACGCTAGAAATGCTGAGAGACTTGGGAAAAACAGAGATTTCCTGTGTTTGAGTTAAAAATAGTGCAGACTTACTTTGAGGAAATGAGTTTTGATCTTCCCACAGTGTTTGCCCATCTGCTCCCTGATGGGGGAATAGAGCAGGTCTTTGGAGGCGATGCGGGCATATGCCACTTTCTTGTTGTTGCTAAGCATCCAGATGAAGACGTCGGGGATGGTGTGCTGTGGCTGTGGGAATGGAGGGGAATGGCTTTGGTGCTTAACAGGTACCCTTCCAGAGTTCTCCTATCCTGAAAGAGTCCCCCTCTGTAAAACAAATTCTGTGACTTAAACCATCTAGCCACTTAAACATCTATGCAAGCAAGCAAGTTAAGTGTAGCTTCTTTGAGAAAACCTATGTCATGACTTACAAGTACATGTAAACCCTATATGCCCAACTGTGCTCTTGTGCTTTAAGGCTATGCAAGTTGGACCCATGATTTGGCATCTCTGGTGGTCTACGTATCTCCGTCTAAGGAACAAAACATCTTCCCCTTTGCTTTTGCTTTTTTTGTAATCATGTAATAATGATTCATCCTCAATCATTGGTTCCCCCTAAAAGCCAGGTAACATTCCAGAATATTCAAATGAAAAAGCAAAAACAAAAACCCATGAACCAGAAACTCGACTAAATTGCACATAAAATTCTACTTTAAAATTGAGCTAATCAAGACAGGAATCGCAGAATTCCCTGCCAAGAGGCGCATTATGCTGTGAGTGTTTGAAATGCACATTTCTGAGCCAACATAGCTACCAAATCAAAAGGGAGGTACACTGGCATAAACTATGCTTTGGCTTTCTTAGGCTCTGTGTTCTGTCTTTCTAACCCTATAATCCTCTGGTGTCATTTGTTCCCAAAGAGGGCATCCCCTCTCTCTTGATAATGGAAACAGAAGCATCAGTAAGGGGGTTTTCCTAGCCAGAGGGTCGGTCAGTCACAGACCTGAAGTCCTGATGCTTGGTTTAAACCTTCTGGGTGCTTAATAAAATTCCTGCATTTACTAACCTAACTTCCTGTCTCACTGCTTATTTTGTCCCCAGGGAATGACAGAGTTGCAACAAGAAATACAACTTTTGAGATTGACGGAAGGAGTAGGGCTGTACCTCTCCTTGGAATCTTCCCACACAAAACCTGGTATCTGACCAAAGCAAATATGAGGAGCTTTTTAGATCATTCTAGAAGTCACAAAAGATTTCAACTTTAAAATGAGATGCTGTTTTGACTTTTGCTGGATATGAGTTTAAATTCTCTTACAGTTGAAAACTTATCAAAGGTCCCATACTTCCTTTGACTTGTCTTGATTCCATTAAGGAACATGCTTCTTATTTCTGCTGAATACTCAGGCTTCATTTAAAAATCAATGAGGCTGTACATTTTTGGCTTGATTCAAAAATCTCTGTTCTCACCCCTAAACTAAATTGTGCCTGCTCAGCTCAGCAGGGCTTGGAAGAAAGCACTTGTCTCCATCTTGCATCCTCATCAAACATCCAAACCTCACTAGGAATACAATTGGTCTAATCTCCCAAAGGAAGTTTGCCTTTAGAGTTATTACCTCATCGACAAGGAAGCGGATTTTTTCCACAAAGTTTTCTGCTTCATGGATCATTTCATCAAGAGAGAACTTTTTCTTCTGCTGCTGAATGATCCCCTTGGCCTCCCCGGCCATTGCTTCCTGAAACAAGACAAGAGTGAGTGTAGATCTTTCCAGAAATCTGGACAACAAGTACTATCCTGTTGCTGGAGAATCCTGAAGGTGCTTGTAAGTTCCACACTGAGCCACTCATGAGGCTGGTTCAGGGCCTGCCAGTGTGCATGCTGCCCATTTAATAAAAATTTCATAGGCATATGGAGGCAGCGAATATCATCTCACCTTTGTTTGACAGATGAGAAGTCAAGGCCCAGAGAAGTCAGAGGTCTGTCAAGGTCCCAAAACTCTATTAGCCAGGACCCAAATCCAGGCCCTCTCAGAAAAAAGTAACTAAAATGCATTGAGTTCTTACTCTGTGCCAGACTGTGGAATTAGTGCTCATTGCTCCTCACAGCAGCTTTCCAGGGTGAGTACCATAGCCGAGGAGAGAGAGTAATACTGGACAGAGAGGCCCAGCCGGAGCGGAGCCCCAGTGGAGTCCAGAACCCACATCCTTCGTCATAGCTCTCACTACCTCTTCTAGAGCCTTGGGGGTTGCTTCCAGACCAAACCAGCATTCAGCCACATTTTTGTGCTCAGGAAACCCCCCAAACACTTTCCAGTGATTTCTGAAACACTGCATAAGTGGGCCTGGCCTATTCTCTGTTTCATCTTGTATTGCTTCATACGCTGGGCCGCCGGCACACGGATCCTCAAGGGGGTCCAAACTATGCCACGCTGTCCATCCTCAAGACTAGTGTGTGGGGCCTTTCCTCTTGCTCAAATGTCCTTCTTGGACTCTGCATGGCTCGTTTCTTCTGAAGCCTCAGCTTAAACATCACCACTGCCTCATGTGCCCCACATTCTCCTGATCACCGTGGCCTTACAAAGTTTCCTTCATAATCATAACCTATAATCATCTTTGTTTATTTGTTGTTTACCTCTCTGTCTTCTGTCTACTCCACTAGAATATAAACTTCCACTGGTCAGGGACCTCCTCTGGCTTGTTCTTACTTTGTTCTTACTTATTCTCAGTGTCTGGCAGAGTTCCTGGCACACAGCAGGTGTTAAATAAATGTTTGTGGAATGAATAAGCCAGTCAATCAATAAATTTCTCAGGGGCAAGGACCAAGTCCTTACAGCTCTGTGTTCCCAGCACCTAGCACAGGGCCTGGCCCATGGAAAGCCTTATGTTCATGCTGATGGGGCGACTGAATACCTGCTATGGACCAGGCACTGTCCTAGGAGCCAAGGCCTAGGACAGGGGAAGAAGACACAGGCTTCCTCTCCCTGAGACTCTGACAGTTTGGTGAGCTGAAAGCAATATATGTGCAGAATATCAGGGGACCAGAGAGAGACAGAGCTAGATTTTATAGATGATATGACATTTGAGCTGAGTCATATGGTTTCACTCATATGTGGAACATAAGGAATAGTGCAGAGGACAATAGGGGTGCGGGCGGGGGGGAACTGAAGGGGAAGAAATCAGAGAGGGAGACAAGCCATATGAGACTGTTGACTCCGGGAAACAAACTGAGGGTTGCAGAAAGGGAAGTGGGTGGGGGGATGGGGTAACTGGGTGATGGGCATCAAGGAGGGCACGAGATATGTTGAGCACTGGGTGATATACTCAACTAATCAATCATTGAACATTATATCAAAAACTAATGATGTACCAAACGTTGGCTAATTGAGTTTGAAAAATAAAATAAAATAAATAAATTCTTAAAAGAGAAGAAGAAGATGAAAAAGGACAGTCCAAACAAAGGAACCAATTGCAGCTGCAGGGTATGTAGGACTGACAGGTGTCAGCGATTTTTGAAGCAATGGCAATTTAATCAGGTTTGTGTTTTAGAAAGACCATTCTGGTTGTGGTATGGAAGATGGACTGAAGAAAGCCTACTGCAGTAGACTGGGCCTAGTGGGTGCTAAGGAAGTCAGTTTAGGCAGCGATTCTGCAGATGAAGAAGTGGAGCATGTTCCAGAGTCTTTAAGGGGAGCAATCAACGGGCTTACAGTCAAATTGATTGTCGAGGGTTAGGAATAAAGATTCAAAGTTGAGTCCAGGCTCCTGGTTGGAGCAACAAGTGTAGCTGGTGGTGCTAATACAGGATGTAGAACAAGGTTAGACTGGAAGCTGATGGGTTTAATAGGATGGGTTGAGCTGGAGGCGCTGTGAGACAAGCAGGTTATGTGTCCCCTAGGAAGGTGGAAATAGAGGTCCAGAGATGAGGAGGGAGAGGTGGGCCACTATAAGATATCAAACTCGTGGACTCGTTCAGGCCAAGGACTATTGGATGATAAGAAGAAAACAGAGCTCTGTGGGCAATATGTGTAGAGGATGGATGTTGCAGAGACAGGGAAGAGCAGTCAGAGGTGCTAAAGAAGAAATGGGGTAGGAGGAAGATCTTCTATATAGTGAAAATCTGGCCTCCTTTGGAGTCCAGAGGAGGAGTATACAAACCTTTGTTTATTATTCTGGAACGAAAGGTAAACCAGTTTAGAGACTTGGGTTTTAGTGTATAGACTACGATTAATTAGCTGTGACCTTTAAAAAATCATTTAACCTCTCTGGGACCCACTCACATCTTATAAATGTCCCTCACCAGTCAAACACTGAGTAATTTTTCTTTGCAGGATTATCATGGCCTTGTTCAAAACGTCCCTTGGTACCACTGCAGTGATAGTAGTGAAGTAGTGAAGTTTTGAGGTGAGATAATCCAGGGTCTGACTTGGTCTGGCATTTCTCAGCCATCACTCATGCGACAGGGACTGAGGATCGGTGAGGCATGCAGCGTTACGGACACAGCGCTCCTGCCCTGTTGTCAAGAAGGCTTACAACTCTTCACACAATTCTTAATGGAAGGGAACCGAAGAGGGGAAGAACAGGTTTTTTTTGGGGGGGTTCCCTCCATTTGTGAGACAAAAGGTCAAGTCAAAGAGCCTTTGACAAAATACAGATGTCAAGAAAATAGGCAAGGGAGAAATCCATCAGAATAGGATGTAGGACTGGTGGGCTTCTAAATCATTCTTATAAACGGTCAATAAATGCTAGTTCCTTTCCAACTTAGGCAGTTCTCACTCATGCTTCTACATCACGCAAATGTATAACTTTTAGAACCTTATCCTCATCTGGTCTATGACCTATACCTCATCTGTGAGGTTTATTTCTAAAGCACATGTTTCAATTCTGTTCAAAGTATAAGTAGATTTTCACATACCAGCTCCTGCCAACAGAGCGTAAGTCGTTTCTTATCTAAGGTGGTTTGGTTCAACATCTTGGGTTTCTTCTCTGCTTCAGAGATAAAGACACTATAAGGGAAGAATAACAGTTTTGAAACCTACTTAGTGAAAATCCATTTATGTAATTCCAGAGATTTGCAAAAATACTTTCTGCAATACAATGGGAAAGTTGATGAAGCCACAGACCCAAGATTTCTCATTTAGAATTAAGCAGTGGTGTGCTAACTTTTCTAAGAGACAAAATGAGGAATGGAAATGATGCCCAGACCCCACATTAGTTTGGGGGAATAGATGCTTGTTTTCCTACTCTCTTTCATGTATATGTCCATTATGATCGCTATCCAAGGTCACAACAAACACTAATTAATGCCGTTTTCCATCATCTTACACATTTAACACATACCAAGAGTTTCCTGAAAAGTTGTATGTAAAAAATATTTTAGACTCAATACTGGGATATGTCCTCACATGTTAAAAACTATACAAAAGACTGAGTAGTAACATTTTGAGGGATGATGTTAAAAATGTGCTCAATAAAATGGTAGAGGTTATAAATGCAATTGAAGAAGAAATAAAATGGCTTTAAAACTTGGGGAAACAAGATATTGTCCTCATTAGCGATAACAAAAGCAAATTAAAATCAATACCATTTTCCCTTATTAAAAATTGGATAATATTCTAGGTTGGTGGGGGAAATAGTCACTCTTCTCCAATAATTGTTATAATGTTTAAGAGACAATTTGATAGCACTTGTCAAAATTTAATGTCTGTATAATTTGATCCAAAAATTAAACTACAATTCTGTTCTTCAAAAACAACTAAAAAATTTTGCAAGATGTTCACACAGTAATGCTTATCATAGCATTGTTTATAGTAGGAAAATAAGTAGAAACAACTAATATATCAGGGACCAGTTGAATATGTGATATATAGCACACAGTTAAATATTGAGGACTATCGTAATACTACTATAGAAATATGCCAGCATAAGTTGTAAAGTGGAAAAAACAGTGTGCTAAACAAAGTGTGCATCATTTGTGAAAAAAATATATAGTGTTTTTAGGAATGTGTGGGTTTGCAAACACACAGGGAAAAAATCTAGGAGGACAAATCACACTTGTCTCCAGAGAGTGGGATTGGAGAGAGAATTGAGAACACTTTTTCTTTATACATTTCTATACTTTTTTTGGTAAGATGAGCAGTAATACTGTGGTTTAGAAAATCAAGGAGAAACAAAAGGAAACAAGGAAACCAAAGGGGAAGTCGAAGATGCCGCACCTCTCAGTGAGGGCTCCCATGTCAGCGCAATTAGAAACCTCACCAGAAATTCTCTGTGGACATGCTAGTCAAGTTAAATGTTCTCTTAATTTTTAAAAAGAGTAAAAAGGATTCTATTTTGAGGAAGGCATCTTATTGCTACATGTCTACCTTTCTGAGAGCCACAAGAAATTCCATTCCACTCCCAGGATGGACCAGCTCAAGGAGACATGATGGACGCTTCTGACTTCTGAGTTCTCTCTCCCTTTCTCACAGCAGGGGAAACCATTGATTTCCTCACCAGAATCAGAGTAAATTACCATGGCACCTGTTTCCGTTCATTCTTCATCTTTCAGACCTAGCCTGCTGTGGCCTGTGGACGGCCTCCTCACCTTCACGTGGCAAGTGGCCTGTATCTTCTCCAGGGGGGAGGGGGAGACCCGGAAGTCCAGCTGCTTAACCACAAATGGGTGTGTGTGGGGGAAACAGGAAGCCCACCTTGACCTCAGGTGCTTTCTCAAATCCAAGATTACCAGATATAAAACTAACAACTTGAGCTCCGTCTGATCCTCATAAATATGTGTTCAGTTGCTTGTAAATTGAAGAGAAAGGGGAAGGATTATCACTCCAAGTAACCCCCTAATATGGAAAGTTACTGAGCTATAATTTGCCCCCAAACGGTTTCTAAAAATATGAGATCATGAAGCTTTTCAAAGACGCTTAAAGAGAATTGCAGGTGGCACTTAGCTCACAGCAAGAGTAGCACCGACACATACTGCTTCTATAATGAGAAATGAGAAGGAAAGATAGGTAGAAATAAATATATATATTTATTTGTTTGCTTCCCTTTCTTAAAGCAAAAATGTGGGGTAATTGAGAGATTAGGAAAGAGAACTTACAAAGCAGAACACCAGAATTTAGCTCCTTAGCTACCCTTATCTACTAATTTTTGCCTTCCATCAAATAAATCTCTGCCCCTTCGTCATTGCTTCCATTATGACAAATTCTCATCTTTGTCCAAGTCTTGAGCTAATTAATTTCAAGCGTTAGTCCAGGTTACTTCCTTATGTGATAGGCAGCCCCTACAATGGCCCCCAGTGACCTCCTTCTCCTGCTCTTCTTGCCATTGGGTAATTCCCTCCCTTTGAATGTGCAGTAGACCTAGTGACTTGATCATAATGTCAAGAGTGATGCAAACACTGAATCATGGAACACCGCATCAAAAACTAATGGTGTGCTGTATGGTGACTAACATAACATAATGGGGAAAAAAAAAAAAGAGTGATGGGCTATCACTTCCAAGATTAGATCATAAAAGACCATGACTTCCACCTTGCTGGCATGTTCTCTCTGACTCTTCTAGCTTGCTCATTCTGATGAAGTCGGCTGCCATGTTGTGAGAGGTAGCCCACATGGTAAAGAATTAAGGCTGACTTCCAACCAAGAGCCAGCAGGGAACTGAAAGTCCTCAATCCAACAGCCCATGAAGAACTGAGTTCCACAAATAACCATGTGAGTGGTCCTGGCAGTGAACCCTGCCCACTGGGAGCCTTAAGGTAACTGCAGCCTCAGTCAATGCCTTGACCATAGTCTCTGAGAGGCTCTTGGCAAAGGACCTGACTAAACCACACCTGGACTCCTGACCCACATAAACTGAGATCAATACTGTGTTAAGCCGCTAAATTGGGAAGTCATTTGTTACTCCATAATAAGCAACTAGTATACTCTATTTTAAAATCTCTTATTATATTTTTGGCTACCTGGAATCAGAGTCCTTAGTTGGTGCTTATTGTGTTATATAAAAAAATTCCATTAAACGGTATTTGGTATAACTTATCCATCTAATTGTCAAATAGTTGGTGAGTAGCTACCAAGTGCAAAGAAGTGTGCTGGACTTAATGTTTCTAGCATTTTTCTTGTTTATCTCTGCAGTGGGTCTTTCCTTTCTTCTCTTTCATTTTTTCCCCCTTTGCTTTATGCTTTAGTTAAGTGTCAGGAAGCAACAGTGAGCCCAGAAGTGTCAGCTCAATTACTGAACAAAATAAAGATGGATAGAACACTATAAAATGCCCATCTGAATTCATGGAAAATGAACTATTTTCTGAGGTAATTAAAAGCTGATTCCGTATAAGCTCAGTAACACATATACCAGCTGTCTCTCCCCGTACCTGCTTTGACTGATGAAGTCACAGAGCACCGACTTCATTTTCTCTTCTGATGCTTTCTCTGAAATCTTGATCAATTCTCTCACTTCTTCTATGCTTTCTTCCTGGAAACAAACCACAGAGGTGGAGGGATGAGTGGAAGGAGACACTGTAATGGAGACACTGATATCTCAGATACCATATTTTGCTGATTTTGTGTTTTAAAAATGAAGGAAGAATTCCTCCATTTTCTTGTGTCTGATCTGGGAAATGCTACTGCATTCTAACTTTGAACCTCGTTTTTCTTAACTGGAATCAGTCTAAATACAAATCTTCTCCTGCATTGTTCAAACTCATCATTTCTATCCCAAATCATTTTCGAATGGGGAACCATTTATTTAGAGTCTACCCCGTGGGGAACCTAATGTCAAGAAATACCTAACAAAGTAGAGTAAATAAGATATGATTTTAAAAAACTTCAAAAGCAGGGCACCTGGATGGCTCAGCTGTTAAGCGTCTGCCTTCAGCTCAGGTCATGGTCCCAGGGTCCTGGGATCGAGCCCCACATCGGGCTCCCTGCTCGGCGGGGAGCCTGCTTCTCTCTCTCCCACTCCCCCTGCTTGTGTTCCTGCTCTCACTAACTCTCTCTCTGTCAAATAAATAAATAAAAAATCTTAAAAAAAAAAAAAACTTCAAAAGCAATGTTAAAGTCATTTGGTTATATGGGAATATAGTAATACTGAATAATCCTAAATTCCAAGGGTTATCAATTCTTCTGATTGTAGGGGTTTGGGCGGTGGGTGAGGTGTTATAGGGGAGGAGGACAGGTTGCATATGACAATGGCTACATGCTTGTATATTTAATAACCATTCTTTTCTTTTTAGGTCTAAATTCTAGTATTCCATCCAGTGGCTTGGAAGGATACAGCACTCAAAATATACATGTTATCACTGCTCTGCTGGAACTTACAGAAACTACATTCTCTACCACACATCAAAGTTTGATGTCTGGGGACATATGTTTCCCTCTCTCCCCTTCACTGTAAGAACAGGCAAATTGTGGAGTGGTTAAAAATTTAGGCGTAGGGTCAAACTACCTCTGTTCAAATCCAGGTTCTATCCTTATAAGTGCACTAACCCCCTTATGCCCAGTTTCCTGTAAACTCAGGTAATAAAAGTGCCCACCTATAGCACCATAGGGAGGCGTGGACTTCTTCAAACACAGCTTAGTGCTTAGTAAATATTCAATCATGTTAGCTGTGATATGCCAAGCATGGCAGGGATCCTGGCACTGAGAAAGGAATTAGAAATGAATGGTAAAGGCAGCTATGGCCTCTAGGGAAAAATTCTCGTTTGTCAAGCCTTTTAGAAATAAACTATCTCTTTGGCCTGAGGAGAAGCAAAACCAACCTTACAAAGCGAGTCTACGGCTTCCACATAATGTGACATCAGACCAAGCATCCTCCAGCACCTTCAGACTCTACCTCCATGATGCCTGGAATCCCTCCCCAAGGCCAGAGAGGAAACTTTGTTTCACACAACTAGAGACAGAATGATAAAGCAAACGAGAGAGAGAGAAATTCGTTCTTTCCCTAACATAGGTTTTCATGGAAAGAGAGGGTCATCTGGTGAGCCATGGTGGGACAGAATGGAGAGGGCATGAAGAGAAATATAAGAGCAGGCACAGGGGCGCCTGGGCGGCTCCGTTGTTAAGCGTCTGCATTTGGCTCAGGTCATGATCCCAGGGTCTTGGGATCAAGCCCCACATCGGGCTCCCTGCTCGGCGGGAAGCCTGCTTCTCCCTCTCCCACTCCCCCTGCTTGTGTTCCCTCTCTCACCGTCTTTCTCTCTGTCAAATAAATAAGAAAATCTTAAAAAAAAAAAAAAAAAAAAGAGCAGGCACAGACACCAAAGGGCAGGCTCAGGAGCCCAAAGAAGCAGAGATCCCGGGGCTGCCTTCCTCCCCGGGGTTGGGTGGAGCAAGCCAGCAGTCACTGCATATTGACACGGTCATAAGTACTTCCACATGTTCAATCCCTCGAATAACTCTTGGCCCCTTTCAGGCGCCAGGTCTTACGCCAGATGCCACAGAACAGTGGGAAATGGTTATTGAACAAATAAGCACACAAATCAATTGTATAATGCAGAAAGCTCTGAGGGTAAAGCACAGGGTATTATGAGAGAGGATAATGGGGAGAAGCCAGAAGGCTTCTCTGAGAAGTAGTTGAAACTGAGCTGTGGAGGTTGATGGGTGACACAGGAGCAGCGTGGAGGGGAGAAGTAGCTCACGATGGGTGAACAGCACAGAGGTGGCTATGAGGCATTAAAGAAGCTTCATTTCTTCAAAAAACCAGAAGTCCAGTGTGCTTGGAACAAAGGAGAAAGCGTGTGAGAGGCAGGACTGGAGAGGTGGCAGGACTTCATCTTGTAGGTGATTCTCTACCATGTCAAGGACTTAGAATTTTATATGAGTTGAAGCCAGGATCTACCAATTTGGTGAGAAAGTTGTCAATCTCCTGCCCTTTGGAGATTAGGAAAACAGCCTATCCCTAGGTCCTATAACGTTAAGAAGCAGAGCAGGTATTCCAATCCAGGTAGTTCTATTTAAAGTCAAGATGTATTCTCATTCCCCTGGGTCCGCAGGGTTAGGAACTATGTGCCCGCCAAAGCAGCAGCTGCAATTTATTTGTATTTAAACTGAGGTCAAGACCCTCTCCTGGATGAATAAAAAGATTCCTTTTTGCTGCCTAATGTTCAAATCCATCACCTGTGAGTGTCACCTACCAGCAGGTCCGCCATTTTCTCCAGCATGTTGGACCAGTGCAGCCTAAATATCTGGTCTCCCCAAGCACTGATGAAATAGACACAGGGCTTCTTGGCCTCGAAAGGCAAATAGTTGTAATTCCTGTGAAAACAAGTTAGGTCTGGATGTTAGTTGGCAATCGGTATTATTCAGGCAATTCCAGCCACATATTCATGTTTTAAACATTCTGAGTGGGGTGGGGAGGGGTGGTGACAAAACAATCAAACAATTAACTCTATTCTGATCGGGGACGTGAACAATAAACAATGGAGAGATACTGGCGACAATGGAGAGGGATTAACAGCTACAGCCATCAGACCCAGGGCAAAGCCTAAAGGGGAGCACCAGGGGGTGGGGTTTATCAGGCAAGACTTCTGCAAGGAGGAACTTCCCTTTCCAGTTGAGAGAGGAAAGAAGGGAGAAAAACTAACATGTTCCCTTTAATGTCTGTAAGCTACGCACTATGTGAAAATCAACCAAGGTAACAGATGTGAATGAAATGGCTAGAGAACTGTAAGAGCGTAATATATTATCAATGAGGATGAAGCATGTGCCTCAGTCTAAACTGCAGCAACCATGTCGCCATCCATGCATCCATCCATCCATCTAGGCATCCATGCATCCATCCGCTCATCCATCCATCCATCCATCCATCCATCCGTTCATTCATCTGTCCATCCATGCATCCATCCATCCATCTAGGCATCCATGCATCCATCCGCTCATCCATCCATCCATCCATCCATCCGTTCATTCATCTGTCCATCCGTGCATCTATCCATCCATCCACCCAACTGCCCATCCATCCATCTATCCATGCATCCAATATTTATTGCTGCCAGGCACTGGTGTTGATAATGCAGGTAACCTGCTTGGCTAAGAAGGGACAAGAAGGTGCGATATAGCTAGAAGGGGAGATGTGGAGCCAAAGGAAATTTTTGAGGGTGATGGTTGGATATGTTTAAATGCTGATGAGAAAAAGACAGTTAACCCGGCGAGACTGAAGACACAAAAGAAGGAACTAACTTGTCAGTTTTGGTCCCCAGGAAAGAAAGGGATGGGGTGAGGCAGGTAAGGTGGGAGAACTGTGGCGAAAAGTTGAAGTTCCTGTCTAATGACAGCTATATGCTTGACTAAGTTTTCCCCAAACCCCCTGTAATTTTCCCACTAACAGCCGGGACTATGAGAAGACAAATGTGGAAGGAAGGCCAAGGCAAAGTTCGTGGAATGGGCAGGGTGAGACATGTGGCCCTATAAACGTGGGCAGTGTTTGGAGTCACACACCTAGAGAGGCTGAGAGAGGAGACACCGAGGGAGAGAAAGCGTTGTTTCCATTCCAAAAAACTAAAGAGAACTTCATCCTGAAAGAATGGATGGTTGTTCTTTTTAGATCTACAAACCAAATTTCTTCTGGATACCATAAATTTAGCAAAGGTGTCCTATAGTCTGTTCTGCAGAAAATACATCAGCAGGCATCAATTTAGAAGAGAAGCCAAATAAATTCTTGGCAGAGCCTGAGATTGTTATTATAACAGGAGAACAAAAAATAAATAAATAAGTTAGAAATCAAACTGTTCTTTCACTTCTTTTAAAATTATTGCACCAAGAATCCTGTAAGATACATTCTCACCCAATATCGTCCTTTGTTCCCAGGTTTCTATGGTTCAGATTATTTTGGGCTAATGATGTTCAGGGCCTTTGTCTCTTGGATTCCCAGAGTCCTCCTAGTCTTACTGGGTCTGGGACTGGGATGCTGTGGGTCTCAGGCAAACTCAGTAGAGATGGAGCAGGGCAGATTGGAGGACACCATGAGGGCACCATATTGCCAGTGGGAAGAGAAGCCTGCCAGTTGGAATGGCTGCCCTGACACAAGACCAGCCTTGTGACTTTGGGTAAGGGTAGCCCTAGAGTCCTGAGAATGAAATGATGAACCGCCATGGGATGTCCTGTGCTCTAATCTCACTCCTGAACTCCAGCCCAATACAGAAATCGTATGTAAATGCATGTGCTTTGTAAAACAGGAAAGCCCAGAAGAAATGCAAGGAGGTATTTTAATGAAGGTAACACGCAAATCAAGTGACTATGTACCTGTGCCTGTGTGCATGTGCATGCATGTGTGCGTGCGCGTGCACATGTGTATCTATTATAGACATAGGATCTTCCAATTCAGCTGCTGCCACCCCAGTTTTCCACTGTGTGGACAGAGGCTCAATATAGTGACTGAGCAATATTTCTGAGAGACAGAAAGTCCAAGAAACATAGCATGATTCATTTGGGTCTCCTTGAGCCACTTGGCCAGCACTAATATGAGATCCATCCAAGGGTGCTTTGAGACTTCTCATTTCCTCCCAAACTGTTCCCACACTAGACCTCCTGACATTCTCACCCATTGTCAACAATGGGGCTAGTCCAACAAGTGGAGAGGTTTTTACTGCCTGGTCCCCGTGAAAGGATGCACAGTACCTCTGAGTAGTGTCAGAAAAGTCTCCCTGAGTTGCAAATCCAGGCATAGGATCCACTCATTGATCAACTCAGTTTTGAGAATAGACAGAGAAGCCATCAAAGGACTGGGAAGTTTGGGTTCCTTGCTGGGTATGTGGAAAGGAGGTTGGACAACCAACTCTGGCTGCCAGGGAGCCAAAAAAACATCCCAAGGTAGGTGGTCCATGGGAGGGACAGGATTTAGAAAGTATAGGAAACACTAAAAAATGAGCAGATAAACAGCTAAGATTATTTCCGCTCACTCCTTCATACTTTGTCCCAAACACTCTCTTTCCACTGCTTAAGGCCCTTCCCATTCTTTAAGATGTTGCCTTTTCTGTGACCTTTATCAACTCCTCACCTCCTCCCCAGGGAAAGCAAGTTATCTGCCTCCTCTCTCTGCACCCTTAGTACCCTGTGCCCAACTCAGTTATGGTAATTCCTTAACTCACTCAAAAACATTTATGAGGATCCACTACATTCCAGGCTTGGAGAGGAGCAGATACACAGGTGACTATGACATGGTCTGTGTCCTCAGAATGCTCATGGTCTCACAGGGAGGCGAACAAGTAAAAACATCTTAATGAAGTATGATCGGTGCTTGGTGGAGACATCAGACTTGGGATTCAGGGAAGGGAATGTGGGCTTAGCCTTGAAGGCTAATGGGAACCAGCAGTTGTGACAAGGGGGCTTGTTGCCTGGCAGAGGGCAGAGCATGCTCAAAGGCCCAGAAGCAGCAAACAGCCGAACACATTTGAAGAACCACCAGAGACACTGCATGGCCGGAGGAATGGCAGAGTTTGGGGACTAGAGATGATGGTAGAGAAGTAGATATGGACGGAAATAACAAGGTGTGGCCTCTGAAAATAATCCTGAAAGCCAAAAGCACCAATGAATGATGTCAGAGTAACGGGGTCTGATAGACAGTTTGGTGAATTTCTTGAAGATCCGAGCCAGGTAGGAAGTTTCTAGAATAATCCAGGACAAAGATGCCAATGGCCAGAATTAAAGAAATGACCATCTGTATGAGAAATTCTTGAGAACCAGAATTGACCAGACTTCATTGCTGACTGGATGTGGGAAGGAAGGGAACAGAGGGCAGCTGACAACTTTTTGATTTGTGGTTCAGAGGACACAGGGAATGGTAAGACGAGTCCAATGGATGGGAAAGATAGGAAGAGGAGAAACGTTATGTATGGAGACAATGAACCTGCTGCAACTTTGGGACACCCAAGTGCGGTGTTTGGATTTGCTGCTCGGGGAAGAGGGCTGTCTGGGGAAATGCTTTGGGGAGTCCTCGTTATCCTGACAGTGCTCAGTAAGCCATGGGTCTGTGCCCAGAGAGAGTGTCTAGATTGGGAAGAGCAGAGAAAGTGAAGAGCACCAGCAATGTGGTTCCAATCTCCTCACATACAAAGGGGGGAAACTAGGTTCTCTTATGAGAAGCCAATGAGAGGCTAAAGCTTCTCTCAGGGCACAAGCCTCAGAACTCAGAAGACTCTTGCTGGCTTTCTCTTCCTTTAAATCATGTGGTTGATGCTCGACACCACTTTCTTACAACAGAATTCTAGAATTTTACTTCTCTTTGCCTGTTGGAAGGCTATGTGGGTTAAAAATCAGTGAGTATGCATGGAGGTACCCCAGATGTTTTCTGAAATGGTCTTTTCTGGTGGCTGACAGTTTTTGTTTTTGTTTTTGAGTTCTTTAGTCTGACTGCGGCAAAATCAAGATAAGAAATGATGTATCCCATAATCCCATTTACATAATAGCACAGAACTCAGATGAATGTAGTGACTATTAATAGGGTTTGGAGTGAAATGTTAAATTCTGACCTTCCCACCTTGTTATGCTTTAAAGTTATAGATATGGTACTGAAAAACACACTGAGGGTTCTAGACGGGAGGGGGGGTGGGGGGATGGGTGAGCCTGGTGATGAGTATTAAGGAGGGCCCGTTCTGCGTGGAGCACTGAGTGTTATATGTAAACAATGATTCATGGAACACTACATCAAAAACTAATGATGTAAGGTATGGGGATTAACATAACTTAACAATAAAAAAATAAATAAATTAAAAAGATATGGTAATAATAGCCATCATCATTGTCCTGCCCTTAGATGAATTACCTGGATGTGACATTTGGAGAGTTGTCAACGTGTCACTGAAGATTCAGTAGAGTGGCAATGACCATGTTGCCCCTGTTCGTGCCTTGCTCCCATGACTAAGACTAAAAAATGATGTTTCTGGTCCTAGGGAAGAACTGAATCAAACAGTCCCAGAAACAGGTCAGACTCCTATTGTCAGAACCCTGGCTGTTCTCCCTTACTGTGTCTCCTACCTGTTTCCCTCTGTCACAAGTGGCTTCTCTGGGTGAGTGGTAGAGACCGTAGGGATGACAACATTGTGGGCTGCATCCCCTTCTCCTTCATGCAGGAGTGGGAGGCTGTCCTCTTCAGCTGATTGAGCTGACTTCTTACTCCCATAATGGGACCCTCCATCAAGCAGATTCCCAAAATTACCTATAGAGACAGTAGCAAGGGGAGAGAGGTCAGGTGTCAACAAGCAGAATCAGGCTACTCGGCATAAAGGGATCCAAGGTCATATCCTCCCAGGACAGAGAAATAAGATCTCAGTATGAAGGTGGGAAGTGTGACGGTCAGACCAAAGAAATAAGATTGACAGTGATGGTGAGTCATCATCTACATCCGTCTCATGTTCTCTTTTGTAAAAACTACTTAAGTCACAAATTAACTGGATTCCATCTCCACTTCCTTCTGCTCCTTGGAAGGACACCCTCCTGATGGGAATCAAGACCTTCTCTGATGGAATGCTCTTTCTTGGAAAGATTTTCCCAGCTGTACATCAGCCCAGGAAGATCGTTGGGAGTTATAATAACTGCACCTACAATATGCACAGGACTTCACAAGCCTTAATTCATTACACTCTTGCAATAGCTTTATGAAGAGTTATCGCTATTCCCATTTCATAGATGAAGAAACTGAGACCCAGAGAAATTAAGTGAGCCTAGGAGTAATAGAACTAGGGATTAGTAATCCAAGTCCTTTCTGAATCCAAACTACACTCTTAATCCTTTTTTTAAGTGTGAACATAAATCTATCCCTTACATATTGACCCTAGGGTGAACAAAGAAGTATTCATTTCTTTCTGAGGTGCAAACCTCTGCCAGAATGCTATCATTTCTATGTAAGACACTAACTCATTCACCCAAGAAACAGGCATAAAGCCGGTGCCATGTGCCAAGCACTGTGCTTGTTTGCACTTACCGATAGAAACTTCAAAGCTAATGGGTTTATCGCCAATCTTCCGGTCAATCATGGTAGCTTCAAAAAATGCTCCAAAAAGTAAAAATTCCTCATATTTTTCTGGTATAATCTGTAGAAAAAAAAATTTAGACAGGTCTGCCTTTATTTTTTTTATTACCAGGAAGCTGAATTAGTGATGTTAACTGGTCCAGAGTGATTTGTAGGCATTTGAATTTCAGTGTCAGCCTGAAAGGGCACATCATTTCCCTGCTAATCAGGCAAGCAGGAACCAGGACCTACAAATTACAAATCCAAATTCAGCCATCTATCTAGAATAATGTAATCTCAACCTTCTGAGCGTCTGCCCTGCAATTAAAATCTTTTTTTTTTTTTTTTAAGACAAAGGTTGGCATGTGTATCGTTCTACAGTACTATTGGTAAAACACAGGTCTGGAATCACCTTTGGGTGAGCAGCCATTTAGAGAACAGACAGGAACAGAATCAAACCCTTACATTGGAGCATTGTTTTATGGATTATATAGGAGGTCACATACATTACGTTTGTTTCTCAACAACCTCAAGCGGTCAAAATCTGGATCATTCCCGTTTTAAAGGCAAAGAAGTTGAGGAAACTAAACTTAAGGTTGAGTTTAGTAACTTTCCCAAGTATTCTGACCACAGACCAGTGCTCTTTGAGCTCTACCACGTGCTAACCCAACACTTTGGTGCTGTTCAAAGACAGACCTTACTCCCCGAAATAACATAAGCCTGGATAGAAGAGACAGGAAGGCCAGGCACTTGCATGAGCATCAGCCAATCCAGTGCATCCAGGACAAGCTATAAGCATGCAGAGGGTCTCAGGATCACGTCAGCTTTTATACTGAAAAGGGCCTTGGAGTTCATCTGCTCCAGCTTCCTCCTATCTGAATAAACTAAAGCTCAGAGAGACTAAGGGGCTTCCCCAGGTCACACAGCAAGTTAAAGTCAGCCAAGATTTGAAGCTTGGGCTCCACCAAGGCTTGCCTCTCAAGGAATCCTACATTGTGGAAGACAGGACCCTGAGAGGTCACAAGACAGGAGCCATCCCAAGGTAACCATAACTGTTTGTAGATGACTCCTATTGGTGTGGAACAGGTTGATGGTTCAGGGAGCAGATGTAGCTGAGACACCGACACAGCATCACATTTCTGAGCAAAGAGGCTGAATGAGCTGCCATACAGTCTGTGTTTCCTGGTTTCACAGTTGGATTGATTACATTACATGGAAAAAGCAATAAGGTTCATCTAAGGAAAATAAACAGTTGTGGCTTTAGAGCTGAAGAACCCCATTCAATCAAGAGCCCCGAACCCTGTCCCTCTGAGAGCCAACAGGTCTCAAAAAAGTGACCTTTCCTTTACACAGGAGCCTCCTTGCTGTTGGCATCAGCAGGAAATGTTTCTATTGACCAGAAAATGTTGGACAGGGTGGGGGCCCAGTGCTGGTTCTTAGTCACAGAGCACACATCCCTCCCTCCTGCTGCCACTGTATGCACCAGCTATAAATGAGCCACTTATCTTGCCTTTCTGGAGCCAAGTTTACTCTCGGGGAGGAGGTTAAAAGGTATCTGAAGACCTGATGGGAATATAGGCCATGTAGCCTAGAAGAGGGATGACGGACTCCTTAACCAGATAAGCCCGTCTTCAAATCCCAGCTCTGCTACTTCCTGGCTGGTTGACTTTAGGCAAGTCATATCCACTCCCTGGGTGTCACTTTCCCTGTCTGTGAAATAAACATTGTCACAGGGCCTACAGGGGGGAATAATGAGATCATCTACATGGAGCATCTCATATAAAGCCTACATATACAAATGCCACAAGAATGGTAGTCTTGGCGAAGTATTTCAACAGATAGAATTCATCTCTTAATCCTGCCCATCCTTCAGGTCTAACTCAAATGGCCCATTCTTTTGGAAGCATACTTTGACTTCCTGAGTTTGAGAAATGATGATGGCAATGTTTACTGAGTTCTTATTATGTGTCAGATGTAGTATTAAGAACTTCACCTACATTATCTCAGGTAATTCTCATAACCACCCTAGGAGGAAGATGCTTTTATTCTACCCGTTTAAAGATGAAGACAATGCAGTTTGTGAAAGATTAAAAAATCTGTCTGAAATTACTAAACATGCCTAATATTTATTGAGCACTTACTATGTGCCAGACTCTATTCTTAGCACTTTGTATGTATTAATTCATTAAACCCTCACCGTGAGCCCATGAAGTAGAGATTATTATTGGAAATAAGCATAAAGATTCAGAGGCAATGTTTCTCCAGGGGCTGGGCAATAACCACTGCCACATCTAAAATCCAGCTCTCTTACTTGAGAGCCCAACATTTTAATTATCATACTTCACTTACTCCAGGAAATATTAACACTTTATCTGTCGCTCCTTATTGCATGTATCACCTTCTACTTCCTGTCCATTTATTTTGTATGTCTTACCTCCACTTCTATATCATAATTTCCATGGAGTCGAACCCTCTTTGTATTCCTACATACTGAGGATGATGTCTAAAAAAAGAAACTAGTGGGGCGCCTGGGTGGCTCAGTCGTTAGGCATCTGCCTTCGGCTCAGGTCATGATCCTGGGGTCCTGGGATCGAGTCCCACATCGGGCTCCCTGCTCAGCGGGAAGCCTGCTTCTCCCTCTCCCACTCCCCCTGCTTGTGTTCCTGCTCTCGCTGTCTCTCTCTGTCAAATAAATAAATAAAATCTTTAAAAATAAATAAATAAATAAATAAAAATAAAGAAAGAAAGAAAGAAACTAGTCAGTACATGTTCAAAGAATTTGAAAATGAACACATCTCTTAGATTAGCTATGCTCTGTGAAAGCTTGGCATAGGGAGTTAACCTTTGACGGTGGTGACGAGGGTGAACTGGAAAAGCCAACATCATGGGATCTCATTTGCCCAGGTATGCGATGAGAGCATGGCTGCAGCAAGGGAGATGGGAGCTCAGGACCCTGGAGAGCTAAAAAAGAAACTGCTTCAAGAAGGAATATCACCATGTTGGTAAGGGTGAGCTCTGAGGCTGTTGAGGCTCTGGGGAAGGTAGAAAATATGTCCACAAATCCTTGGAAACCCCCCACTCAAAAGATTAAGCCTAATTCCTCCCCCCTTTCGGAGTGGACTGCGCTTAGTGACTCACTTCTAACAAGTAGAATGTGACCTAAATATCAGTGTGTGACTTCTATGGGTTTGGTCATAAAAGACATTGACATTTTTGCCTTGTTCTCTCTTGGATCACCCACTCCACTCGGGGTGGGGGGGAAGCCAACTGCCATGAAGATATTAAGAAGCCTGTGGAAGGGTCCATATGGTGAGGAACCAAGTCCTGCCAACAGCCATGAGAGTGTGCCATCTTGGAATTGGATCCCACAGTTCCAGTCAAGCTGTCAGATGACTGCAGCCCCTACCAACATCTTGATTGAAACCTCATGAAAAATTCTGAGCCAGAACCACGAAGCTAGGTATTCCCAAATTCCTCATCCACAGAAAAAATAAATGTTTGTTGTTTTAAGTTGCTAAATTTGGGGATAATAGTTATATAGCAATAGATAACTAATAAGCCCAGCAGGAAAATGACCACAAACATGAAGCCAAGACGAAGAGAGAAAGAAGGAGAAATAAGGGTTTGAATGAGACCTGAATTTCCCCTCTCCTACCACCTTCTATCCAAGAGCCAAGATGGGCTACTGGCCTTGTAGAAAATGTACACTCTATGTAAATTCCCAGCTTACAATTGCTTTCTGCTAGAAATTTTTTTTTTAGATGGCCTTAGCAAAATGCCTTGAAGATACTGACATGGGTTAAGAAAATCTTCTATTAGGCCCTTTCTGCTGGGTAATTCCTGTCTAGGAAAGAATGGTCAGCCTCAACAGTAGGAAAGATTGCTGCAGAATCAGATACAGTCAAGATATCAGCATAGGTGGCTACTTAAGGTACCCGCAGTTTCTGGCAAAGTCCAAAAAATGTCATTTCCAAAGTTGGCAGATATTCTGAAAAAAATACACATAAATACAGTCACATCAAAGCAATGTCAATTCTAACCACAAGAAACTGAAAGTACACATTTCCAGAGAGTATTTCCCAATATACAAGTCCATAGAGGAGAGCTGGGGAGGTCCACAAAATATCCAAAATAGGTCCAAAAAACAGGGTGGAGAGCTCTGAACAAATCATAAACATTGGTCACAGCAACAGTAAATGTACTGCCAGCCTACCGTAAACATGTAAAGAACACTGTCAACCGTTTTACAGCATTCCCTCATTTACCCCCAGGAGATGCCTGTGACAAAGAGACTATTACTACCTCATTTTGTTAATGAGTAAACTAAAACATGGAGAGGTGTTACTATCAGAGCCATGACTAGAACCAACCCTCAAGATTTCCTACCCTGGGCTCCATCCTCTCCCCCACACTGTGCCTTAAGATGTATTAGTTCCCAGCAGTGAAAATAAGTGGCTCTACCAAAGTCAAGGTGACCCAGACCAGCCATCACCTTCCTTCCCCACCCAAAATGATTGTCCGGTTGACCTGAGAGACACACTCCCAGAGACAGAATCATCCAAGTTGAGAGCTGGAGTCCACTCACCTCTGCTACTAACAAAACACAAGTTCCTTCATTTGCTTAACTACAGAGCCGCCTTGCTAATCTAAACAGTTGATGGGGGCTGTTTGGGTGGCTCAGTCAGTTGAGCTTCTAACTCTTGATTTCAGCTCAGGTCATGATCTCAGAGTCATGAGATCAAGTCCCACATCGGGCACTGAGCATGAAACCTGCTTGGGATTCTCTCTCCCTCTCTCTCTCTGCCCCTCCCCCACTTACACTCACTTGCTCTCTCTCTCTCTCTCTCTCTCTCTCTCGCTCTCTCTCGCTCGTTCGCTCTCTCTCAAATAAACAAACAAACAAACAGTTAAGGGGATATTCACAGTTTGTATGCATCTTGGAGACCCAGATCTCTTTCCCATCATACAGAACGGGGCTAGGAAAAATGCTAATGTGTTTTATGTTGAGTAATAGGCATTTCTTTGAATTGTGATTTCCCCCCAGTATTAGCCAGGGGAATAGGTTTCTCAGATTCTTTCATCCTAGCGTGTCACTCACTCTTCTTCCTCTTCATCCCTCAACCCACATAGCATAGGCTAGGCTAACAAAGCTAAACAAAATTAGCCCACAGATAGAGCTCAGTCCATCCCCCCACCACCTGCTTTCACCAGCTCTCCCAGAACACTTTTATTTCCCTTTCACTTTGGTTCTAATGGGATTCTGTGTTTTGGGGGAACACTGGAGGGATTTACCATGAGCAGATGGCTGTAGTGTGTCAGGAAGAAGCAGCGGATCGGCCCAGAATACAAGGCTGGGCCAAAACACATTTAGCAGGGGAAGTGGGACCTGTGCATGCCTTTGGGAGCTTGTGGGAGCTGCGGTGGCAGGTGCTGCCTCCACTCTGGCCTTGCCTCAACAGGGGCAGTGAAGCAGTGCTCAGACCTACCTCGGGGGGAACATCGAAAGGTTCCACCTCTACCTCTGTTGAGTTGGTCTTGTCTGACACCTGCTGGGATTTTCCATCATTGGTTTTGTCACCCTTGTCTTTACTGGAGCCTTTGGAAGATTTGGAGTCTTTGTCCTTTGAAGACAATTTGAGCTCCTTGAGTGCCTTGGAAAATTTAGATTCCTGTGCCCCTCCCGAGAGGATCTCCACAGCAATTTCCACCAAGATTCTGCCCCTGAATGACACGCCTTCTCCAAAACCTTCATTCAGTTCCTGGTAGTCGTCCATCAGGCTGTGGTTCCTGGGGGAACCGTACAGGTTAATCCAGGCAGGTCCGAAGGTTGGTAGAAAGCCTGCAAAAGCCCCAAGCTTTAGTTGCCTGGTAGTGTTTCCAAGTTGATTATTTCTTGCTTTATAAAAATTGTGCACATTCATTTAAAATGTAAAATATACAGAAAAGACAAGAGAAAATATTTACAGACTGTCCCATCCCCCAAAGAGCCACCATTGCCACTTTGATATATTTGCTGTATTTCTTTCTTTCTAGTCTTCCTTGCATGTGCACATGTGCGTTTGTTCACAGCTGTAATGTTACTACCAATGCCGACGTGCATCCTTGTCTGTTCATTCATTCAACTCATGTTTATTGAGTCGTGACATGTGCCAGGCACCACGCTAGACACTAAACACGGAGCCCAGTGGAGAATGAAGCCTAAACAAACATTAAACAAGTAAATATTTACATTATAAGTGCTAAGCAGGAGATTTACCTTATGCAGCAAGAACAAATAACAGGCTGAAGAGGCATGGAGAGGGGTCAGGCAGAAAGAGAGAGATTCTGTCCCAAAGGAGGGTCAATTTTAAGGAGCAGAGATACTGTGGTAAAGGGGATAAGAAGATTCTGTGGCCCCTGATGTCTAATTTTTAAAACTATTTTATACATTTCTTTGAACACTATCAAGATGTCCCTGAAAATTTGGGGTAAAACATATTTACACCAAGTTGAGATATTCTGAGGGTGGTGCGCATTCTGCGTAAAGCAAATCCTATGGCAAACCCTTCCACGATAGGAAGACTTAAACAGTAGGTGTTTATCGAGGTCTTTCTGTGGTGTCACGCTGTGAGAGGTATAAAAATATGTAAATCTTGTCCTCTGCTTAAGCAAAGCCTTTGGCATATATGTTATATGTACACACACATATATATACATAAATATATTCATCAATTAACACCAATTTGTAGTGCAGAGAAAGATTGCCTTGGGATTTTAAGGAGGGAGGGTTTATTGGGATATTTAGAAAGTTATCACCTGCTAATTCAGGTTTTGCAAATAAAGAAAGGGTAAAAGCTCTTTCCCCTGACTGGTAGATTAGCTGGGCCTCCTCATTCCCTCTCTGGCTCTCTGAGTGCGCAGTCACAGCACCTTCCTGCAACACTCAGGACCATGTGCTCCTAACAGTGAGCTGGGGGCACAGTATCTTCTGGACTTTTTAAACATGTAAAAATCATTCTTAGCTTATGAACCATATAAACGTATTTGGCCAGCTGGATGTAGCCCATGGACTATAGCCTATCAATGTCTGATCTCATCTAAACTCTTCATTTTTCATTTAAGAAACCCAAGGCCCAGAGAGGGGGAATGACTACCTCAAGGACACACAGCAATGTTCATGGAAGACCTGGGACCACAATCAAGCCTCCTGGATCCCACGGCCAGGCTCCACCTATTGCCCTGAATCAACCCAAACCACAAACCACACAGAGCATGGAAATGCCTAACACACTGCCTGCTCCAATCCTCTCATTATGAAAATGAGGGCTTCAAATCAATCATTTTGTGACCCCATTCCCAAGTGAGACAGATGAAGATTTACCTTTATCTCCATCCTGTTCGTTGGAGATTTTCTTTAGGTCGATGAAATGGGTGGCCAGCGCTACATCATTCACGCTGCCTTCGTCCCACACCTGGATTTTCACCCTCCGACACAAAGGAGGGAACATTTCCTTGAAGACCACCTGTTCGTGCCACACAGGATTGGCACAGTTCTTCTGCACTGTGGTTCGCCCCTAAAAACAAAGCCAGCAAGATGTAAGCTGTCAAAAGAAAGGAAAGAGGCCCCCTGAACTGACTAAAGAAAACTCTTCAAACCAGCTGGAAATATAAAGTAAGTTGCCAGAAATAACGAACCTGTTTCCATCCAACACCCATGGAAATCCGTTGCACCCAGGAACATTACAGCGGCCCCCCCCACCGCCGCTTACCAACAGGGAACGCCTCCCAAGACGCTAGTGGACGCCTGAACCCGTAGATAATGCTGAACCTTATATATACTGTTTTTTCCTATACATACATACCTATGATAAAGTGTAATTTACAAATAAGGCACAGTAAGAGATTACCAAAAATAACTAGTAATAAAATAGAACAATTGAAACAACGCACTGTAATAAACATCATAGATCTTAGCAACCTCAGCGTACAATTTCTTTCCCTTTCTTATTGAGAACTATCACCTTTTCACTTAAAGGAAGCACTTATAGCTTCTCTTTGGTGTATCTGAATTGCCAGGACCACTCCTCCTGCATCTAGGGGGCATTATTAAGTAAAATAAGGGTGATTTGAACATAAGCACTGCCATAGCGCCACAGTGTACCTGATAACCGAGGTGGCTGAGTGACTAACCACAGGCAGGGCCGACTTGCTGGATAAAGGGATGATTCACATCCGGGTAGGATAGAGCAGGATAGCACAAGATTTCATCGCGCTATTCGGGACGGCGTGCAATTTAAAACTCATTATTTTGTTCTGGAATTTCCCATTTAATAATTTCAGGCCATGAAGACCATGAGTAACTGCAACCATGGCAAGCAGAGCCACAGATAAGGGAGGAATACCGTGCTAACATCCTACTCTGCACAAGACACCATGCCCGGCATCAGGAACAAAGGGTCCTGCCCTCTGGAGGTTCTCATAATCACACGGGGGTTGGAAAAAGGCCAACATGCATGTTCTGTACACGAGTTGTTCCATGCATCTGTTCCATGCAGCAGATATAGTTAGACCCTGAGTTTGTGTCTTATAAAAGTAAGGCCTTGTGCAAATCACTTCCCCCTTCCGGACCTCAGTTTCCTTGTCATAAAATGGAGATGATGTCCTATATGACTTGAGGGATCCAAGTAAAAAGTACTCCAATGTTCACCCTGCCAAGATGAGGGGTTAGAGTAGCATATATTGTTAAGGGCAGAGACAACATGTGTGTCAGCTGAAGCTTCAAAGCCCAGCCAGCCAGGGTTAAGCTGTGACCATGTGCCCAGGTGCTGGTTCTTCCAATGGCTCTTGAGCAGGGAACAACAGGGAACAGAGATGTCCAGGCTTACACAGGACGAGGACTACCTGGAGAGCCTGGGGAGAAGGCTGCGAGGCAGGTGGCGAGGCTACGGAGCCTGGGGACTGAGTAACAGCTCAGAAAAATAGCCAGAGGTAAGGAAGGAGGCCTGTCTGCCTGGGTCCTAAATCGCAATACTCCACAGCCCCTCTCCATGATCTCAAATGGACAGAGAGTGGGTCACCACCACCCCCACTTTCCTGCCATGTGACTCAAGGCCTTTTGTGAAAGCTTTCTCTCTTAAGGCACGTCCTAATGTTTATTTTAACTTGATTTCATTTGATTAGTAATGTCCTAGGGAAAGAGCAGAGTTCTGGCCCTGGTTTGCTGTTGGTGGTGACAACATTCCTTACCATCTGCCCAGCAAAGGAGACCTCCACAAAGGGGTCCACGAGGTCCTTATTGTCACCCACAAATGCTTTAGTGACATTCGCCACGATGCTGGAGTTCATTTTGGGCAACCCCTCTGCTTTGTAGAGTCTCACATAGAATCTGGCCCAGGGTCTCTCTGATGGAAACCCTTGAGGGATCAAAAGGTTCCTTGAGGGGGAACAAAAAGCAAAAAATAAAAAAGCTCTCTCACTTGGAAGAAGAGAGAAAAGGTAGAAGCAATTTGGGGACAGAAAGAAGGATCCTGATATAGGAGAAAGAACTGAAAAGATCAGGAGTCATCGCTAAAATGAGTTTTCTTAATAATGTACCGTACGGTGACTAACATAACATAATAAAATAAAATTTAAAAAAATAAGATAAAAGGAGTTTTCTTTGTGGTGTACTTGGCAGCGAAGGGTATGAATAGAGTGAATGCAAACTCCTTCAAGTCCTCGAATTATAGAATAAACACCGTCTCCCACTCTGCATCTTAAAAGAAGCACATTAAGTCTTCCCATTTCACAAACCACTGGTTGAAATGATAATTCCTTCAAAGAAAAATCAGCCAAATTCAGATAAATAGGATAAACTCAGGAACAGCTTATCTATTTTGGGTTATTGTAGGGAGACAGGCGGTCCTTGAACTAGAAGCTGACCTCCCAAAGACTAGTGACACCTTTGATAAGACACATCTTGGTGCCTCTGATAGAGCAGAATCCCAGGTAGACAAGCCATGAACTTGGCAGTTCTCATGTGCCCACAAGGAAAGGGAGGGAGAGGGAGGAAAGAGAGACGGAACCTGGGACATATCATTTCTCTTGCATGACCCTGGATGGGCCTGTCTCACTTTTCTATTTGCTCCTCGGCATCAGAGGTTTTGGGGTTGGTCTTCAAGACGTCGCCTTTCCCGGTCACACTGATGTCACACTTCAGGTACCCCTTCGTGCCAGTCCTGATGTCGCCAGGGTCTGTGAGCAGCGCCCACTTGTCACAGAACTGATGACCTGTAAAAGCGTCCTGACAGCTCCGATTCCCCGCACAGCTGGCCCCAGCAGGTGCAGCCAGTTCCGTCCCACACCCCAGGCCGCCCTGGATCTGCTCCCTGGGAGGCGGCAGCTCTTCCCAGTACCCCCAGCCTCATGCTGCCTCCCTCCCCCCCCTTCCCTCCTCTCCTTTGGTTCCCACTCTCTTCTCTGTCTTCTCCAACCTGCCACAGGTATTTGGAAAGCCTTCCCACCCAGTGCGAATCACCTAGATAGGTTCTTAGCTTGGACAGGCTAGGAGGACATCAATGGGGTAAAGAGGTCACATATTCTTTCACAGGCTGTAAATGGGGCTCATGGATCTTTTTGTTTGGCCTACACTGTCAGTCCAAACTTTAGAAGCTCTTACAAAATCTAGACCTCTGGCTTATCTAAAAAAAAAATTGTTAGATCTGCCAATGCAGAATGTACAGTTCCACGTGTTCGCAGGTGGCAAGGGAGCTGAGAAGCCGCTGCTCCTTTCATGTGGGTTGTGAGCCCTCCTGTTCCCCGCAGTCTGCAGCACCCCTTAAGGTGTTAACCCCACCCACTGCACTCCTGGCCCCCAACTCATGCGAGCTGGAATTGCGTTTAAGAGAAGGGAGCTTTCATGAGAAGATCTAGATTTGTTGATGGCCCTCTCATTTATCAGCTCCTGACCTTGGACAAACTACCTGCCTTCTCTGAGTTTCACTTTCCTATAAATCAGAGATAATTATCATAGCAGACCCTTAGATGGCATGCCACAGCCATTACTCCGAGCTAGGTTCTATATAAAGCACTTTGTATATCAACTTAATCTTCCAACAACCCTGGAAAGGAGGTACTATCTTATCTTCATTTTCTCGGATGAAGAAGCTGAGGTGCAGAGAAGTCAAGTCAGTTGCACAACCATGAAAGAGCAGGGTGGAATGTGAAGCCAGGCAATCTGGCTCCAGAGTCCATATGTGTAACTCCTATGCCACCGTTTCTGCCCGTGTCACACAGCATCACCGCGCCAAGTTATAGACGGAATTTGTTGGGGGAAGAAACCTGCTCAGAAGTATGGATATGAAAGATAATGTTGTCATTAGATTGTCAATGTTGAGGAAAAGAGCCAGGTTTGCTCCAATTGTGTAATCGGTGCTCATCTGATTGAATGAGTGCGTCAGTGGATGGGTACATGAATGAGTTGACCTCCAGGTGTGGCAAACTGGAGATGAGTAAGGGAGAGATTGGGAAGTGATGCTTCCTTACCAGGCTGGTTGTACACAGTCCCCAGGTCTACTTTGAAGGAGCCAATCAGGATGCTGCCTATCAGCTTGTGGTGAAAAACCTGAGGAGAGATGGAGCAGTGAGTTCACTGCACTAGATTTCTCTTTGAGGATAAATCTGTGAAATGGGTTCATGACCCCTCAGCCAGGATTCTAGACTGTGACGCTTGTCTGGCCTTCACTCTTGTCTGGAGCACAGCGACATTTGGTCATCAAGTGGAAAGGGCATCCAGAAGTATCTCACCTGGACCTCTTCCTCCTAGCAGGTTTTCAGCTATTGAAGGACACCTAACAAATCTCACTCTCTGAAAAGTATCTTTTTAAACCAAAGTGAGCTCTGGTACAGCCCACCCTTCAACACCCATCTCTGCCTATTGAAACTCTATCTATCCTTCAATGCCTAGAGCAAATGTTGCCTCCTCCAAGCAGTCTTCCTTGATCCCCCACAGCTGCAAGTCCCCTTTCTCTCCTAAACTTCCACCACACCCTGCTCACAACTTACTCAGAGAACTCATCGCATGTCGCTTTGAGAAGTTTGGGACATGTACAATAGTCAGAACAAAGGAAGTGGTCATCCTCAATGTTTTGTCTGATCAGAAGTCAGCAGCAGATTGCCTGGCTGGTGACAGCAACACACTTTAATGCAGTGCTTTCAGGATGAGGAAGCTCTAAAGGAAAGCAGCAGACCTGGCACGGGGTCCAAAAGGCACACTGCATAAGAGACTGCTGAAGAAGCCGGAGTACTTTAACCTTTAACTCAGAAAAGAGAAAACTGGGGGGTGTGGAGGTGGGTAGTGGTAACCGAAGTGTTTTCCAATCTTGGAAACACTGCCATGTACAAGAGAGAGTAGGTTCCCCATGTGGATCCAAGTCCATGTGGATCCAAGATCGAAGAGAGACTCAGCTCACCATAAGGATAAGTTTTATAACAGAACTTCCCAGTAATGAACAGACTTTTCTAGAGACAGTGACCCGTCCATCTCCGAATATAACCAAGCAGTGTGCCAAAACCCCATGTCAGAAAGGTGGCAACAGGGGTTCCTGCACCAGCTGTGTTAGACTAGAGGGTCTCTGGGCTCCCTTCTATGACACTCTATGAGTTCCTTGAATCAGAAACAGTTTCCTACTTTCTTCCACCCACCACATGCACGGCCTTGTTCAGAATAGGTGTTCAGTAAACATTCACTGAATTACTGAATGATTGACGGATCGAATGATGGATGAGTGGAAGACTTAGGTGGTTTCTAAACAGCTCCTTTTGGTGGAGGCAACTAATAAAAGTAAATTCAATTGACTTTAGGAAATGAAGAAATGACAGCCCTTCCAATCTCCCTTTCTAACCTCACTACCTCGCCTAAACTTTGTAGGGGAGTTAAGAGAACTGAGGGCAAGTAAGGACAGCTTGGCTCGAGGGGAGGAGTTATTTAAGGCCACCCATATAAAGCTCACTCCAAACCTCTCCATGCTTGCAATTGCTAATGCGGCTTCCCAAAGGCCCCAGCAAGAACATAAACCTGACTCAGGCTCTCTTCTTAGGCCAAAGGCATCTGGGTCCCTGTGGGCACAATGGGACATAAGAGCCCACATGGGTCTTTAAATAACACAGGAGCCCTCCTCAAATCATCCATCCACCCAGTCTGAGTGCCAGGTGTGGGCAAGCATGAGATTACAGGGACTTCAGGGAGTATCACACACAGAGTGCTGGGGGCCTTGCATGCCTGGGGTCACTGTCAAAGGAAGATGGTCTTTGGCACCACCATGGTCTGCTACAGCCTGTCTACCCCAATAGTATCTGCTTACTGCACTCCACCCCCTTCTTCTCCCATGTTGAATTTATTTTGGACATGTTGACTTTTAGTTCACGAACTACCGGAAAACCTGTATTAAATACTCCGCTCCAAGGGGAGTTTTCCCTTTAAAATCTTTGGTCTCTGTCCCTAAGGGTCATTTGGGGAGCCCAAAGTATCCTCTTCTTCCAAGTTAGGGAAAGAAAGGCAATACCAGCTTTGGTTCTCGGTCTAAAAATCCATGGTCCCACAGAGAGTCATGACCCTTGTCTACGCTATGGTATAAAAATCTAGCTATTCATTGTTTGTCTGAAATCTAGACAGTTCCTTAGGACCCAGCTACACTACCAATCTCACAAACAGGTGGTTGCCAGAGCTATGCAATGTAACAATATCTGAGGCAATGCCCCAGGTCCCAAAATATATTCTGTGCCACTTGTCATCATGCCTAAAATTCAAATTAAGAATATCTGGCTTGGGTGCCTGGTGGCTCCCTCGGTCAAGCATCCAACTCTTGATTTCAGCTCAGGTCATGATCTCAGGGTCCTGAGACTGAGCCCCGTGATGGACTCCACGTTGAGTGTGGAGCCTACTTAAGATTCCCTCCCTCTCCTGCTGCCCCTCCCCACTCATGCTCTCCCTCTCTAAAAAAATTAAAATAAATAAATAATGTTTGGCTCTTATTTTTTTAAGAATATTTGATTCTTGATAACTTTTCATTCTTTAAGAGTCACATTCCTCAAGTGCCCCTGAGAAAGAGAATGTAATAATTCCACTATTACCTAAGACTTAATGCAGGACCTATATATAATATGTTATATATATATATATGACTATGTGCATATATAAAATACATAATAAATATAATATAATATAAATTACAGAGGTGGGTGGATGATAGGGACAGGCAAGGAAGTCTCCAAGACAAGTTTTGCCATCTTCAAAATTCTAACTAGAGTTGGTGTCACTGTGGAGCAAAACATTTCCTCACTCTCCATACGTCTTGCATTGGTACATAAAGTATGGATTCTGTCCTCTCAGAACCATTAGGAGGAGAGCGCTTACCCTTCCACAACCTACTCCGCCTCTCTCAGGCATGCATAGCCATGCTAACCTCTTCATGGGAGAAGCAGTGATTTCCCAGACTGGTGAGATAAATGCAGTCTGTCACCCACTGGTCTCTCTGTCCCTTTGCTGAGTGATGTGAGGTTGGTATCAATCTTGTCGTGCCCCCATTTTCTCTCTTTGGGGCTAGTACTTCAGCATGGGCACTCTCCCTTCCCGTTCCTGTCCTCCATGTGGTGGGCCACCTGGGTAAGGTGCCTGGCTAGACCAAGAAGCTTCTCTGTCTCTACCCTTCAGACATGATCTGTGGAGACAGGAATTCACCCGTGGAGCTGAGGAAGGGTCTATGCAGCAGACACAACCCCCCATGAACAGGTCCTACGGTCTACACTCGGAGGCAGCTAGGAAGAGACCAAACGGCAACCACTTGCTCCAAATCATGTTCTCTGATCCAGCATTACTGATATATTTGGTTCCTTCCTGATGCCTTTTCCTACTTCTCTATTTATTACCAACTAGGAGGGGGGAGCAGTGTGATTAGTGTGGATATCACCCCAAGAGAGAAACACTAACATTTCATCTCATAAAAAGAAATAAATGGACTCAAAATGGCAATCTGTCAAGATGACATTTGAAGCACATGTTGCAAATTCCCACATTAGTAAACTCCACAATTCAATTCATGATAGCTTGAGAGTAGCTTATAACGTGTTTCCAAGAAGCACAGATTTCCTTGAGGAGGTTTTCCTTCTCAAATTCCTCCACATTAGTTATTTCATGTTCCATTCTGTTGGTTTTGAACTTACCATCCCACACTCACCCTCCCAAACCTATTTGCCCCTAAGCAGGCTGAGCTGTTCTAGAGAGTTCCCAATACCTAGAATCTCTCCCATCACCCTCCCACTTCCATCACCAATGATATACTCACTGAGATTTTGATGATCTTGTCAAAAAGATGCAGTTGGGGTCCAATGAAGTCAAAGACAAAGTACTAAAAAACATAAAGTTCATTCTGACCATCCTTCCAGGCTTGCATTTAAGAACTTTGTTACTGGATTAGTAGTAGATTTCTACCGTCTTAACCAGTAGCTGCATGGTCCTCAGTGGCAATGGATATACCATAAAACAATTGGCCATCCCCTATTCAGGGTCACCTAAATTCTTTCCAATTTTTTTTTTCAAATGCAAAAAAAAAAAAATGCTGTCATCTCCATCTTTGCACAGGATATATGTGAATTTTCCTCTAAAATGGACATAAAATGTGCAATTATTGGGTCATGGCTTATGTACATGTAAATATCTAGTAGATAATATGAAATTTCTTTCCAAAGGGGCCAAGCCATTTTACATGCTTACTGGCAGCATACGAAAAAGCCATTTCCCCATACCCCTGCCAACCCTTGACATTGTCAATTCTCTTAATTTGTTGGCCTATAAATAATGATGGGTGAAAAGCAGAGTGTGGTTTTAATTTGGGGTGAGCTTGATTAAAATCTTATTTTCTCAGGAATTTTTCAGTTTCAAACATCTTTGTGGCCATTCCTAAGATTGACCGGGAAGAGAATGAAAAGAAATTATGGACAACGAGGGCTTCTAATTTTAAGAAAGTGATTGAATTTTAGAGTTTTGAAGAAATTCTCTAGACCAGTCTCTATATTCTACAGATAAGAAGACTGAAGACCAAAGGATTTAAAAGACATGGCTGGATTCAGACAGCTGGTTATTGCTGAGCCTGGGAGCATGGCTCAGTTCTCCAGAAGTTATCACACAAGGGTTCAAGTATAGATGTTTCACCATTTGAACTTTACCCAGTACCTCCCAAATGTGAGGTAATATTCTCCTAAGATGTAGAACACTGGGATGGTGTTTTGTTGTAGGTTGTGTCTTTTGGGGACTGGTAGGGGTGGGGGAGGCAGGACCAAGAAGTTGTTTTGTGGGTTGTTTTTGAGCTTTAGGGTGGAGGAATAACACAAGGACCTTAGAGATGAACAGGACAGCAGTAGGAAAGGGAGAACTGACTGCTCACAGCCTGGTTTTAAAGGGCAGAACAAAAAAACCAAAATGTGGAAATTGAAAGATGCAATTATACATCATAGAAACCTTCAAAATGGCAGTCCCTAGATATCAATGACAGGCCACATTACATTTAATGTCTTCTGTTTAAGAAAATGGGAAAATACACATGATATTTCAGGAAGTTTTTCATATATATGTTCAAACTTTTAAAGAGTTGTGTTGTGCAGAATTTCTTTTATGTGGAAAACTCACATGAAATTCCTCATTCGGATATATGAAATGCTGTGAGTTCCTTGGATCAATAAATTAGTTCCAATGTTTATTGTTTTCTGCTGAGTTTCACATTTCATTTTTTTTTAATTTTATTATGTTATGTTAGTCACCATACAATACATCGTTAGTTTTTGATGTAATGATCCACGATCCATCGTTTTCGTATAACACCCAGGGCTCCATGCAGTACGTGCCCTCCTTAATACCCATCACCGGGCTAACCAATGCCCCCTCCCCCCTCCCCTCTAAAACCCTGTTTGTTTCTCGGAGTCCATAGTCTCTCATGGTTCATCTCTCCCTCCGATTCCCCCCCCCTTCATTTTTCCCTTCCTTCTCCTAATGTCCTCCCTGCTATTCCTTATGTTCCACAAATAAGTGAAACCATATGATAATTGACTTTCTCTGCTTGACTTATTTCACTTAGCAGAATCTCCTCCAGTCCCATCCATGTGGATGTAAAAGCTGGGTATTCATCCTTTCTGAAACTCAGTTGCCTCACACAGGTTCCCTAGACCTTTGAGCCACATACGTTTTTCTAGCTGGAAAATATTCCCCAGCCCCTATTAACTGGTTCCTTCAACATCTGATGGCCCTTGGGCTTGAGAATTAAGATCAAAAGCTGTAATAAAGGTTTTCAGTTCAACTTCTATGTTTCTACTTGAAAGTCTACTGATGACACGTAGGCCCCGTTTCATGTCATTTAGACCCAGGACTTGTATGCATAAAGAAAATACGAATCATAACATTTAACAAATCTGTAGAGCTTTGCAGTTTTAAAGCATCTTCCTACACATTAGTTCATGTCGCATCCATGCCAAAGTTGTTATGGAGGTGAAGGTAGGATGGGAAGGAAAAACCTCATGGTAAAAGGCTCAGAGGCAGGAGTGATGGATAATGAGGAAAGGAGTTAACAGCTCAAATGGGATTTGGTTATTTTCTGTTTTCATTTTCCATGGTCTCCCTTTTCAGTTACTACTCCCATTAGGCAAATAATTAAGAGTTTGCTGCATTTTTTGTATAACATTTAGAAGCTTCCTGTTGCTCTCTGATGTTTTTCTCTTTGATGCTCACGATTTTTACACTGCTTAGAAAAACCCGTCGGCTTTACTTTCCAAAGCAACATGCCTATTTCAAAATTAATAATTAAATTTCTAGTGTTTCTTTCATGAAAAAGATGTTTATCTTCTTCATCACCAACACTCAATACATTTATTGAACTTAAAGCCAGAGCTTATAATGGATGAAGATGAGCATATGAGAAATAAGAAAATGGGTATATTGAAAACACAGCAATGAATTTAAAATCAGTAGGAACTCCTTCTGTCTCCTTTTCATCACCTTTTTGTGAAACTCTATGGGGTTGTTCGTAAGGAGGCTCAGAGGGTTTGCCAAGGCTTAGATGAGTTGTGGGAAGCAGTGAGGAGGGGCACAGCTTTCCTAGTTGGCTACCACTACCACAGATGGGAGGGGAGGGAGAATTGGGTGGGGGGGAAGATGTTGGTGACCTCCATGACTTACTTCATTGTAAAACGGGCTGTTGGTTCCTTCCTTCACTGTGCTTTGCTTCTTCTCATCCCCGACCTCAATGATCACAACTGGATCAAGGTTCTCACCCACCAGCTGGCGGGCCTCAGTGATGGTGATGGCAATCTACAACACAAAGCAGCATGTATGCACTCTGGACCTTGCTGTTTGTTCACACAAGAAGAACTGGGGGAGGGTGGGCAGGAGGAGTCATTCACTTACTTGATAGTTTTGGGACCTGATCTCCCCATCATGGATCTTAGTCAACAGTTTTGATCTATTAAAAGAAAGTTTAATGTATTTGTTTCATTAAGCAAGAACATATTTTAGATCCATAAGCCATGATAATATTTTCCCAGGTATATCTAAGTAGTTTTATTAATACCGTATCACATATTCTCTCTCCATCTCTGGAGGAGATAAATGTAAATAAACAAGTGACTTAACCTCTCTATGACTCAGTTTCTCCATCCTAAAAGTGGAACTAATAATAGCACTTACCACATGAGGTAATTGCTACAAGTGAACAATATAATGCATGTAAAGGTTTAACTCAGTGCCTGGCAAGAATAAATGTCAAAAACAAACAAACAAGCAAAAAACAAAACAAAAAAAAGAATAAATGTCAACTCTTATTGTGAGTATGATTATCAGTATCGTTTATTTTTTATTTTACAGAATGAGAAACTGAGATGCCTCGGCAAGTCAGTGGCAGAGCTGGGTCTATATAAAGATCTCCCTTATCTCCTGTCTGATCCTATCCACAAGACTTCTTTGCCATTTCTTTTTTTTTTTTTTTAAGATTTTATTTATTTATTTGAGAGAGAGAGAGAAACAGCATGACAGGGGAGAGGGTCAGAGGGAGAAGCAGACTCCCTGATGAGTGGAGAGCCTGATGTGGGACTTGATCCCAGGACTCTGGGATCATGACCTGAGCTAAAGACAGTCGCTTAACCGACTGAGGCACCCAGGCACCCCTTTGCCATTTCTAGTAGATATAACAACCCTGAGTTTTGTGATTGCTTTTGAAAGAATCAGTAAAAGAGAAAATTGGAAGGAACAACCTAGATGCCATCTCAGTGAGATTTCACATTCCAGGGGATTTCATTTATCTGGACTATCATAAGTAATTGGAAACAGATGTGCAACACCTGGGTATTTAGAAACTGATAATAGTAAAAGAGGTGAAGAATCCCTGTCGTCACCAAGGCAGCAATGGGTGGAAAATGAATAAGCTTGAGTTCCTATTGAATTTTATTCTCTTGCCTTCTGACAACACCGTCTTGCATTTGACTTCATCCCATTTTGGTGATTATAATTGAGTCTAATAGAGAACAGAGTGAGCTAGTAAAAAAATCTCAAAGCTTTGGAGTCAGACTGATCTGAATTAAAATATTTCTTTTTCCCAATTTTGTGATGTTATGCTTAATTTCCTCATCTGAAAGTGGAAGTAATAATTCTGACCACATAGCGTTGCTCTAAGGATTAAAGGAGATAATGCATGTGGGAAAGGGTAGATATCAAAAGGTATATATGTTCATTAATAAAATGGCAAATTCATACTGACCATTTTGTGTGAAAGTGCTTTCCTGGTCTCAGAGGATAAACAGGTGAATGACCTAGCAACCTGGCCCTTGCACAGCTAGCAATGTATCCCAGGGAGAGAGGACAAAGGCATATCAAGAAAGAACTAGTAAATGTAAAATGTGTTGTAGAAAAAAAAGTGTGATACAAGTTCAAAGAAGAGAGACATTCCTAAGAGTCCAGGTAAGCAACAAAGACTTTACTGCAGAGATTAGATGTCACTTGAGCATTAGTTGGTGGGTAGAATTTTGATTGATGCAGAATGCACTGACCAGGGAAAAAGAAAAAGTCTTCTCCTCCTTACTTCTTTTTCCCCTGCCTTCCTCATTCAGTATTGTTCTTCTGGTGAAATAAATCACAAGGGATTCCCTTCAAGGATATTTAAAAATAATTGCAATCCTGTTTCGGGGGACTTGGGGGGCCATGATTGTCATGGTGCCATATAGGGAGAAGGAGATACTGCAGTGAGTATATGCAGACAAATTTCATGCCTCCTTTTAAGAGTCAGCCTTTCAGCTATCACCATCTCTCATTTCCAGCTCTTTCCCTACCCCCCTCTACCTCTTACACATATCTACTGTGTGCTATCCTGCCATGGCCCAGTTACAACAATTCAGGTTCTGTCACACAGGGAAGGACTAATATGCTTTATTGATAGTAAGAATTCTGAGCAGAAATAGAAGGGAGGGTGTGAGGGATTACCATGAGTAAGAAAATGACATAAACAAATATGGTAGACTGAAGGCATTGATAGCCCCAAGTATTAGTTATCTATGCTCTTTGCCTTGTAACTTGTAGTCTCTCATTCTGACATGGGCTGGACTTGTGACTTGCATTAGCCAATAGAATGCAGCAGAAATGATTTTTGCTAATTCCAAGCCTAGGCTCAAGAAACTTTGTGTACTTAGACTCCGCCTTCCTTCTCTTGAAACTCTGCCATCACCACCATTGGAATAAGCTTGGACTAGCCTGCTAGAGATCTAACACCATATGGAGAAGAGCTCAGTGGTCCCAGGCGAAGCAATCCTAGACCAGCCTACCACCAGCCAACCCTCAAACTAAAATCAGCAGAATTACCAATGACCACACACACATGAGTGATGGATGTATAACTATCTGGAACCAGTAGAGCTAACAAACTAACTCATAGATTCATAAGCAATAATAAATTCTCATATTAAGCCTCTGAGCTTGGGGTTGTTACACATGAAGCGCTAACTGATAATAGCAAATCACATGCAAAAGGACAGTTTGTTCTGACTTTTTGTTGGGTAGTATCAACACTTGGGACAAACACAAAGCTAAGATATCTGGCACCTTGATGAATTAAAGAGCAGGTGAGGGACTCAGATCCTGAGTCTGTCTCCTGTTGTTCCTGTCATTTCTGAATTATGAGGCACAGCAGGACCTTAACTCAGGGGATTTAAGACCAGAAGCTGGTAGAGCTGGGCCCCTGGCCTGCTGAAGGCTGACCGGTATCAAGAGGCCAGCACTGCCATAGAGGATATGAGGTAGAGACAGACCTCTGTCTTTCTGTCTTAGACATCTGGCTCCCTGCAGACAGTGATCAGGTATTATTCTCTGTTCCCCAGAACCTGCAGAGGTGCCTGCACATGGGAGGTGCCCAGTAATGTGTGCTGACTGCCTGCACAAACACCGTACCTTCTCTTTGGAGGAGTTGAAGGGATAGGAGAGACAGATTCATGATCATGAATAAAATCTCCTCCTGGTCCTTCCTGGTGAGAAGGCCCCTCCTGTGGTGCCTCTGCTTCACTCTGGCCATCTAGAGAAGCAAACAAAGGAAGAAAACTGTCAATTATGATATACACAGAGGTGATCTGAGCCTCAACTGTCTGGCACTATGACAATCATCATAAGGAGTTCAAGAAGACTATAAGACAGTCCCTGCCAGCATGAAACTTAATATCTCATTGGCAGAAAAGAAAGGCACATAACTTAACTTTTCTAAAAAAAATATTCATCTTCTGTTTCCAAAAAAAAAGAGTAGATGTATATGCATGGTATTGTGGAAAGGAAACTGGATTATGAACTTAAAGACATGCTTTCAAGTCATGACCTTGCCACAGTGGACCTTCAGACAAGTCATTTATTCCCTCTGAACCTCCTCAGTAAAAGGTAATGTGCATAAGAATCACCCGGGAAGCTGTTGAAATGCAGATTCTGATTCAGTAGGTCTGAGGTGAAGGCCAAGATTCTGCATTTCTAACAGCAATGGTCCATGTAAGTCTGTTCCTGCTGAGGGCCAATTTTGAGTAGAAAGGTGTCCTAGGTTGAATTATATTTCCCGAAGGCCTCAAGTCCTAGTCCCCAGAACCTGTAAATGTTACTTGGAAAAGGGGTCTTTGATTAAATTAAGCATTTTCCAATGGGGAGATTATCCGGGATTATACAGGTGGGTCCTAGTTGCAATCATTTGTTTCGTTACAAGAGGGAGGCAGAGGGAGAATGGAAGAACGCAATGTAATCACAAGGCAGAGATGGGCCAGGCGCTGCCACCCTAGCCATCGGAAGAGGGAAGAGGGAGGAATCAGATACTCCCGAGGGGGTGAGGCCCTGCCAATATTGTGATTTGGGCCCCGTGATACTGATTGTGAATTTCCCGCCTCCATTACTATGAGAAAATTAATGTGGGTTATTTTAAGCCACCCAGTCTGCGGTCATTGGTTACAACAGCCACAGGAAATGAATGCACGAGTGCCTAGAAAATTTAAGTGAATAGATAGTAAACATATTCTTTAGACCTCCTCTTCCCCCACTGAGGGCTTCTGATTTAATTGATTTGGGATGTCGCCCAGAGGTCCTTTTTTTTTTTAATTCCCCCAGGTGATTCTAATGCGTAGCAAAGCTTAAGAACCACTTCTCAGACAGACTTTTGACGAAAACCCAAGGGTGTGTGGAATTCTCTTAGACACTAAGAGACTGCATGGTGAAGTTCAAAACCCTGACTCCAAAGGTTGGGCGGAAATCCCAGCTCTGCCACTTTCTAACTTTATGTTTTGGGGCAAGTTACTTCATTTCTCTCAGCCCTGTCATCCTCATCTATAAAGCCAGGCAAGGCCAATGTTACCTACCTCACAGAGGTGTTATTTTTTTTTTTATTGTCTATTTTCTTTACAGCACTCTTCTCAACCTGTAATGCAGTTACCTACTCAGGTCTCAATAGATAAAAGAGGCTCCCCCATCCCCCACCCAGAACAGGATGATTTGAGGACTTTATACAAAGGTGTGGGTACAGGAAAATCACAAAGAGTTTTGCAGCTATCTGGGGCTCACAACAGCCAAGCTGTTTCTGTTTGGAGGCCCCAAAAATGAGGCAAGCGAGCAGTTACCAGAACCTGGAAGGAGAGGAAGTCAGGTCCAGTCTGCTCCTTACAACCCTTCAGTTGAAGAACACATCCAATCACTGGATCTGAGCTCACGTTCCTCCCTCCCTCATCCCTCCTGCTGGGGTGCCCCACTGGGGAAAGGACCTGGGTTCTGCATCAATACAGGTCAGCCCCCTGGGACCGAGAACAGGTGGAAAAGGGTGGAGAATTGATTTGGGAAAGGCAAACAGAAGAGTCCTACACAGGGTTCTCCTCCCTCTAAACTACCCGAGGGCACTGTTCTATACCAGAATCTAGTGCAGAACCCAGCATTCAGCTTACAGGCCATTAGCATTTGTTGAGGAAATGAATGAATGGCTGATCATGGGAGGGACTCAATAACTTCGGGTAACTAACTAACGGATGAGTTAGGATCATTGGAATTTAAATTAAGACATAGCCCCTATGCCCCAAATACACAGATATGAGAGTCACTGACTTTGAGCATCTCCAAATACTTCATCCAGTAAAGCCCTAACTTCCCAGGCCAGGCCAAAAAGGAGAGAGTGTACTATGGACTTTGTTTTGTCAGTCTCCTATGGGGCAAGCCCCTGGCCATCAGCATAAATGCTATTTACTTTCTAGGAGGGGCCTGATTCCACACTGCCCTGTTTGCTTTGTGTGCTAAAGACTCTAATTAGAATGAGCCTGGGGAGTCAGCTTCTCTGAAAGGCCTCAGGTTGACTGCCCTAAATCTCCACCAGCCTGTTCTTTCCTTCCGGGTGCAGTCAGTAGAGGCTCCTACCTGGAGGCTGACCCATGGAGTAGGAAAACCCAGGCTCTTGTATGAGCTTGACCTCTGCTCAGAAGCTAGCTTCTCTACTTCTTAGCCATGCAGCTTTGGGCGAGCCCTCAACCTCTCCGCCCCTCTCTTGTACAGGAGCAAAGGAACCTACATTTCAGAGTCATGAATGATGCATGTCAGCTAAAGAGCAGCAGGGACTTACTAAATGTGTCCTAAATATTATTTTTCATAAGGTCCTGAAAGTAAGGGACAGTCTCATTCAACCTTGTGCCCCGGGACCTACTGCAGGGTCCTAATTTCAAGGACACCAGATAAGACCTAAAAGTCTTTTCCACCTAATTCCCTGAGTAGGTAGCTTTAAGCCCTGTCCCCACTTAAAATGCCTCTCTCATCCCATCCAAGGATGACTTCATCGTTATTACCAACCCTTTAGTCTGAATAAGCGTCCATAGATTTCCACTGTAGGTTATAAGCGAGGGCAGGAAATGGAGTTGGGAGAGAGGGACCTGAAGCGACAGGGCACCCGCAGGGGGCAGCAGTGAAGGGCGAGGGAGGCCCCCCAAGGAGACAAGAGGGTTGAAGATAAAGCAGACATACTGCACCATTTTGGTTTAGAAATGGTCCAGAGAGCTGGCTTCAACCTGGCTGTTGTCAGGGCGATTGGGCAGTGGACTCTAGGAGACCACCGCAGAACTGTCCATCGGAAGGGGTTAATCCTATCTGACTCAACAAACGTGTGTCCATCTGACGCCAGGCCTGGCCCCACTGGCACAGTTCACACTGTAACTTGGGGATTCATTTGCTCTTTTGAAGAAGCAAGTAGCCCATTCTGGGGACACAAAGCCAGACAGCCGGGACTGACATCCCAGTGCTGCTCACTGCTTCCCGGCCTGTGCTCTGGGTCTCAGGGCCCATTCTGAGCTTCCTGCAACCACACAGGGTCCTGTGATCCGAAGGATCTCCTCGCACTTGGCCCAATACTCTGCTATTGCCATCCAGAAACTTAATAATTTCTTAACAATGGCTTTGCATTTTCGTTTTCCACGGTGCCCTGCAAACTCAGCAGCTGTCCTTCCCACACTTCACTTACTCTCTCTGCATCTCTACAACCTCCTTCGCAAACCTGGGATAGCAACACCCACTGGTCGGATGATGGCGGGGTCGAATGAGACAATAAATGTAAAGCTTCCCCTGTAGCAGCTGCTGTCCTCACTCGTATTTTTAAAATCTCAGTGGATCCTCCCCAAGGCGTGTGAGGTCGGCCCAGCAACCCCCACCGTGCCCACTTGCCAGAGGGAAAAGCCGAGAATCACAGCTGTGTTGTGAGTCCTGGACCACAGAGCAAATCAGGACGGAAACAGGAGCTTACACCTTGCCCCTGTCTCCCCCTGGGGTCCCCTTCCACAGCCCAACAGGTGTCTGCCCCACCCCTGTTGGGCCCAGTGACCAGATGACCAGCAGCACTGGGGCGGACGCCATACCTGTGACCGGCAGGGCCCGAAGACACGGCAGGCAGCACACTTCCCAGCTCACTCCCACGGAGGGAGAGCTCCATGCTCAGCCAAGGAGGGCTCAGCTCTGTGAGACCTGTAGGCCCCAGGGTAGTGCATTTTCCCCATCCCCAAAAGCCTCACCTTGAACAGCCTTATTGGCTAGGATTAACCCCTTTTCTGCTTTCTTCTTCTTCTTCAGCTTGAGCCCAAACATCCCCTTTCTGAAAAGAAGAAAAACTAAATAACACAGTGATAGTAACTTCGAGGAATTCAGACATATAAGGGGGAAATACACACACACATGCACGCACGCGCTGATTTCTCCTGGAAGCTGACCAGCCTCCTCTTCCACCCTGGATGGGGATCAAAAGACAAGTGTCAGGATGACCCAACAAGCTCTTCAGACAGCTCTACATTTGCAGAAACCATGAAGCCCCACCAGAAATTATGGGTTCCACCTAGACTTTAAATGGGGCAGAATATGAATACAAAGAGCCGGTATTTTGCTGTTTCTCCTCACTTACCTGTACCAGGTACTCAAAATGAATGACATCACTTAATCATCACGGCAACCCTCTCTTGCCCATCTTATAGATGAGAAGGCAAGGCCCAGAGAGGGTAGGTAGTGTTTCTGAGGTCACACAGCTCTGAGCATCAGTACCACAGGAACCCAGGTTCTAACCGTTGGATGGCCTGAGCAGGTTACCCTGTGCAGAGTTAACACCCTTTCCAGAGCCAGGGTCCCAGGCCATTTCAAGGTCAGGAGACCCTGGGACTCACTGGGGTCCCACCACTAGTGCAGAGCTCAGCACACACATGGTCTGTGCCCGGAATATCAGCTACTATTATTGTTGTCATTATTAGCTGTGAGCAGAAGCTACTTGGGGTCTCCTTCTATCCCAGCCAAGGGCTTGCTCCTCTGTCTTAACAGACAACGGAAGCATTCCGCACACTCCTGAGAGAATCCTTTTCTGGAGCTGAGGGACTGAACACTGGATGGAAGGATGGATGGACCCAGTTCAGAAGAAAGTCCTGGCCTTGAGTCAGGCAGGCTGGTGAGCTGACCCTTGGAGGCTGGAGAAGGAAGAACAAAGACAGAACAGAGGAGAAGGAGGAGAGAGCAGCAACACCCCCCCCCCCCCCCCGCCCCAGGAACACCCTGCAGTCCCAGAGCGATATGAGGGAAGTGGAGGGCCGTCGACGTTGTCTGGTGTGCTTAGGTATATAGGACTCATGAGGGGCTAAGACCAGGGACTCCACATCAGGCTGTCTGGATTCTGGTCCCAGCACTATGGGCAGACTGAACCTCTCTGTACTTTAGGGTCTTCATGCATAAGATGAGATAAGAAATGTAAAGCATTTAGCACAGTGCCTGGAACATACCAGTTGCTCAATAAATGTTAGTCATGCTTCTTATTATGGTAATGGGTAGGATTAGGACCAATGAGTGGAAGCTACTAGGTGAAGAGGCTCACTCCATTTATTTATTTATTCATTTACTTACTTACTTATTTGTTTACTTTCTTTTTATATCCTGCCTTAATTCAACTGAGGAATTAAGAAGCCCTCCACATTAGTGTTGTCTGAACAATGAAATAGACTGCATTGAGTGGGAGTGAGTTCCCTGTTCCTGGAGGTGTACAAAGCCCAGCAACCACTGGAAAAGGACATTGTAGAGACAACAAACATCAAAAGAGGGGGACTGGCTTATGGGATTCTGGGGGTCCTTTAAGACCTTGAGATACAGTAGAATGGAAAAATGGGCTCTGGAAGCCCCCAGACATGGATGGATTGGGCAAATCACAGTACTTCTCTGAGCCTCAGTTTCCCTGTGGGTACAAATTTATGGAAATAAATAGTAAAGTACCCAACTTTACAGAATTGTGAGAATAAAATGAGGTGAAGTAAGCAAAGTGCTGAGGGCAGTTCCTGGTATATAGAAAGTGCTGGAATGTGCCCTTTTTGGAGGTAGCATTTTCCCTTTGATTTGCCATCATCTGTGATGCAAATCATTCTAGAGTCTCCCAAGAATCTCAGGAGAACATACACAAGGAGGATTTTCCTCTTCTGGAATTTCTTGAAGGCAACTTCCAATAACTTTTCTGTTTCCAAAAGAGAGTTACCAAGCAGAGGGCCAAGGTCAGTATCTTCTAAACCCTGACTTGCCATTGTGGTCTCCAAGGGCTCAATGCCATGATCATTTTGTGGAGGCAGAATCTGATGTCCCTTGGGACTTGGCCAATGGGTTCTGCAGACTATTTGAAAAGGCTGAGTTTCTTCCATCAGCAAATAGGAAGTCACTACTAATAAATGACAGTATCTACCACAGGGAGACTCGATGCTCCTGTAGGAAGCTGACATCCTCAACACAGATGGCCTCAGCATTCTGAATCTTCCGTCGGGCAGCCAGTGACTGAGGCATTAAAGCATGCCTGAGGTGACTGGCGAGGGCAGAGGCAGAGAGAAAAATGGGTACCCCTGTCCCTCTGAAACCAGGAGCTCTTGGCCCTGTTGACCATTAGGGGCACCTCAGGAAGTTTAAAGGATACCAATGTCTGGAACCACTTTCAGAGATCTGAAATTGCTTTGGAGAAAAACAAGTGCTGAGAAGCCCTGCTCTAGGCACAGCTCAGACCCAGCTACCAAGGAAGCCAGAGAGCCTTTTGCAGTAATGCCCAATGGATTTACAACCAGCTCAGCTCTCCTGGATGGGTTGATATTTGTTCCACAAACACACAAGGTTGTTTGCCTGAAACCCTGAGTCAGTCATCAAGGGCACTCCCAGCGTGACTCCCAGCATGAAAGGCTTCTTGATGAAAATTGACTTTTTCCTCCTCAGCCCCATGACATCTGCAGTAGAGAGAAGGCACGGCTCACCAGCCCAGAATAAGCATGCTGCTGGGAGACTGGGCAGCAGAAAGCGAACTGGAGACAGAAATCAGCTCATGGGCCTGCTTGCATCACCCATTAGCTCTCCAATTTAGGACCAGACACTTAACCCAGATGAGCATGTTTCCATTCCCACATGGGCATTTCTTACCCAGTTCATACGGTGGCATCAAAACAGGAAACAAGGCTGGTAAAGTGTAAAACGTGCTACAAAATACTGTATTACAACACTGATGACAAGGAAATGTGCTACAATACCCCCTGAGTGAGTCCAATATTTTTTAAACATGTATTAACGCTCACTTTGTGTCAGGAGCACCATTTGACACACACTATCTCCTAGTATTCTCGCAACATACCACAAGACAGATGCTATTATTTCCCCTTTTTACAAATGAGAGGTTGTCAGGGGTTTCCAGCCAGTGTACTGGGGTCAGCCAGTAAATCAGGAAGCAAGTCCCCAGGGCAGGAGCCATCAAACCCCTTTCTCCTTCTCAGTGTGCCGAGGATTCCAGCATGGGAACCCTCCCACTTCACAAAAAAGGATGGGGCTCACTTCAGATCTACTGAATTCCCTCGCAGGTCCACCCCGAGGTAAGTCAAGACACACAGAAACCCCCGTACCAACCTGGTCTTCTCAGGGTGAAAGCTACCATGACTCTGATATCTGTATCCAAACAATGAGAGTGTTAAACAGTGCGCGTGTCAGGCTCCCTTCAGCACCTCTGTTCCAGGTGATGTCACTCCAGGTGGCCCCATAGGGAAGGCAGCCAGCCTGGCACACAGAAAGAGGGGCTCGATAGAGTTTGGGTCTTATCTCTACCATTTCTAACCATGCTGGTGGGGCTGGCCACGGGACCTCTTTGAGCTTCAGGTTCCACTTCCACAGGAAGTGGCAATAAAGTTAACTCTGCTCTTCTCGTGGGATGTTACGTATATGACCTCACTGAGTGCTCATGCTGCATTGTTAGGAGCTCTACAAATAATGTCAACTCATATCCATGGCTTACTGGCGCCAGGATCGGGAAATGGCTCACAATCAGGGTCTCCATGTGGTTTTCCACTTGCCTCACAAAATTCCCTTTCTGGAATCACCTTTTCTACCCTCAATATGGAGTAGAAGCAGCTCAGGCCAAGCAGCCAAACACTAAGCTAATTGAGTCAATGGGTGTGACCAGGACTAGCCCCTGCTGCTCTCCTCCCACCTAAGAGGATGCAGATTGCAGGTCATCTGTGCACCTGACCCTCCAAACCCAGAGTCACGACATCCAGTGTGGGGAAAAAAAAAAAAAAACACTTTGATTTGTGGATTTATTTATATGGTAAACACTTATAAACTTTAAAATTCCTTATTAAAAAAGGGATTTTTATGTAATCAGGACCACCTTAAAAATAAAGGAAAACCAAGATTTACCACCATTCTGAGGTTATCCAGAGAGCCTTGGATAGGTTCCCAGCTGCCTACTGAGGAATCTGCTCTGTGTACTCATCTTACTTTTAAAACTGGGTTATATTCATTAAAGGCAAACCACCAAATATAGAAATAGCCATAATGTGGATTTTGACTAAAGACAGTTAAAATGTAAATCCATTGGGACCTCCTGCCTTGCCAAGACTGAAATGTTACTTTCTCTCTCTCCATCATCTTCCTATAACAACTTGCCTGCTCTATATCTTATTTCTTTAGGCAATGATGCCCAACTTTGGTTATACATCGGACTCATATGGGGCACTTTCGAAAACAGTCTCCCACACTGCGGCCAGATCCCATCCCAGAGAGTCTGATGTCCCTGATGAGCAGTGAGGCCAACGCTCAGTACTTTTCGGATTCCCAAGGCCGTTCTAATGTGCAGCAGTGTTGCAAATCCCTGTATATAAGTAATTAGTGCCAGAGAGCTCTCTTCCCAAAGAGAAGGTGTATGGTTTTTAAGGGAAATTCAAAGACAAATTTTCAACCAAAGCGGGGGAGGGCTGTGAAATTTAGGAAATTCAGAGCACTTGGTGAATATATTTGTAGGCTGGACTTTATCATCCTACCCCAGTTCCTCTTCTACTCAACCCCCATCCTGGCAATTAGCCCACAGAATTGGTCACCTTCTCTACTATGCACAGGATCAACCCAACCTTGGAGGAACTGACTCCTCCAATCTGAAAGAGCAGGATCAATCCTCTATTTGGGTCCAAAGTGTCCCAGACAATGGCCTGAAGAGACTGAGCACCGACTCCCAATTTCATGAGAACCAGTTCGATCTGGGCTACTACGATTTGCCATCTCCTCCCTCATTGCAGCAGTAAAGGAATGTTTCCCTGTTAGGCTCTCATTTTGTTCATTCCAGCCTCAGTGGCCATCATAAGGAGATTCAGATGTCAACTCCACAGACAGTCACCGAGAACCTCAATATCGCAACCTGCAAGAGTCAGCTGAGTCAAGGAAATGCACCTCCGAGGATGCTAATGAATCCCTCCTCCTGTGGTTTCTCTGAACCAAGGATGACTCAGAAATACTTTGGAGCCACATCATGTAGAGCCTGCCTGTTTCGGCCAGCCTCTGACAGCCCTTCAGAGACTTTGCCCGTGTTCAAGGACAAGGTGGTAGAAGGCTGGTGCTGTAGGACTGCCCCAGGAAAAGGGGGACTTTCCCCTCACATGCATCTTGCCCACCCTGCAGCATGCTGACGGGCCAACTACTGACACCTTTTTCAACCTATGGCCACTGGCCTCCAACCTCCAACCTCTCCTGCTCCTCCTCTATAGCTGAGATCAGCACGTGACGGCTTGATTAGAGTGCAAGGAAGATACAGAAATACATATGGGCAGGGGGTAGAGTTAGGACTGTGAAATTCTTCCCAGCCCCAAACCTTCTCTTGCTTGAGCCCCTACAAAAATGTTCATTTTTCTTATTCCATCTTCCTTATATCCAGACTAACTGGAGCCCTGATCTCTGTTCTCCTAAAGACAAAAGAATCGACCTCTCATCCAAAAATAGACTCCAGGCAGCTTCCCAGCATTTGGAACAAGGAGCTCTCCCTCCCTGCCTCTCGGCATAAAGGAGTCTTTGAACTCCTACCTTTTCCAGGCTTTCTCCTTTTCTTTACTTCCAGAACCTTCCTCTTCCCATATATTCCTTGATTACCTTTTGGCGGCAGAATGGCAAGAGTATGGCATCCATTGTTTGAGTTTTCCTCCCTTGGGTTGGGTTAAAGTCTGAGGCTCCTATTCCCATGTGGTCTTCCCTTCTTTGGGTCTACCTTGTCCCAGAATATTTTCTTCCACCTCATGTCAGGTAGAAGAGGTCACCGAGGCAGGGCTTCTCCTCCCTGCAGCTGGGCACTGACTTCACCCAATTCTCAGGAAAAGATTTGAAAACCAATCTGGACTCCAATCCGTATAGCTTCCTCCAATCTAGCTTTACCAGCAATAGATGATATTTTGCTCCCTATTTGATGAGTAGATCTATGTTTCAATGGGTTTTGAACATAACGGAGAAACAGAAGGGCTTGGTTATAACATCAGGGATGCAAATACACTAACATATAAAGTTATTGTCATAAGTGAGAGTCATTAATTCCATGATGGGTAAAGAAAGGACCTAAGAAATTCCTTCTGAACCTCATTTTTTGGTGTCATGGACCTTGAAGACGGAAGGATGGGTGCTATATTAAATGAAATAGCTACCTTTGCTGTAGAGCCTCAGAGCCTTTAATAATGCTGATGTATTTTAATTCTCCAAGGGGATGACACAGCATTCAGATTTTTCTAAATTGAATTGACCACACCCTTATCACAAAACACCTGATAATAGCTTAAAGAACACTGCGTGGGACACCCAGAGAGATAGTCCTGGCAACTTTTGATGCTCTTTTTTCTTTTGAAACTTTTATGAGGGGAGCGGTGATTAAGTAACAACCACTGAGGAAACAGAGAGCCCAGCACATCCCTTCTCTGCATCCATGCATGCTGAGCCTGTTGTAGAGAAGCACCTAACTGGTCTTCCTGCCTCTCCGTTCTCTCTCCTTCCTGCAAACTAGTCTCCATCCTGTAGGCACCTTCACAAAATAGAAGAGCAGAGAGCTTTCTTAACATGATAAAGAATATCTACAAAACTCCCTAGAGTTCATATCCTTCAATGGTAAATATTGAAAAACTTCTCCCTAAGATTTTTTAAAAAACGAGACAAGGATGTTTATGAACACCCCTTCTATTCAGCACTGTCCTGGAGGCCCTTACCAGGTCCATAAAGTTCGACTATTTGAATCACTAAGTGAACTTAGCAGGGTATCTAGAAACAAGGCCAATATACAAAAATCAAGTGTGCCTCTCTGTACCAAAAACAAAGAATTATAAGCTAAAACTATAAATAAAAAAATATGATAATATGATCAAAAATTTAAAACTTAGGAAACATTCTAAAAAATTGACCTGTGTGGAATTGTTGAATCACTATATTGTAAACCTGAAAAAGATAGTGTATGTTAGAAAAACTAAAAATAAAATAAAGTTAAAAATTTTTTTAATAAAATAAAAAATTGACCTCTACACTGAAAATTACCAAAAAAAAAAAAAAAGATAAATTGAAGGATAGTCCATGCTCATGGATTGGAAAATGCCATAGTGGAAAGATGTCAAACTTCTCCAACTTGATTTGGAGATTATTATTTATTATAATAAATAATATTATTTCTGCATTCTCCAGTTTTGCAAGGAGGAACAAGTCACTCAGTCCTCTGGATTCCTAGCACTTTGTTCTTATCCTTATTATAGTCTTTATCACATGGATCATAATAGGTACTTGAAAAAGATCATTCTCTTTTATTACAAGCTGAGCTTTTGAAGCCAGTAACCATGTCTAGTTTATGTCTGTACCTTGAGTGTCTGGCACAATGCCTGGTACAGAGTAAGGCTCAGTGACTATTGGACACATGGATAGACAGATGGACTGACAGAGCCTACACATAGAAAGCTCCACAAGATTTCACTGGAAGTTCTTTGGCTGTCTTCAAAAATGTATCACATTGAACAGAAAGGAGTTAAGGTCATTCCAAGACTGTCTCCTCATGGCTAGCTGAATGCTTTGCTTTCCAGACCACACTGGTATTGAGCCAAAATTTGGTTATCCATTGTACAATGTATAATTTATTCAATATATTCATCCCCTTTATTATCATTATTCCAAGTGTTCTGGAACAGTCTTAATAGCACAGTCCCTTAGACATGTAGGATAAGCCAGACATTGGGTTAAGGTTCTCCATACTTTTTTTAAAATTTAGTCATCCCAACAACCATGTGATAGAAGGGTTCAATCTCCCTTCGGGATGTAGAAATTGAAGTCTAAAAGGTTAAGTAACCTGCCTTAGATCCCACAGCCATAAGCTGCAACCTAACTCTGGCCTGGCAGACCTCCACTCTACGCTACCTCCCAAATATGCGTCAGAGCCACAGTTTTTCAAGCACCTAGAGGAGCCAAATGTTGTGCAATTCTCACTTCCCCGATGCTGAACACTGCAGCTCAGAGAGGTTCGGTAACTTGCCCATAGCCACACAGCAGTCCGTCACCAAAGCCTAGGCTCTGTGCTCTGTTTGCCACCACCCCTGCCCCCCGGTGGCGGCTCAGCTGTCTAAGAACAAGTAAAGGAGCCATAACAGCTGCAGCAGCCCTGTGGGCTTCCAGCCCCCCCGACTCAAGCAGATGGTGCAGTGAAGCTCAGCAATAAGAACCCGAGCCTCACCTTGACCAGTGGGTGCTCCTAACAATGCCCAGACACACTTGCACTCTCTAACTCCTTGGACTGGAGGCAGGTCAGCGGGGCAGGAGGGACAGCGTCCAGCACTGGTCTTGGGAAGAGGGAAGCTTCTCTCTAGAACGCAGTGGCCCAGGGGACTAGGTGTCAGGCATAAGGCTGCTCCATCGCGAGGGGCAGGCGCCTCCCAGGAAATGCCTTTCCATGTGTGTCTGCCGCCAGCGCCCTATCTCTGTTTGAACTTCAGGCCCTCCTTGTGGCTTGGCTGCCAGAGCCCAAGACTCTGATCAGCAAACACAGCAGCTTAGAGAAGGTCCTGAGAGGAAGGGCCATTGATGTGCTTCACTCCAAGTCAGGTAGCCCCGGGTAGATCAGGACTCGGAAGAACCCTAGCTCCAGATGGTGCCAAAGCCCTGGGTGCTTTCCAGCCACTATCCAGCCATCCAGCTTGGCCGTTTAATCCTTCACACCATCCCCTGCTCACTTATTTACTTAAGGCCTGTTCTAGATGCCTTTACAAATATTAACCTATTTAAGACCCACAACAGCCCTCAGAGGTAGGAACTGTTATTGTACCCAGTGTATGGGTGGCAAAACTGAGCCACAGAGTGCTTGGTAGGTGATGGGATTTGAACTGAAGCCACCTGATCTCAGAGCCTGCCCTCTCAGGCCCCCTGGCCTGCTGCCTCTGTGGCATTTCACTGGGACTTGTGTCCTGATGCTGTTTCAAAGAGGTCAAGTTTATAAAGGACAAAAATGAGTAAAACAAAAAAGAGGAAATTTTGGTGTCAAATGCCTCAGAAACTCTCCCTACAGTGGGTGGAATGTTGGCGCCCCAAAAGATGTATCCACGTGATGGAAAATGTGAATATGCCCTTATTTGCAAAAAAGAATCTTTGCAGATGTAAATTAAGTTAAAGATCTCAAGAGGAGATCATTTTGGATTATCTGAGTGGTCCCTAAATCCAATAAGTGTCCTCACAAGGAGCAGAAAAGAAGACCCGGACAAGACCATGTGGAAACAGAGGCAGAGATTGGAACCCTGTGGACGGGGGCCAAGGAGCACCTGGAGCCACCAGAAGCCAGAGAGGCAAGGAAGGATCCTCCCCTGGAACTTTCAGAGGAAGCACAGTCCTGTCAGCTCCTTGATTTTAGACCTCTGGCCTCCAGAACTGTGAGAGGATAGATTTCTGTAGCTTTTGACCCCCAAGTTTGTGGCCATTTGTTAAGGCAGCCTCAGGACACCGGCACCCTGCTCTTGGTCACTTCCTCTTGCACGTATCGGCACCGCGGGAAAGGAAGGAATGTTGGCTTCACTCCACTGAGCACGTCCTGGGGAAGGCTGGGAGGTTAGTGCCCGTCGGCCAGCCCGTGGTGTAAGAGGCTCCGTGGTGCAGACAGCGAGGGAGGAAGGCAGTCTGTCCCCAGTGCGGGGCAGACGGCTGGGAGGCAGGTTTTGCAGGTAAGGACTGAGTAAGTTAAATAGGAGTTTCCCAAAGCAGCCTCACTCAAAATCTGCAGTTGAGTGCTCATTGTCCCCAGAGAAATGAGCCTCAGCTCAGGGATTCACAGACAGAGAGCAGGTCTCCCGTGCATCCCTCCTTCCATTCTGGATCATGGGAGATTTGATCCCCATCAGAAGCAAAGGTTGTCAGGAGTCAGTGAGTCCCAGCCTCATGTGTCACAGGTGGGGAAAGTCATGACTGCACAGCTGACATCGTCTGAGGTGGCACAGCTCGTCACAGCCGCGTCAGAGCTGGAACCCGTCTCCAGACCCCTAATCCTTTCAAAGGAACCAAACTTCCTCCCCTCATCTGATCTCCTCTTCACAGAGATCTGCGGCAACTCTCATCAGAGCTGAGCAGCCCTGAGCCCAAAGCATTCTCCAGCTGAAGTTCCCATCCCTCCTCCTAAAATTTAAACTTCTTTCCCCTTGTTTGCAGAGCGATACCCTCCCCACGAGGCTGCTGTGTCTGACTCAGATGCCAGTACGCATCCTGAGAGCAGACAGCATCTGGCTGTACAGCAGACACTCCACAGCAAATGTCGGCTGATGGCTCGTTGCAGGGAAGTCCCCCATGAACAGCCCCGCTCACAGCCTCGTTTCTCTGTTGCATCTCCTGCTGCTTGCTGTCTGCCCCAGCCACACCACCTTCCTTCAGTGACTTGATGGGACCTTGCCCCTCCCTCCAGGTCTCTGCACCTGCTCCTCTCCGTGCCTGGAATCCACATGCCTTCACACACCTCTGCCGAGTTCATGCTGTCCTCTCCTCCAGGGTCACAACATCATTTTGTCAGAGGCTTTCCCCAGGTTCAAGCAGATCCCCAGATCCTCAGTGCTTTTTTCTTTTCATTGCTGATCCTAGTTCATAATTTTATTTTTATGTGATATTTTTCATTAGTGTTCACCACTGCCATTAAACAAAAAGTTCCATTAAGGTAGGAACTCAGTCTAGCTGACTCATTATTGTCTCCCCAGGGCCCAGCATGTAGACCACCCATGTAATTAATTCATTGGTTCATTTCGCAACCATTTATTGAACAAAATGCCAAGCCAGTGAAAAGAAATGTACAAAGAAGGCATAGACAAAACCACCACCCCTTGGGAGAGGAAACTCAAATAGATGAGCTGTGGTCGACTCTAAGAAATTACCCAGCAAGAAATCACCTTTGCTACCTCACTTACCCTCTCTCCTGCACTTGCCTCTGAACCCTTTTAGTCCTGACCAGTATTTCCCCAAGGATGAACTGGCAAAAACTCAAAAGCAGTCATAAATGTAACTGGTAAACAACTCTGGAAAATGAACTTAAGGGGAATGATGCTGTACAATTATCTAGAATGAAATTTGGGAATTGTCTTTACAATTCAATTAGCCTCAGAATTATTTTAGAAATGCAAAAGGAAGAATATGTTGCCAAGCGAGAAGGTTGAGCAACTCTCCTCCAGCCCTCCCCACTCGGGGAAGAATAGTCCCCTTACCATGAAGCTGCTACATTGGTTCCAGACACAAATACAGATCAAATCAACAGGAATCGTCCCCCACCCTCCCACATGCTCTGCCTTCTGCCATGTGGTCTCCTGCCAGAGGAAATATATCACAGTGTCTGCAATCATTATCCCACGTACAGCCAGAGTCATGGACTGTTTCCTTGGAGAACTCACAACACTCGTTATCATGATTCAACAAACATTTACTCAGTACCTATTAGATGCCCAGCACGGTAGTAGGCTTGTGGGAAATTCAGAGCTGTGAAGGCAAGACAACAGCATTCTAGCAACTAATACACTTGAAAAGCCTACAGCTACCCTGCAATAAAAATCCTCTCTATTTCTAGAATGCTTCATAGAATACAAACAGCTTTCCTATGTGGCTTTGCGTCACAGCAGCTATGTGAGGCAGAAGGGACAGATCTGCCCCACTCTCGTTTAGTAAATTAAATGCTTAAGTCCCAGAAGCCTTGACTGACTTACTCAAGGTTGCTTGGCTAACATGGGACACAACTAGAAATTGTGGCAGTCACGAAAAGTGCCACTCAGATCTCCAGATGCAAAAAGCACTGTTAACTGACAGCCCCAGCTGTTACACCGCCCTACCCACTACCATGCCTCACTGAGCCCACTCTGCCCATAGACTTCTCCCAGCTAATGACTCCTCACAGCCAGAAAACTAATTCAGGCCCTTCCTACAAGACTCAGAACTCCTCCAGTGGATGGCGTGGGCCACAAGAATCCTTATCGACTTGGAGGAGGCTTTCTTAGAAGACTCTCCCAACCCAATCCCCCTTCCTTTCTGCTCTCTGTCACAGACGTCAGTCCTGCATCATGGTCTAAAGACTCTCCTTGCTTCCTCCTGCTCCTACCTCTTGATCCTTCCCAGGTATTCCTCCAAATAAATCTTGAACAGATCAATGCCACCTTGGAATCTGCTTTCTGGAGGACCCACCCTAACAGAACTAGAATCCAGACCTTGTCATTCACAAAGGGAACTTCCACCTATAAGGAGATGCCATTTTAAAATACATTTGAAAAGTGCTGTGGTAAACCCAGTGTCGCCGGACTTTCTCGGTTCAACAAGATGCTAATGCATAACTGATTCCTCAAAAGTATAAAACTACCACAGAATCTAGTGGCTCCCAAATTGAGTTGACAATAAGAACTTTTATTCAGTTCTCCCGAATTAAAGACTGGAACGTTGGCTTCCCACAGACCACAATTTGGGAAATGCTGTAAAGCTCCACTCTCCAACAAATAAATACCTATTCTTTTTTTGGCATTGCTAAAGAGCCTCAAAAAGACGGTTTGATACTCTCTTCTTTTGCTATTCTCAAATATATGTGCAATAATATTGTGAAAAAATAGGCAGAAAAAGCAAGCAAGCCAGGCGACCCTCAAACAATGTACTCTTCCCTGGAAGAATAGGAAATTAATTATCCTTTACATTAAAGCTTTATTCCCATTTTTAGAAAATGGTTTGATTTCAATTATTTAAAATAGGGTCATCCTCAGGAGATGGGTAAACTGAAAAGCTTTCAAACATAAGCAATGGATCCTAAATTGTCTACAGGTTTTAATATTGGACCTGTTATTCCTGCAGGCATTTCTCAGTGAATTCACATTAAAAAGGGTTCCTTCCACTCAATGTCAAAAGTCAAGGATTAGACCTCAACAACTCTTTTGTGATTCAACACTTGAATGAAAAGGGAACAATCCATGACACAAATTGTTCTATAGCTTTTTGGCAAAATTCCTGGCAAAGCCAAAGCTCAGCATGTTTGGAGCTTAGTGGGAAAATGCTTTTCTGTGTACCAAGGAGGTGTTCCTTGTGTAAACATTTAGGTGAGAGTCACCTGAGAGAGTAAACTCGGGTCATTTCAGGGGCAAGAGACCTACAGATAAATTTATATGGGATTCAATCTTCTTAAACTTCACCAGTTTCCCTTCTTTTCCCTCCTTGAGAGGTACAGTAATGAAGAGATGTTCTCGGTAAGATGCAATGGGAGGAACCAGTTGCTTTTTGGTCACCTGCTGGGTAATAGGCAAATACCATGGCAAGCACCTTACGAACGTGTCATTTAGCCCTCCTAATCTGGGAGGTAAGTAGGACTACCACCCTAATTTCTTTTTAGATGAAGAAACAGAGGCCCCGAGAAGGCAAGCTACTGGCACAAGATCATAGACATTGCAAGTGACATTTCTTAACATCTCTTAGAATTATGTTTGCTTCTGCCCTCTGTCATCTCTTGGTTCTTTTCTTTTTTCCCATACTTCTTTGCAACTTTTCAACAAGACCGTTAAATTACTATGATAGTAGAAAAAAAAATTTTTCTACAATAATGAAAGTGAGACAAATTTGTTTTTACTAAATATTTGTTGAAAGGGTAGTTATATTAGTCTTGTATTACTGACCAGTTATCTGTATTAGGCCACAAGCAGACACAAAAGAACCAGAAAGAATTAAATTCCTTTCCTAAAGTTGCTAATATTCTAGAAGGGAAAATGAAAAGCATTAATAAACATGCATTACATTATATATAAGATTATATATGTTAATAAGTATAACATTATTAACATCTATTAACATATATAATACTGCCTCCTATCTTTTTCCCAACTTGGGTGTCAAGGACACCGTGAGCTTTGGCCGTCTATGCTCATCCTCACAGGATTGGAAAGACTGGGCTGAGCTTGCCTGTGACCCTCACAGGCCCCTTCTCAGAGGTCAGGCCATTCTGGAACCATGTGACCTCAATCATTGGTCGCTCAGCAGTCTGGGAGGTGACCATCATAAAAGTGATGGATGAAAGGATTTAAATTCAAGTCAGACAGAGTTGAGATGCTGGTAGCAGGGGCAGAAGCCCAGACTCCCACAGGGAAAGACAGCCTGCTCAGGCCCCAAGGAGGGAACAGCAACTGGGCTTCAAATGCTATGAGTCAACAGAAGTCACAATTTAGAGAAGGAGTAAAAAGAAACTAATTGGTGGTGGTAGCAGCAGTTGATGCAGAGACAGAGGGGGTGAGTCTACCTATGATCAAACAAGGAAGAGTCAAAGGAAGCCTGGTGCCAGGGGGATTCTGGGATAATCAGACCTCCTGAGCTGATGCGAACCCAGAACAGTAATGCCAGTTCCTGAGCGATGCTCCCATCCCTAAGAGGGGGGCTATACTGAGGTTTCTGCTCATCCACAAGGCTGCCTGCTGGGATCCATTCCACGTATAACAATAATCATAATCATAATCATAATGACAATTATTAATTTGAGCATTAATGACATGCCAGGAACTATGACACTTTTATATTCATATCTCATTTCACCCTCAAACAACTCTGTAAGGTAGCTACTATTATTCCTATCTTACAGACAAGGAAACAGATACAGAGAAGTTAAGTGATTTGTCCAGAATCAACCACCCTACGGGTGGTGGAGCCAAGATGTGCCTCTGACACCTTTACTCTTAACTTCTATACTTCCTTGTTTCATTCTCCCATATTCAATGTATCCGTAGAACAACCTTCCCTTACTAGGGGTAACCTGCATGTTATTTTGTTCTGTGCAATCTCAAGGAACCCAAATCACACTAACACTGAACCACACAGGGGAATCATCACCAGAACTGGCGATAGGACAAGTTTCTTTCTGGAAAGTACTATCATCTTGTGAAAGATCCAGGAGAAACAGGACATCCTCATGCAACTATTGCTGCACAGTAAAAAGTAGATGATTTTGATTCCATGTGGCTATAATATTCTGATAGACTGAGGGCATATCTGAAAGTGATTACCATCACCACCACCCTCAATGTCTTCCCAGGCACCCAGAAAGCTCCTGGAGTCAGACAAGATACAGTTCACTTTTCTTGCCCTCAGCATCCCATTCAGTATAGGTATCCAATTAATAATATACAGCATGCACTCAAAATTTGTTAAAATGCAGAATGTACACTGAAGAAAGCTTATTATTAATTCAGTCCAACGCCTTCCTTCTTCAGGAAAGCTGAGGGCCAGATCAGCCCCTGGTCACACAGATCAAACTTGGGTCAGATTTGGAGTGGAACCCAAGACTTCTGCCTATCAGTCTAGCTCTGCATCTACCTAAACATATGGCCTGTCTTCTTGAATGGAACAGTGATTAAAAAAAGAATTGTTATTTGGATTAGACTACTTCTTGTTTCAGTCCATTAGGATAGAGTGAACATTATCAAATGTCCTTTGACAGTTAAGAATCTTGTACCAGGGTCATCATTTTAACCAACAATGAGCAGATATAAGAAAGGGTAAGAGAGTACGTTGGAGCTGATCTCTGATCTGGGTTACAATAAGTGTAAGCTCTCATCAATTGCAGTGGCTCCCTGGAGAAGTGGTTCAGAAGGTTTTGAAGCTGTGGTAGATCACCTGCAATGGGCAAGGTAGAGAACAGTGGTGTGTGTATTTACTGTCTCAACTCCTGAATATCCCCTAGAAGTTGACTTTTGAAAGCTTGAATACCACATATATATTTTATTAATAGTCACCCTCTTCTCTTAGCAAGCAGGAGACCAGAAAAGATATGAATTTCCATGACCTTGGAGAAGCGTGCTTTCTCCTCTGTGTTTATTCTGATTACTTGATCACTCTATCATAACATGTCATGTCATATTACATCACATTGTATCATATTTGTGTGTGTGTGTGTGTGTGTGTGTGTGTGTGTGTGAAGCCTCACACTGGCCTATGAACTGCCAGAACACAGAGACTAGGTTTTCATCCTTTCTGTCTCTCTAGCACATAACTCAGTATCTGGCACATAGTAGGCAACATCCAGCTCTTACATAAATGTGTGTATATGTGTGTATGTGTGTGTGTGTGCATGAATGTGTTGGTAGTAAGAAAGAGAGTCATAAAATTTGGAAGATAGTTGAATAAAGAAGTATTTTAACTCAACTTTTTATAGAACAACATGAGAAAAAGTACACAAAACAAAAATAGCAACTCAATAAATGATCACAAAGTCATGTAAATACCACTCAGATCTAGAGCTAAAACATGGTGTGCTCTGCCCACCTCCCTTTCTCTCAATCGTGTCCAAAGCACCCGCTTTCTTCACTTCTTCTTTTTTTCAGTTTTTTTTCCTGTGAATTTTTATTTCAAAAATTTTCAATTCTACAGAAGAGTTTCAAGAACAATGTAATAAACACAGACACTTTACCTTGATAGGGTAGTTAATATTTTGCCATCTGTTTTCTCTATCTTTATCTTTTTTTGTTGTTGTAGTTTCTGCCTTTTTCCCCCTGGAACCATTTGGGAGTTAGCCATGGACATCATGATACATAACCATCAAATAATTTATCATTCATAGTTTCTTAAGATCAAAGGTACTCTTTTATTCAACCACAATACAACCACTACACTCAGGAAATTGATATAGTACTATTGATACTATTGAAATAATACTATTATCCAATATGGCACAAGTTCAGATTTCTCCAGTTGTCCCAACAATGCCCTTTATATCTATTAAAAAACTTTTGGGGGGCCCAGAATCCAAGCCGGGAGTCTCACACATTGCACTTACTCATGAAATTTCCAATCTCCTCTAGCATAGGGTGGTTTCCTGACCTTTTTGTTTTGTCTTTATGAAATTGACATTCTTAAAGACCAATTATTTTACATATTTTTCTCAACTTATACTTGTTTGATTACTTCTTCATGATTAGGTGCAGGCTGAACTTTCTTTTTTCAGAGAGCCACACAGATGATGTGCCCTCAGTGTATCACTGGGGAAGGCACGTGATATCCATTGGCTCATTATTGTTGGTAAATGCAATTGGTTTGTTAAGTGGTGTCTACCAGATTCCTCCCAACAGCCTGTCATCCAATGGTTTTAGCCTCCATGGATGATTCTTAGCTAATTAATGATCACTGTAGGGATTGCAAAATGGTGATTTATGTTCTTTTCTTCTATTATTACCTCCGTGTATAAAAAAGAGATTTCCCTCTCCTTTTTCTCTTCCAACCCCAATGGGTTACTTATTTAATGGGTTATAATCCATTCCTGGGTTATTTATTTTGATACTCAAATTGTCCCATATTTTGCTAAAGGGAGCTCCTTCAGGTAGGCTCCTGTGTCCCTTTGACACATCCCCATCAGCTTTTAAACACTTTCTTCCTTTCTGGCATAGTAAGGTTTTCCAGGTTCATTATAAGAGAGGAATTGAACTGCCTATCTAACATCTTTTATTATTATTATTATTATTATTATTATTATTATAAGATGCCTATTTAACATCTTATAATTATAATGTTAGAAAAAACAGGAAGGTAAAAATCAATCCTCAATCTCAACACTGGCAAATACAGCCCTGAACTTCGATGAAAATCAGTAGGTTCTATATTGGTCTTACTGATCTTTGAAGCCCCAGAAATGGGTTATGCGAAAGGCAGTTGTCTGTGAGAGGCTGCGGGGCATAGACCCTGCTGGTCATGGGCAGGCCCACAGGCTCAGCCAAGTGTAGTTTCATAAACACCCCGGTCAACACATCTCCTTGAGTGTATCCATGGTAATGGAAGATAAGAAGCATATGGTAATTAAAACCACAAGTAATTTTAACTCTTGCTTCATGAACTATATGAGAGCAGCAAACCGATTACGAAATTATCTATTTGTTCTGCATCAATTTTAATTTCACCTGCCCTCTCATCCATAGAGATGAGGGTGCTCAGCAAAAGGGGCCAATAAAAGTCAAACGGAGAAGATGATGAGGTTAAAAATCCCCCAAATTGGCTGATGCAAAACAAAACAAAAAAAAGTCAAATTTGAAAATGATCCACCAAAGCAGACACTTAGGGTCAGGGACTTCTAGATGGTTCGCATTTCACTTGGCAAGTGTCCCTCAAACAACTGTGCAATGCTAGATGAGTATGTGAAAAGAAATAAATATAGCTGTGTATTAGGATGGGAATAAAAGTAACCTCTTGGTCAGAGGTGGCCATTGGCCATGCCACCAGGAACCTGATATCACAATAGGATAAATGCCATTAAGGATGTCCCCAGTGAATGGTCCTCATGCTTTAAAATTGCTCTGCACTCACCCAGTTGTTTTAAGTACAGAACCACAGAAGAGAGCCCACACTCCTCACAGGGCAAGTTCAATGAGAAGGCCACATCCTGGGGAAGATATGAGGAGCAGCTGATTTCCATCCCACAGTGCGTTGCCCTACTTTTTCACCATAGATTTTCCAGGTCCTTCAGTATTTTTTACTGAGTTAATTAAGACATTGCCCTCTGAGTTTGGAAAGTGCATTGATATTTTTAGATAAAAGATGGTTTCAGACTGACCTTTCAAATAAACAGCAGTGAGTTTTCTAAGGCAAAATAAGAATACTGCAACATCTCATCCACTTGCACCCAACTGAGTGAGAACCTGGGGCTCAGAGAAGTTGAATGATGGGTGAAAATCAGGTCATAAGTAACAGATCCAGGGCCAGAACTCAGCCATATTCCTCTTTCCTTGGTAGTTGGCTCTTTGCTTCCTCCACTAATACATCAACTTGTGTTTTGTTTTAGTCTGTAAACTTCTTGGGGGCAAGATTCATCCCATTTTCATCATAGTAGCTTCACACTCATAAGCACAACATTTTGCAGACAACAGGTGTTTGAGGAATGTTTCAGAGACTCTAACCCACTGATTTTACAGATAAAGGAATGGAAGCCCAGTGAAGATGTAAGTTGCCCAGGGTCCTATTATACCTGCTGAAGGACCTAATTCTAAAAGCCAGTTCTCCTCTCGCCTAGTGCTTCCATTACACCAATGCTTTCCCCCTTTAGCTATTTGAATACCACCTTCAGACAATGCCAAAACCACATCTCGCCTTTATCATTAACTGAGTTTTTTAAAATTAGCTCACCATTTATTAGTCAAATAAGTCTATAATAAAATAAAACTGTGAGGTGCCTGGGTGGCTCAGTCGTTAAGTGTTTGCCTTCAGCTCAGGTCATGATCCCAGGGTCCTGGGATCGAGCCCTGAGTCAGGCTCCCTGCTCAGCAGGGAGTCTGCTTCTCCCTCTCCCATGCCCCCTGCTTGTGTTCCCTCTCTCACTGTGTCTCTATCAAATAAATAAAATAAGTAAAATCTTTAATAAATAAATAAATAAAACTGTATGTTTTATTTTACTACACTTGATCTTAGCCAAAAGTCCGAGAAGCAATTGTATGTTTTATTTTAAATGGTAAACTAGTAACAGATGCCTTCACAGAAAGTAACTTTAAAACATAAATTGGGTGGGCTCTTTCCATATTTTGGCAATTGTGGGCATTGCTTTTATAAACATTGGGTGCAGGTGCCCCTTCGAATCACTATGTTTGTATCCTTTGAATAAATACCTAGTAGTGCAATTTCTGGGTCATAGGGTATTTCTATTTTTAACTTTTTGAGGACCCTCCATACTGTTTTCCAGAGTGGCTGTACCAGCTTGCATTCCCACCAACAGTATAAGAGGGTTCCCCTTTCTCCATATCTTTGCCAACATCTGTTGTTTCCTGAGTTGTTGATTTTAGTCACTCTGAATGGTGTAAGGTGGTATCTCACCGTGGTTTTGATTTGTATTTCCCTGATGCCAAGTGATGTTGAGCATTTTTCCATGTGCTTGTTGGCCATTTGTGGTCTTCTTTGGAGAAATGTCTGTTCATGTCTTCTGCCCATTTCTGGACTGGATTTTTGGTTTTTGGGTGTTAAGTTTGATAATTTCTACAGATGAACATAAGGGAAGGGAAGGAAAAATAAGATGAAAACAGAGAAGGGGGCAAACCACAAGTGACTCTAGCAAACAAACTGAGGATTGCTGGAGGGGAGGTGGATGGGGAATGGGGTAACTGGATGATGGACATTAAGAAGGGCATTTGAAGTAATGAGCACTGGGTGTTATCTGCAACCGATGAATCACTAAATTCTATCTCTGAAACCAATAACCCAGTATATGTTATAAAAATTAAAATAAACAAATAATAAATAAATAAAATAAAAAATAAACTGGGAGGAGAAAACACTATTGTTAAACCATAGCTGTAACTGATTCTGAGTATAAGACTTATTCTTATTCAAAAAAAGACTTGGAAAATTTTAGAGAGCTGTCAAAGACATTTTCTTTGACAAAAGTGGAAATGGAAGATAATTTTAAAGAGAACAGCCTTCCTCATGACCCAATATTATTTAGTGTCTTGTCCCCATGGCCTGTAAAACCATTGCCGATGCAAACAGCAGTGTTAAGTCTTGAGTCCGTTAATTGGGAAACAGTTCACTATCCACCCGACCCTGCACTCCCCATACTTAATGTGTTAAATCTCTAGACTGTTGAGATTAGTAAAAGCTCCAGAGAAAGATGGAGATAGTAATATTTGATAGCACACAATAAATTCTGATGATGACACTACTTGAAAAGAAATTTGTGGATAGAATGAATTTTGCCAGGCTCTGCTCAACCTCAATCTTAAAAAAGAAGAGACTATATAGTCTCTGCAGCTCTCTGGACAGGCCTTTGCTGTGGTGGCCCTATTGCAGGGGGTCTGACAGATGGCAGGGGGATTTGTGAGGGTTTCTTAACTTGGATCCTGCTCTAACTGCCTTCGTCCTTGTAACCCACGGGGATTTATTTTCTCACAACAGGTGTGTACAGAGTGAGGGAATTTCACTGGAACCAAGAAAGGTCCAAACAGAATGCAAATCTGACCCACAGTAAACACCCCTCCTCAATCTCCCAAAGAGGAAGTTGCGGGAAAGGGGAGCTGGTTCTTGTAAATGAATTCCTACACACCTCTTAGGAAGAGCTCAGGCTGCGGTAAAACTCATCCACTAACTGTGCAAAGTTTTCGTGGGGCTTTTGGTACACAAGACTCTGGTTATTCAGGAGAGCAGCCTCCCAGAACCTTCACTAATATCCCGATTCATAAGGGCCAGTTGACCTATCATTTTGCCTACAGAACATAATAAAAGATGTGAAAAGTGCAAGTAGTGTCTCTGGAGCCTCCATGGGAACGACCACCGGGGCAAGGATGACAGAACCACAGTGGGGTGGTGGGTGGGTGTCAACCATGCTCAACCATCAGCTGAGTGGCCCCTCTCCCACAGAAGCCTCAAGGAGAAGGTTCAGTCCATGCCTCCTCACAAAGGCAGAGTTAGACAGGACTTCCACTCTAGGTATTTGGAGACCCCTCTCAAACAACTAGAACCAAGACTATTCAAAGCAGCATGTTTATTGAGGTAAGTCTCACCATGTGCCAAACCCTGGCAAGGGTGGTACAAGCACCATTGTCTTCATCCCAAGGCAACCCCTGAAGTGGGCAGGTGTCATCCCTATTTTAAAGATAAGAAAACTGGGGCGCCTGGGTGGCTCAGTCGGTTAAGCGTCTGACACTGGATTTCAGCTCAGGTCATGATCTCAGGGTCGTGAGATAGAGTCTGGCGTTGGGCTCCATGCTGGGTGTGGAGACTGCTTGAGATTCTCTCTCTCCCCCTCTGCTCTTCCCCCACCTCCCTCTCTTAAAAAAAAAAAAAAACAAAGATAAGAAATCTGAGGAGGCCTAGGTGGGACAGTAAGTGGTGGAAGGGACGTTCCAACCTAGTCAGTCCCTCTCGAGATTAGTCACGGGGCTGTCCAGCCCACGTGAAAAGTGCCCACTCACTGTTAGGCTCTGCCTCTCCTCTTTATCTCCAAGGCACAGGTCAAATGAATGGCTCCTTCCCCTGCCCTCCAGAGGGCTTTATTTATATATGTTAATCTCTTCTGGTACTACTAGTTGATTTATTAACATAATACAAATTTATCGAATAACTTTACAGATACCAAGGACACATGAGACAAAAATAAATAAAACCAGGGAGGGATGGAAGTGTGGTCATAAAAACAGAAAAGGACAAACATGGGATCTTGCGTTCTGTACGTATCCTGATCGTGATGTCGGGTTCACAAACCGACACCGGTGATAAGACTTTATAGAACTAAACACACACACATACATATACACATATGCACAGCTACAGTGAGTGCAAATAAAACGTGGGGAACCTGAATAAGATCAGTGGATTGTATCCACGTCCATCCTCTGGTTGTGATATTGTACTGTAGTTTTGCAAAATGTTACCACTGGGGAAAACTGGGTAAAAGGTACAGGAGATCTCTGTATTATCTCTTACAACTTTATGTTCTCTACATTTCTCCATAGTCTACAATTATCTCAAAATATTCCATTGAAAAAGGAAAGAAACTCATGCCATCTAGTAGGATAAATGTAACAGAAGAGGTACAGGTCTAATGGTAGGGATGACTCAGCTGTGTACATACTTATCTTGCCCACTGGATTGCGGTATCAGGTAGGGGTGGGAACCGTGTCTTTTGTAATACCACAGCTATAGGGAAAAACTGGCCAAGTAGGTAGAGAGTTCCCTTTCTCATACCCCCTCCAGTTCTCACACTTGACTATATTCTATGGTACCTGACCCCCCATCTCAAGATGGTACCCGACTCTCATCTCAGATGTCTGACGTACTATTGATATTTTCCCTTCCTTGCATATCATCCAAAAAGTGCAGCTCTCAATACCAGGTTCCCAACCCACATACAAATGACAGAGGCAGCCTGGGGCAGTAGAAATGACAGACAGTAAAGGGACTACAAGCCCTTTCTATTTACTAGTTTAAGCCCTCCTTGACTCAGGCTTCCTTTCTAGAAATGGGAAGAAGTAGTCATCTTTTGACACCTGTCTCTCAGAGTTGATATGAGATCTGGCAGGTGGGAAGTGGCTGGCATCACAGGATCTGGAACCGGAAGAATTGAGTTCAATTCTTAGTGCCACTACTTGCTGTGTGTGGTTGTAGATACATCCCTTAAGCTCTCCAGTGTCCAGTGTCTTCAGTTACAAATAGTGATAAGACTTGTTATCCTTAGCTCATGTCTGTGTAGGAGAACATGGAACCCCCAGCGCACCAAACAAAGATCCGTCTGGCCCTGCCCAATTCACCACTGTCTCCCCAATACTTTGCATGTACATGGTGCAGAGTACTTATTAAATCTGTGTTGAATAAGTGAATGGAAGAATTAAATCATGGGCCTCTAGTCAAGTGTATTATTTGTTTCAACCAGCTCTTAATGCTTCTCAAGCCAAGACCCTGGAAGCTTCCAGAAGATCTCTATCCAGGATCTCTTCATGGCTCATCTTTTAACTCCCTTTCCTAAGGCCACCGGGAAATTCCAAACTCATAGCCAGTCATTGCACTGGCATTGAGTCATCCTCCATTTTCCTCAGAAACACCCAGCCTGCATATGCATCACTCTCTCCAACTTGCTGTTCTCAACAGTGAATCGGTTCAAGGGAATGATGACTGTGGTAAGAATGACCCGGCAAATAGTCCTGCTCAATAGCTGAAAGGAGATACACATAAAAGAATCCCATTTCCTTGTCATTACTCTCCTATCCCAGCTGCATCAATTACATTTCTTAGTTGCAAATTACAGAACCTCCTCCCCACTAGATTAAACAGAAAAGGAACGACAGTTTCCAGATTTTCAGGGGTGCCCAGAGGACCAGATTTGAAGACTTTGCAGATGAAAAATACAAATGTGCCCAGACCCCTTTTATCCAGCCCCAAACAAAATGAAAAGCCAAGGTCTGCTCTGAACCACACGACTAACCTCCAAGGCCACCATGGTCACAAAGGTACAGTTTGGGCCCCAGAGGGGCTCCCTCAGCAAGTCTATGAATGAGGCCAATGGATGTCATTCTTGCCAAACAACTGGAAAGACCTTGTCTGTAGTTTACAATCCAAGAGAAGAGCAGCTGAAGCAGAAGGAGATGGCCAGAGAGAAAAATGAAACCAGACTTCAGCTGGTTTAATAGGTTAGTGCAATTAAGTAAGGAAAGGCCCTGGTTTCAGAAAAATGAAAGCATTTAATATTAACCCCTTATAGTCCAGCTCAAGGAATTAAGGAAATTGTCTTAATGTTAACAATGGTTATTTCCAGTTGTATTATGAGGGATTCTTTAAATCCCCATAGCTTCTGTATTTTCTAAATTTTCTACAACGAATAATATATTTTCTCATCAGAAGGGGAGAGTATTTCTCTTAAACACACCATCCATCCTGGCCCATGACCTTCGCCTACTAAACCTTAAGTCTTAGTTGACAACCTTTGAGGATTTTTGAAGGGAGACCCTTGCCTCCAGCTCTCAGCCCTTTGGCTCTAGCCACACCCAGAGAAGCCTTCCTATTAGGAGAAGGAAATGTGTTACCTGGCTTTGGATGGTTTCTCCATTCTTCCTCTTCTTAGTGGCTTGTCTGGGCTGGGACCTAGCAAAATCCTGGTGTCTGGCTGTATCTAGATCCTGGATATAAGCTTCTGAGTTTCAGAGTAATCTGATGGGTGAGACTATTTGGGGGTGTGGCTGAATCAACACTCGGTGTGCACCACCGTTCTGAGCATCATGTTACCTATTACAATCAAAGGTGCAGAGGCAAACTGTCCCAAGAAGTGAGATCAACCTGTCAGGGTTCCTAGCCACGCCCCTTCCCACTCCCTTCAGTGACAGGACTAAGGGCTAAATGCCTTCAAGCTTCAAACTCCTGTTCTTCTGAGGATTATATGGTAAAATTATCTTAAGGAAAACACATTAATAAAATCATTTAGTTTATTTGGCTGTCTAATAGAATTTTCTGTGATGATGAAATGTTCCATGATCTACACTGATCAATATTTAGCCACTAACCCATGTAACTACTACTGAACATTTGAAATGTAGTTAGTGCAACTGAATGGATTTTTTTTTAACCACATGTGACTAATGGCTACTGTTTTGGACACTTTCGTTTAGAATCCCAAAATGTCAGACCTAGAAAGAACCCAAGAAATCAACTGGACCTGTAATTCTCAACCTTTACAATTTTAAGACCCATTCTTAATATCAAAGATATATTCAGACCTTTCTCATATTAACAGAACATTTAGTATCTGTTGATTAAGAACATCATAATGGCCAAAATTAGCAAAACTTCACTAACATTTTAAATTACATTTTAATTAAGAAAATCATGAAAATCAAAATTAGTGATTCAAAAACAGTTTTAATTGCATTTTAATTAAGAAAAGCATAGTGACCAAAATTAGTAAAAATTCAACAACACTTTAAATTACATTTTATTACTTACAACAGCATCCTCATATACATATGTAATGGATGTGTATGAGGTATGATTTTGTCCAGCCCTGAGATTTGTCCAACATACTGTTCTTAGATTCTCTCCAATGACTCACAGCCCCTGACTGCCATTTCCAAGAATGCACAGCTCGATGTGAAAACCAATGGCTAAGCTAAGTTCAACCCCCTGGTTTGAGAGAGAGAGAAAACGGAGCCCAGGAAAGGAAAGGCCTATCCAAATCACATAGCTAAGAAAGAGTGGAGTCAGCCTGACAGCCCAATCTACACTCTTTTCACTCTGCCACAAAGCTCAAAGAAAAGAAACAGAGCTGGAAGCTCATAAGGAAGACATAGCTGGCTAAATTGAAAATACCTCTCTGCTTTTCTTTCTCTTGAGAACTTGGAAGACTGGAAGGAGCAGACTTTTGCAATATCAAAAATAAATTTACTGGTGAATAATTACATAAATATGCCTATGAAGGAGCTGTGAGGGAAACAGAATTAGCCCTTTTTATTTCAGTGAAATTCAATAACTTTGAGATTTTTCTGAATCTTTTATAACTTCCCCAGTCTTCATTAGCATCTGTGGGCAACCTTCCAGAGACAAGCCATAAAACAAAAATCACCTCTTAAAAATAAACCATGTTTGAGAGCCCCTTTCGGTGATAGCAAGCATGACGCAGAAGAAAGAGCCAAGGAGTTCTCTTCAGTTACAATGGCTACCAAGTTCACTGGGAGGAAGAGAGGGTCTCAAACCCAGAACTCTGACTCCCATTCTCTATTTTAATTATACCATGCTGTCTCCAATTTCATGCACTGCCCTGTTTTTCAGGATCACTGGGGCTGGCAGGAAAATTTACTGAAGTCAGTTCTAAGGATTTAGCGTAATTAGCTTTCAACTTTACAGGCTTCTCCCTTTGGAGTCCCATAGCATTTTATTTATTTATTTATTTTAAACTTGACCACAGTGACTAAGACCCTGGACTGAATCAAGACTCTAATACTTATTAACTGCAGAGAGCTTTGTAATTTGTGGCCCCTCTCTTACTCTCAGTTTTCTTATCTTTCTTTCTTATCTGTAAAATGGGGATAAAAATTCATTGCGTACTCATGCTGAGAAATTAAAGATGATTCTCAGAGCACCTGAGTGGCTCAGTCAGTTAAGCGTCCAACGCTTGATTTTTGACTCAGGTCATGATCTCAGGGTCCTGAGATAGAGCCCTGTGTTGGGCTCGTGCTGGTCGTGGAACATGCTTAAGAGTCTCTCTCTCCCTCTCTCTCTGCCCCTCCCCACCCCACCCCCACTCATGCATGCTCTCTCTCTCTCTCTCTCTCTTTCTCTCTCTCTCTAATTAATTAATTAAAGATGATTCTCATACATTTCTTAGCAGAGTGCCTGGCCAAAAAAAGTCAATGCTCTCTCTGAGACAGAGCATTAGAATTAATCATGCTTGTGTCCCATGTTAGACTATAAACTTTGAGAAGGTAAAGACTTTGCCTTTATTTCCCAGCCACCCCCAGCCCCCATAGGTGCAAAGCTCTATAGGTGCAGCGCAGGTGTGTGTGTGGAAGTGTGTGTGTTTGTTACAAATGTCGGCTTTGGCATCAAACTTCTCTGGGAATGAAGGCTCTAACCTGACTCCGGGACTTACTAGGTTTTTTTTTTTTTTAATTGAACTTAATTTTATTATGTTAGTCACCATATAATACACCATTAGTTTTTGAGGTAGTAATCCACGATTCGTTGTTTTTTTTTTTTTTTTTAACATTGACAAGTTTCTGGATATCTCTGGGTCTCGATTTTCTCATCTGTTAAATGGGTTTAATCCATTAATTTGTAGCTTAATTGTGAGAATTAAAGGACCCTGGGAGGTAATGAACACTCATAAAGGCTGGCTCTTTTCAGGATATTCATGTGTCACCCCTGCTCCTACCTAAGGAAGGTACCATGTAACACTTATGCTAGAGGTAGCTAATAAACAAGCACCTAGGGAGTGATTTTCAGTGAACTCCCTTATTTGCTCACTCCATCACAAAGAGCTTCCCCACTGCCAATAGAAGCCAGAGGCAAGCCACCATAAACCCAGGGTGTGTTGCAATAACAGACATCATGGCACACATACCAGCTGTTCCCACAGGAATGGGACATTTGACCTGCAATTCCCTGGAATAAAACCAATAGTCTGTTTGCAAGGGTGCACAGTTATTCAAAATAGCTGCACACCAGAGAGGCAGCCTAGTGCAGACATCAGGCTACTGATCTGAGAGTCCGAAGGCCTGAGTCTGAGAATCTGATCTCACCAGTAACTAGCTGTGTGCCCTTGGACAAGCCATTTCACTACTCTGGGCCTCTTTCCTTTTCTCTCAGAAGAAGGGCCTATACTAGGCATTCTCCACGGATCACTGCAGCCCCTCTGTTCCACTGTTTTAAAATGAGCTAATTAGCAAGATGAACACAGAATGCAGAGCCAGAAAGACCAGGTTCAAATCCCTAGCTGGTTGGCTCTGATCAAGCTTCCTAATCTCTCTGACCTTGGTTTTCTCGTAGAATAGGGATAATAACCTGGCTGTTGGAGGGCTGTTTCTGGGCCATTGGAAATGTTCAGAAAGTGGTGGCTGCTGTGATTATTATTAGCATCGTTATCACAGTCATCATCATCATTAATACTACCTTTCTTTTAAAAGGTGAAGGCCCGAAAACATCTTACTGCATAACCATCATGTGGAGTCCAATAGGAATATCAACTCTTCACTAGTAATTTGTCTGAAATTAGTCCATTTCCTTCTCCAGTGTATAACTGCTATTGCTTTTCAATGTTGTCACCTTAACCCTTTTCATTTCCAACCCTTTAACTTTAGTTCCTTAATAATAACAAATCATATAGCTTAGTTCATGAGGAATTTCACATGCATTTTCTCATGGATTCCTGCACCACCATCATCATTACCACCATAACCATGACATCTCCATTCATCAACACCTGGGGCCCTGCAGGGCTGAACAACTTACCTGAGATCTCAGTGCCCACCCAACCAGGAAGTCACTGGGCTTGTACCTCCGAGTAAGGCTCCTAACTCTAAAGTCCGTGATTATTCCACTCCATCAACTTTATGAATTAATTCAACTTTTTCCCCAGTCATTGCTTGGACTAGTGGTAGAACATCTTCCTTTTTTAAAACAGCGGTCCTTCTATAGGAATTTGAAGTACAGCATTTCTTAAGTGTTTGGCACTTAAGTGTTTGACACTAATTCCTGAATTTTCCCAGTCACATACCATCTAATTTAACCACTTTTTTTTCCCCACGAGAAGACGTAAAGCAAAATTTAGATGACCTCTTTTCTTAAATTCAAACACCTCAGAAAAGGTTATTCTTATTTTTGGTGAATAGGAACAGTGTTTTAGGAGAGTCTTTTGGTTGCAAGAAAGAACTAACGCAAGTGGAGGGTGAAGATTATTTTAAGGATCCCCACTGAATGGAATTTTATTGAACAAAATAATAAAAATTGGCATGGCCTCTGGGAGGCTGGGACTAAAGGGTGGTTCTTGGCCTAAGGAAACCCCAGCAGTGCTGTATGTAAAAGGCCCCGGATCTTCTCTCTGGTGATCTTCTGTCCCACTATCTTACCATCCTCCAGCTACTCTCTTACTGGGAAGTGGTCTGCCCTATTACTCATCTATCCCATTGTCCCAACACCACAGACTGGGTGCCTTACTCTTTAGTTCCCCCACGGAAATTCCCTACAGAAATTACATTCCTGGCTCAACTAATTACCATTATTCCCATTTGGAAGAGGTTTTTTGTTTGACACAAGGGCACATCTTAGACCGTTAATCAACAGATGAATCTGCCGACCTTGGGTCAGGCATGGCTTGAGGTGTCAAACATGGCTGCCTTGGGTTGGGCCCTCAGCTAGGGTAGTGGTTGGATCCATTTTACTTAGAAGGGGCTGTAAGCCACAGCATGTGCCATGATTATCACTGCTAATATCAACAGAGTAAAATTTTCCTCTCCAGATGCTCTTGTTTCATATAAATCTTAAAACAAATTGTCACTTTCGGATAATAACTTTTCATGCCTCCATATGTTTACAAAGTCCTAACTGATGTGGAATCCCAGAGCTGACTATAATAACAGCAATAAAAATCACTTCCGCGGATACAGTCTTTTATAGTGGTGGCTATTCTTTCATGTGCTCTGCTTCTCTTGATTGCTACAGCATCCCGAGTCGACAGGACAGTTATTATTGTCACTGTCTGATGGAAGAAAAGCTAAAGTTTAAGAGAAATGATAGACCTTTGGCCACAAAACTAGTTAGTGGTTTATCTGGAACTTAGACCTCAGTTTCCTAAGTCAACCCCTGAAGAAATAGAAAACAACCTTTATTTTTAGCTAGTCATGATTAGTTTTTGATGGTTACTGTGTCTCACTGGTCTCCTTTGGTCTACATTCAGAAGCTCATCCATTCTCATGTTGGATTCCTACAGCATTCTCTTAACCCATCTCCCTGCCTTCATCAACAACCTTTTCAATTCATTCCTCCACAGGCAGCCAGAGACGTCTTTCTAAACCAGAGTATTCAACAAATCACCTCCGGGACGACAGGCTCCTTGCTGCCCACAGAATAAGATCTGAATTCCTTCAAAGTGAATTCAGTGTCTTGGGAGGTCCAGCTCTTCTATCTCTTTGTCTTTTTGCCCCTGCTCATCACCACTTAGGTTCACACACATCCAGCAATGCTAGCTCCCAAGCATGGCTTGCAAATTTCTCCCTCTGCATCTTTATGTAAATCACTGTCCACACACTGGATTTAGATGCATTTGGATCACATGATGTTGTAGTGGTTGTTGTTTTACCTAATCCATTGGCAACATTAAGAAAATTCCCAGCTTCTCTTGGAAAAGTAATAGATCAAGGTAACAGGCAACGGAACCTGAGAAGTGGTTAATCACTTCAAATGGGGCACACACTCTCCAGTTGGCCACAATCCCTATTGTCTTACACCCAACTGGCTTCACTCATGATTGTGATGTGCTTCACCCCTTAGATATTTCAGTCTGCAACCTTGACTGTATGTGCTCACCACCAGAAATGTTCTTCCCCATACACTTCTATCAAAATATTAGTAATCTCTCAAGTAATTCTTCCATGAAGTTTATATTGATTCTCTGAGTAGGAATTAATCTCTTCCTCCTTAAAGGTGTTAATTGATGCCTCTAGCACCTAAAGAACTTCACCAGATTATAACAGATTTGGGGGCAAGAACCAATTCTTATTTATCATGTACCCTCACACTGCCTTATACTGTATCTTACTCTTTATAAATGTTCAAAAACTATCTGTTGACTTGAACTTAGTTTAATTTAGTTCAATTGGCATTTAAGCTTTCCAGTAGTAGAAGTCAAGTCTTCTGTGATCATATTTTCCCATTCCTCATCTAGATTTGAGCTTTTATTAGTGCCAATAGCACCTGCTTCTCAACACAGGTCTTATCTACTGAGGAAACAAACTATTTTTCAAAGTTCTATTGATTTAAAAGTTTAAGCTCTTAAATAAATCATCTTCTAAGGAAAAGCAAGAGTGAGAAATTTGCTTTTGCCCTGAGCCAGTACTACTCTCCACTGCAGAGTATTTTGCAAGGTCTTCACAAGAGAAGAAAGAGAGAAATACTCAATCTCTACCCTCAGGTGAGCACGGCAATCACCCTGCATCATGTTCTACTCACAAACTTCAGGGGTGCCTGGCTGGCTCAGTCAGTGGAGCAAGTGACTCTTGATCTCAGGGTCATGAGTTTGAGCCCCACACTGGGTGTAGAGATTCCTTAAAAATAAAATCTTAAAAAACAAAACAAAACAGAAACCACAAACTTCAGTTTCCTCAAATAGTACATACATTTCTTACACACATTTGCCCATGAGAACCTATTGTCCTCTTATATCAGCCAAGTTACATTCTTATGAGTTACTTCCTCATATTTTTGGATGTTGACTTTTTAAATAACCTTACCCTTTCATTCAACCAAGCATCTAACAATTTATCAGGCACTGTCCTTGGTTCTGGACAAAACAGATATACCTATTCTGACAAAAACACGTATGTTTTGTTCTCAGCTCCTGGGAGGCTCACAGCTTAGTGGGGGAAACAAACAAATCATTTAGGGACATTTTATCAAGAGTTACAGATGAACAGAGCAAGAGCAGATCCTTGCCACCACATTTGTTGTGTATGATGTGTGTGTCTGGTGCAGTCTCTGCATGTGTATACTGCTGTTCTGACATTCAGCTCATATAGTGAACATTTATAACTTACTTCTCTACCTGCAGTCTTGTTAGAGGAGGCAGTTAGTTAGGTTCTAACAGGAGACCAGGAACTCAGCAACGAGGAACTCATGGCCAGCTGTCAGGAAGGTCAGAAGCCTGTCCTGGCAGCACACGATAAGAAGCCAGGTCGAACCAGACAGGCCCAAGATGGCAGATGCCATGACAGGAAACCCCTGGCCCAATTAGTAAGAAGACGTGGGAAAGCTGCTTCCCTCCTTAAGTAATCAATATTCCACCCCCTGGTTAACAACTATCAATAAAATATAGAAATCCAGCCCCCAGGGAGTGCAGCTCTCACCCTCCTGCTCGCCCCCCTCTCACATCTCCAGAGTGCACTTTCCACTTTAATTAATATTCCCGCTTGTGTCACTCATCCTCTGTGCTGTGTGTCTGACCTTGAATTCATCCTCATGACAAGACCAAGAACCTGCTGCCCTGGCTGAGTCTAGGCCCCAGGGCCCAAGGTCTCTCCAGTTCACCCAACAACAACCTGAACTTCTTTCCTAAGCTTTGAGTATCAAGAAGAAATAGGGGCTGCCGCGTCCCAGAGTAAAAAGAGCACGCTTAAGACTCGGGAACTCCCTTGGCTGCCTCTCATGTATCATGCCCTGTGAGAAAGTCACTGGATGACCACTCCAGCCCCACACAGGCAGAACGACGGAAAGTTCATGCACAATACAGACTTGGGCCACCCCGTCAGATAATGAGCCACAACCAGTTGCGTTGCTGACTGCCAAGGGGACGCAGCATGGGCCCTAAAGGAGGGAAGAGATACCAGCAGCTATGACCATGTGGTCTCTTGATGAAGTGAGGCCCATAGCCTTTCCTTGCACCTCTCCTTCCTTCCTTCCTTCCTGCATTACGTACTATGTGTGTGAGTATGTGTGTACAGCAACAGCCCCCTGCCCCCTTATGTTGCCTGCTTATTATACACAGAGTGTACAGGTGATAGCAAACTTTATAATCGAATCCAGGGGCCAGCAAACTTCAGACAGCAGGCCAAATCCAGCCCACTGCAGATTTTCATGAATAAAGTTTTATTGGCACACAGCCACACCCACTCATTTACATATGTGCAAAGGCTGCTGTCATGCTACGGTGGCAGAGAAGAATAACCTAGACAAACACTGTGGATTGCTACAATTCTGACACCAAGTCCTCTGTGTCTGTTTTCTCCGCACCACCAAGCAAGTTTCCGACACCAGCTAGATGTCCCACAATTCAACTCAATTCTGACACCATCTACTGGAAAGAGCGCTCGATGCCATGGTTTAAGGGCTTAGTCCTATAAGACTGAACCCTGCCCCCCACCAGATGCCAGTTGCAGGTCCAGGTTGTTCCCTGAGCTTCTGACAGACTGGATGTAGATCAGAGAGGTTCCCATGACCTCCTCCTTGGGTTCAATTAATTTACTAGAGCCGCTCACAGAACTCAGAAAAACAGTTTACTTACTGCTTACCAGGATATTTTTAAAGGATATGATAAAGGATACAGCTGGATATCCAAATGGAAGAGATCCACAGGGCAAGGTATGGGGAAAGGGCACAGAACTTCATGCCTTCTCCAGGCATGCCACTCTCCCTGCATCCCCACTTGTTCACCAACCTGTAGGCTCTTCAAACCCCCTCCTTTTGGGATTTTATGGAGGCTTTGTTACATAGGCATGATGGATTAAATCATAGGCTACAGATGATTGAAAATCTCCGGCCCCCCTCCCCTCCCTGGAGGTTGGGGTATGGGGAAATGAAAGTTCCAAACCTCAAGTCACACAGTTGGTTCCCCTGGCAATCAGGGGGTCCCCCTTCCCTGATCACCTCGTTAACACAAAAGACACCTTCGTCTCTCTCATCACTTAGGACATTCCAAGAATTTTAGAGGCTCTGTGCCAGGAACAGGGACAAAGATCAAATACATATTTCTTATTATAAATCACTGTATCACAAGTGCTAAGCCTAAAACGTGTATTATATGATCCTTTATGGAAAAGTTTGCCAACCCCTGGTCTAGTGCACAGGTTACAGAGTATTGGTTGGGATCCCCAAAAATGAAAGGAAGAATTAGCCTGAATCAGAGCTCCAAAATTTGGAGCAGGACATTAACTCAGAAGACTGGTTGCAGAGGAAGTTAAAGTGTTTTCAGATGTGCCAGGAATTGTCTTATTACATTAAATGGAACCACGTTTTATATTTGTTTTTGGTTTGTTGTTATTTTTAAACACTAAATACGGGGGGAAGAAGGAAGGGCATCTAAATGGAACACCATATTGGACCTGGGTCACTTGCCCAGATTTTTCCTATGTTTGGAAATAATTCGCAATGTGGGTTTTGGTGGGAGATAGAGCCCATCCCCTAGAACAGATCCTGAAACCATCAAATGCTTGCTTTTACTCAACACCTTCGGAAATTAAGGGGCTGGTACCTGACAAGGATTGACCAATTGAACATATCTGCCCATGGCTGTGAATCTGATACTTAGACTGCAAAGAAACAGGCACAGATAATGCATTCCAATGGTTGGGCCTGGGAAAAGCAGAAACACTCAGTATTGGTAGCCACAGGGCCAGCAGTAAGGCCAGTCACCCAGGACCGTCCCTGTGATACAGTCCTGCCTGAATTTCCAGCCTCCTCACTTCTCTCGGTTCCTGCTTATCATCTGATCCTGGTTCCTCTGCATTTCCATCAGTCATGTAATGCAACATCTTCTCAATTGCCCCTATTGCTTAATGTAAACAGGAATAGTTTTAGGAATCATTTCTGCTGTTTAAACCCAGCACTGCAGCTTTTAACAATGCATAACTTAGAAAAATGATAACAGCTAATTAATTAATTTGTTGAGATGATAATGTGCCAGGAACCATGTTAACCATTGTTCATGAATTATCACATGTAATTCTCACAACAATCCTATTAAATACCATTATTATTCCCATTTTATAGATGAAGAAACCAAGGCTTAGAGAGGCCAAGTAATTTGTCCAAAGCCACACAGCTGGTTAGTACCAGGTCTGTCTGTGCACAAAGCCAGGGGGCTTAACCACTCGAATCTTCCATGTTACTGTATTCTTCTGCTAGAAGAAGTGATGCTGAGTTAGTTTTATAGATCCCAGATAAAATTAAATTTAATGGCTGGACCAACTATGTGTTAAGGGGTATGCCGGTAAACCAACACTCAGAGAAAAAGAAAGCCCTGAATTAAAGTGTCTGCTAATTTCCACGGTGTACATACTCCCACCATGGCTGATTGCAATGGTTTAACCATCTCTTCTCAATGGTTAACCATCTCTTCTCAAACTTCTTGAATACATAACAGTTGACTCTTGCAAGCCAGGAGGAGCAGGCTCTCGCACACCATTATACCTATTTTCTGTGTGTTTCTTCTTTCTGCTTGTTGTTTGCTACCCCAAACACTTGATCTTATACTCTTGGAATCTCAGAGTGGGGTGAGATCTCAGAAGGTGTTTAGAGTCACCACACACTCCTGGAAGACCCCTCCAAGCTATCCCTACCTTGGTAATCATCTTCGGCTCAACACTGCGGTGTCTGGGAGCTCCCCGGCTTTCAAGGTTCCTTGTTTTATGTTGAAACCATCATTGTTGCTCCAAACAACAGCCCTAGTTTTATGAAGCAGCTGCTGCACTCCACATTTTAGAGGTAGGCTTTCCCTCTCAACCTAGGAGTGCCTGATCCACACCGCCTGCTGGATATGGCTCTTGTAAGCAGTCACTGGCCCCGGCTCCACTCTCCTGCACCGTAGTGGAAGGGGTTTCAGGTGTGGAAGCCCATGGGCATGGCGTGTAGGCTGGATCTACTGTGAGAGGATTCACACAGGTGCTAAGTGTTTTCCAACCTTGCCTGGAGACTCAAGAAAGAAAGGACGTGTGCTTAGCCCCACACATCTTAAACACACATGCACGTGCGCGCACACACACACACACACACACACAGTTTATTAAAGACTATATGAATGCCTCTGTCATTCAAGACCAGCACCCAGTGCTGGCACAATGAGACACATATTCTCAAGTACCATATTCTTTCTCGTGCCCCTCGCATCATTTCAGGCCTCGGGGCAAGACTTCTTCACATCTACTACCTACATTCTTGAAACCAAAGGTGACCGCATCCACTGCTTTGGAGTGTGGGGAGCATTTGAGTGGCAGAAGTGCTTGGGTAAGAGAAAAGGTAAGTTAATTAAGTTGCCAAATCCCTGCCCCCAGAGAACATGAGATTCTTGCATCAATCAGTATCTTTTCCCAGCGGTACCCAGCATCCTCGGTCTTGGCTTGGCTCTGTGCAATAATTCGCCAGTCCAGAAGTACTTGCTGACTAGTGCAATATTACCTACAGCAGCACGTAGCTCCTAGAAAACATTCTGCAACATGAAATAATCCAAATGCCCTTAAATGTGTATATATCTAAGTGTAGATTCAACATACCTGACACATTATGCTAATTCTTTACATTGGCAACCAGACGGACACTGAATGCGAAAATTGCCAACAGTTCCCTTTTTATACAAATATTTAATAATGAGACATAATTATAGTCTCAAAGAACTAAATAAAAAATTTCAGCTTTATTTAAATAGTTTTGACTTAAAATCTGGATAGTCAATTATACTTCTATTCTGCTTTGTAATTTTGATAGTTTATAAGAAAATTACTATTAAAACACATAGAAAACAGGTTTTTAAAATTTTTACACTTACTTTAAACTACATTTTGATTAAAATATATTCAGATTTGTATATTTTGAATACAAAGGCATTTTATTTTTTTAATCTTTTAGGTCAGGCAGCACAACCTACAACCTACAGGCCAAATCAGCCTCCTGCCTGTTTTTTAAACAATTTTTAAAAAGATTTTATTTATTTATTTGACAGAGAGAGAGAGAGCATAAGCAGGGGGAGTAGCAGAGGGAGAGGGAGAAGCAGGCTCCGCACTGAGCAGGGAGTCCAATACGAGGGTTGATCCCAGGACCCAGGGATCATGCCCTGAGCTAAAGGCAGATGTTTAATCCACTGAGCCATCCAGGTGCTCCTCCTTCCTGTTTTTATAAATAAAGTTTTACTAGAACAGAGTCCATCTATTTGTTTATGTTTTGCCCATGCTCCTTTCCTGCTCCTATATCAGAGTTGAATAGTTGAGACAGAAACACATAGTCTAAAACATTTATTGTCTGATCCTTTATAGAAAGTTTACCAATTCCTACTTTACTGCCAATAGAACACAAATTATGTGAAAATCTTGATTATAACAATAAAGCTAGTGAGTTGCTGACACGAAGTCAAGAAAACCAAGTGTTATTGAATAAATAAATTGCTTGCTGTAAGTTATATATTCTTACATAGATTACTCACCCTAACGTGGCTGGCCTCCTAAACATGTAAAATCATCAGTAAATTCAGCCATCCTTGATATTGTGCTAGTTTCAGTACTATAAAAACAACTGTTTTACCCATATATTTTGCTGTGATCGTGATGAAGGCAAATGTGTCAAGATATAAAGATTTCATATGTTTCACTAAATAGCTGATGGCTTGATTTATAACTCTTAAATCTTGAGACATGTGGGAGGCAGGTGTCCATTTGCCAACTGATCCCAGACCCCACATATATTACCAGCAGGTCTAGAACTTTCCAAAGTGTCTCATTTCATTAACAGACCCATGAGGCAAACAAGATTGGCCCCATTTTACAGATGGGGAAACTCCAACAGTCTGAAGAGAGAAGAAATAAATGTTTGGGAGCTTTAGACTGTCAGAAGGTGGCGTGATTGAACTCATGTTTTGAAAGGAACATTCTGGTTGGTATTTGAAGAGGATACGGACAGAACAAAGGGCAGGGAGGGAGGCTACTGTGTCGTTCCAGGTAAGAGATGAAAGGCACCTGGACTGTGTGGCAGCAGTGAAGGTAGTGGGAAGGGGTGGAATTTGTCAATGGATTCCCTGTGAGATGTGGAGACAGAGTCCGGTCGAGGATGCTCGGGTGGATTTTCGGTCTGAGTAATGGACTGAATGGAGATGCCAGTCTCCAAGATGGAGGACCCTTAGTAGAGCAGCCACGTGGATATATGAGCATGGAGTTCAGGCAGAGGGTGAGATGGGGTTGTCAATGTACAGCAGGTGTTTAAAACCATTGTTTTCTACCTAGTACAGGTACTATTTTTACACAGTGCGAAGAACCACAAACATGGTGTATGAGTCTTTAAGAAAGACGAACAAACAAATCAGGGAAACACTCAAAAGCAAAATTGGAGCAGTGGAGGGAACATCAAGATGAAAGAAAAAAATGAGAGACTCATAACCTTTCACGCAAAAAGGAAAGAAACAAAGCACTGCCAAGACACATCCTTCCAAAAATCTTTCCAGATTCAAAGCGGAGAGGCAGAGTCCTTGCAAAAGAGCCAAATCGGAACAGTTTCAGGTTTCCCCTAACAGCGCATAATGAAACACCATAATGAAAACAAATTCCATGTGCTTGGCCTGATTTTACTGTGCTGTCCGAGCAGAAGCAAGGAAGAAGCCAGGCTTTCTTCGATGTACAAACTAGTTGCATATAGGACACATAGGGGCCCTTACAGTTCTACTTGGACTGAACAGTGCGTAAAGGTGAGTGTGTTGTTAGCACTGGAACGTGGAAGGCTTTGAGCTGAGTGGGCTCTCCTCCATCACCCACAGCCCCCAAGGCTGTTTGTCACACCTCTGCTTGTTGGCTTCACTGGCCGCCACTCCCCCCGCAGGCCCTCCTTGCCTCCTCCTTCCAGGACAGCACTTGGTCTTCCTAGAGCTGTTCTTCCAGATCAAACCCTCTTTCTTTTGGGCCCCAGGAAGCCCATCCGTGAGCTGTCCCTGCAGGCAGCCTGGGCTGTGTGTGCTGGGATCCCGCCCTCACTTGGAACCAGTCATCGAGAAGGCTGAGGAGCCTCCCTTATTCTTCATCCTGTTTGTCTTGATTTTCTCATTTCCATTTCCCAGCACTCAGCCTCAGTATGTTCTTTGTAACTTGACTTCGCATCTTATTACATTGAGCTCAGCAATGGGCTTATACATCAGAGCTAATGCATCCTGTAATTTCTCTAAGGTTGAATTGACGAGCAGCTCAATGATTTTTCAAGGCTCCTCCCCTAGCCCCTCAGGTCTCTGCTCTAACCCTCTCTAGCTCAGTGATGTCATCCCTGACCACCGTGTTACAGTCGGAAGTCAGCACCCAGCTCGCCCTGCTTTTGTCTTCCCCGTTAGCATCAGTTCACCCTCTGGTTCACAATTTGTTTAGCTTATTTGCATGTTTATTGCTTGTTCCCATATTGAGAGGCAGTTGAGAGTGGTGATAAGATCCCACCTCTCTCTGGGCAATCCCAGCTCTGCTACCCCTAGCTGTGTGATCTTGGGCAAGTTATTTAACCTCTCTGGGCCTCAGCTGTTTCATCTGTAAATCAAAACCTCATGGGGTGGATGTGAAGATTAAAAGAGTTAATATGTGTAAGACATACAGAAAGGGAATCTCCATCACCTAATCCTTAGACCCCATTCAAGTTTCACCAACAGTACCACTCTTGTCCTTGACAGCCCAAGGACCCAGGCCAGAGTCACATTCTGCATTTTCTTGTCAAGTCTCTCAATTCTCCTTCAGTCAGGACAGTTCCTTGGTCTGTCCTTGACTGTCAGGGTTTTCAGACATTTTCTAAGATTACGGGTCACCTATGTTGTGGAAAGCCCCTCGGTTTTGGTTTGTCTGATGTTTCCTCCGATTTGATTTGGGTCATGCATCTTTGGCAGAAATATCACAGAAGGGATAACAAACTCATCTGATCTTATCAGGTGGCATACAAGTTGATTCGTCCCATTACTGCCTCCTACCTGCTGTGTGACCTTGGACGAGTTCCTTAACCACTCTGTGTCTTAGTACCTTGGCCAGAAATAGGCTATAATGGTAGGATTTACCTCATAGAGTTGTTGTGAGAATAGCAATGAGTTAGTCCACATGTGGAGTAATTATAACTGTGTCTATCACTAGATCCAAACTATATAAAATGTTGCCTGTTATTATTAGAGAAAGAACAGAGGATCAAGAGGAGAGCAAAAAGGAGAAAGCCGTACTGCTTTGCGCTTGTTTCCCAGGGCTGCCGTATCAGCTGATAGCAAAATGTATGGCTTAAAACAACAGAAATGTATTCTCTCATGGTTCTGGAGGCTGAAGCCTAAAATCAGGGTGTCAGCAGGGCCCTGCCCTCTCCAAAGGGTTCAAGGGCAGAATCCTTCCTTGCCTCTTCTTAGCTCCTGACGGTCTGACAGTCCTTGTCGGTCCTTGGCTTAGGGATGCGTCACTCCAATCTCTGCCTCCATCTGTACCTGGCCTTCTCCTCTGGGTCTCTCTCTTCTTTTCTGTCTCTTACACGGAGATTCTCAGAGGATTTGGGGGCTACCCTAACCCTAACTCATTACATCTGCAAAGACTATTTTCATGGGGTGGGTGTGAAGGTCATATCCTGAGCTTCCAGGGGACATGAATTTTTGGAGGATGCTATTCAATCTGCTGCACTGCCCAAACCTGGGACTCAGGGACCGTGGGCACAGCAGTTGGGACAGGGGAGCAGAAGATGTGTGCAAGAAGGACAGAAAGGCCAGGGCATGTATTTCCCCAGCTGCCTCCCTTGGGGGGTCGGGTCAGCAGAGGCTGCCCTGTCCTTGTTCCAAGGGCCACAGCTCCTGTCAGGAGCCCCTCTCCATCTCTAAGTGGTTATGGCTCCCTCCCCAAATCCGTCCAGAGCCCTCACTAGTACTAGAGGGTGTGAGCTAACTCTCAGAGTTTCCCTACACCCTGCCTGCGTCTTTACAAATAGTCCCTCCACTGAACTTCTCTTCATTCTGAGCATACCATCTATTCGTACTGGGACCCTGACTGATACACACATAAGTAATTGCAACATCAAGGATCCTCTGGTCAAGAAAAACCGAAGCAAACTGCTGTGGAGGAATTCCGGAACCCTCCACAGAGCCGGAACAGCCCACGCTGTGGATCCCAGCCATTTCCTTCTCTCTGTCCTTTCCCGGCCACCACCCCAGCCAAGTTGCGTGACCCAGGGAGGGGCTCTGCCCTTGGGGCCGAGGGCCTGCATGTGCATCCTGCATGTGTCCCTGCTACCTTCATGGTCACTTACCCGCCTCAATTTCCTAATCTGTAGTGTGGATAATCATACCTCCATCCCAAGATTGGAGGACCATTTAAAGGGATGAGAAGTCTTGCCCTCCCTGAGACACCCCCCAAGGGGCACAGCCCTGCTGACCTCCTGGGCAGCACACGCATGTTCTCTGTGACCTGGAGCCCCCAGGCGGGGCATTGTAGCACTCAGAACACGCTGTCGTGATTCGAGGTCAAGTAAATCACACAGCTCTCCCCGGGGTTTCTCCACGAGCTCCCAGGGCAGGCACTGGTCTTACCCACGGCGGGTATCTCATGGGAGTTCAATAAGTGTGTGTTCAAAACACTACTTGATGTGTAAAAGGACCTGAAAAGACATCAACCTGAATCTGAATCACCATGATTTTGCGCCATCAAGTGTCCCCAAATCTCTGACTGGCCTTCTTTTAGTCAATAAATACCATCGGGTATTTCTATGTCTCGTGCCTGTATGCCTCAGAGACCATTTAGAAGTCACGATGTGCTCCAGCTGATCCCCTGGTCACCAACCGATGGTGGGTGACCCGAGGCCCTGTCACACCTGCAGGACAATGCTTGTTTGCCCTGTTTCCTTCCTCAGAGGCAGCCTCTAAAGCATGATATAGTTCAGCATTCCCAGAGCACCTCCTGAGAGCCAGTCCTGAGCTGGACCCCAGGCATGCAAATGTGACTGGCGGCTCCCACCTCCTTGCTCCTGTGCTTGCTGATCCTGGATCCTTGGGCCAGGAAAGCACTTTCTTTGCTCCTATCCCAGCTTGAACATCTTTTTAGAGAGCACTTCTTGGATCCCCTTATCCACAAGAGCCCTCTTCTCCCTCCCTGTCATTTTTGTCATATTTGTAACACCCGGCACCATCAGAAATTTCCTTATTTATGTATTTATGTTTTGGTCCCCTCACCACCCCAACGTCATAAGCTCTGGGAAGACACTTTGTCTGTCTTGTTTAATGACTGCATTCACCTAGCATGTAGTGAGTGCTCCATAAACATTTGTGGAGTGAATGCATGAACAGATGAATTGACCGGACGCGACGCTATCCCTAAGGAGAGATCAGAACCTCTGCACCCAGCCCTGTAAGCGAATCTTCAGCCCGTCCCCACCCGGTCCATATTCTTCACTAACCACACCCATTTGTCCTCTCAAGGGCTTCCAAGGCGGTCATCGGGGAGACAGGGAGCCAAGGGGTCTCATGCAGGTGGGGTCTCTTGCCTCATCCCTTGGTCTAAACTAAAGTAAACAAATCTACTAGAATCTATTTCAAAGCACTCTTGGCAGAGCACAGAGGATTTTCAGGGCAGTGAAACTACTCTGTATGATACTATAATGTGAGATTCATGTCATTAGTCATTTGTCCAAACCCATTGAATGTACAACACCAAACGTGAACCCTAATGTAAGCTATGGACTCTGGGTGATAATGATGTGTCTCTGTCAGTTCATCAGTTGTGACAAATGGACCACTAGGGTGGGGGATGTTGATAATGGGGAGGGGGGCTGTGTATGTGTGGGGGCTGGAGGCATATGGGAACTCTGTACCTTTTGTTCGATTTTGCTATAAACCTAAAACTGCTCTCAAAAATAAGGTTAAAAAAAAACACTCTTGGTCATTAGAGGTTTTGAAAAAAAAAAATATAGTGTGTGATTATTCTAGGCAGGGTTTTAAGACAATCCCATTAGGAACCCAATGCCCTTTGAGTAAATATCACATTCGTAGGAGATTGTCTTCTTTTGATCCTCAAAGGATTGCTTAAATTAGTTGAAATCTATAGGCCTTAAATTAAAAGAAGCATGATGCAATTTGGTTATAATGCAGTTGTTTGAATTTCAATACAAAGGCAGTGATTGGAAAAGGTGTGAAACATGATTGGCTTTTAGCACAGGATGGGAAGGAAATGGCCGGTTGGTGACATTGGAGCAGCCCAGCCCCTAAGTGCCTGGCAGCTGCAGAGAAGATCCATCAATATGGTCAACAGGACCCACAGAGAAGGGGACCCATGATGACTCTCTTCTAATATGCAGTTAAGGTAGTGACACATAGTTCACATCATTGCTGGCAAGTGGGGCAGGACCTGTGGGAGGAATTGTACCTTTTCCCCAGAATGAGGCTGACCCAGTGCCCAGGGACCCTCACACCCTCAAGGCCCAATGTCAAGGAGGATTACATGGGGTCTGGGACGTTGAGAGCTATAGTCCTTTACTTTGCCCCTCGTGGCCGTGGGGGTGGCTGGGAGGCGTCTCGAATGCTCGCTTTCCTTTTAGGCATCCCTGGCAAGCCTGTGTTCTCTGAATGAAAGACCCACTCTTTAGAGAGAATCTTTTCCGAGTTTCACCTTTGGAAATAGGAACTTACTCTTTACATAAACAACATCCTATAAATCTATACTCAGAATCTTTAAAGAAAAGCAAACTAGTTGATTTGTAACATCAAAATACGGAGAACATGTTCCCAGTTTTGGCCCTAAGTGAATCAGGCTAATTCTGCATTCCTGCCTTTTATCCCCAACTCCCTGGCCTCTTATGTGTGTTAGGCAAAGCCCGCAGAACTGTATCATAATTAACCATTGGATTTGTCAAGCAGGGAATCTAGAGTTCCTATTTCAATAGCAGGAGCAGAACCATCTCCTGCTTTTAAACAAACGAGTGCAGGGACGCCTGGGGTGGCTCAGTCCACTAGGCATCCGGCTCTTGGTTTCAGATCAGGTCATGATCTCAAAGGCGTGAGATCGGGCCACGAGGACTTGGTGCTCAGCGTGGAGTCTGCTTGAGATTCTTTCTCTCTCTCCCCCATACCCCACCTCACCCCCCTCAATTACACGCTCTCTATCTCCAAAGTAAATAAGTCTTTAAACAAACCAGTGCAAGGAAACAGAGACAGTGCTGTGTGCTTGACATTCCATTTCCTCTCTCTGAGCAACAAGCGGCGTGTGTGTGTGTGTGTGTGTGTGTGTGTGTGTGTGTGTGTGTGTGTGTTTGTGTGTGTGTTTGAATGTTTCCCATAGTAAGAGACACATGCCCACAAGATATTGATGATCCTGAGATTATTTTAGGTGAGATTAAATATTATAAAAACTTATAATACAATTATCATAATTCTCTGTCTCCCTTGATCCTTGTGATTACACCAAAGGGAAAGTTTCATTTTGGTGCTACTGTACCTTTAATTCCCAAGCATTAGCTAATCTCATCTTCTAACAAAGAAAGGGAGGCCTCAGGCTCAGAGCCTGACTCCGGGCACAGACTATAAGCTAGAATTTAATAACATTGCTTTGCTTTTATTTTTAGGTACCTTCTTTTTATAACATCGTTCTTCATTTTCAAGAATAACATAAAGCTTTCTTCTAAGAGAAATAAAGTGAAATGGAAAGGTTTATAGAAAAGAAATAGAAAAAGTATTTCTTGGAGAAGGCAACAAAAACAAGCATTTCATTTAATGTACACATAGTTCTTGCCATGTGCCAAGCACTATTCCAAATTCTTCACAAACATTAATTCGTCTATCTTAGGGATAAGCCTGATGGATGATGAAATTTATTCAAGGCCACAGAGCTGGTGCCTGGCGGGGCCTGGAACAGGCCCTGGGCGAGGCGGGGGCAGTAGCTCTCTGGGGCCGTGGGGAGGTGCTGGGTCGAGGCTTGGGTTATCATGATGAGATCCAGATCTCCATCATTGCCCTCCATTTAACTTGCTCCCATCCAAAGACGGATCCAGACTCTCCTCATGACTTTGACTCTATGAATTCCAGTTTCTGCCAGGCCATTAAAGAGTTAAAAAGCACATTTGAGGGCAAAATGCTTCTGGTGAATCCCCCAAGTTCCTTGCTATAATTCTTAGCACTCTTCCTGCCTCTCCTCTTTGCTGTGTTGGAACATTCCATGTAGCTGGCTGTGCCCCCACACCCCCAGCTGTTTTTAATTCTCTCGGAGACTTGCTCTCCCTGGGAGAGTGACAGAAGATGGCTCAAGGATTTTAAGGCTGATTTCTCAAAGGACTCCCTCCACTTTACTAAAAATAATAACAATAAAATATGTCAAAACAACTAGAGCATTAGATTCTTCATGATACAAAAAGATTTCTGTAGATCTCTCTCTCTCTTATTTTCTCTCTTCCTTTGTTGTACTCTCCCCCAACTAGAATATAAGATACGACCAAAAAAAGGGGTAAAAAATGTCTCTGCCTAGACAAATCTGCTTAAGCAAAGAACCAAAACAATTTGTCAATTTCTACTACTCCTGGTAATCCTTTTTCATAATGGTAAAAGCTTTGTTGGGAAAGAATCAGTCTCATTGGAGATAATAATTTCATTTTCTTTGCAGGGGCAGGTAGAGCAAACAAAATTAAAGGAGGCTTATTTCACATGCGTATTCCAGAGGATTATTTGCATACTATGTGATGGAGTTTCCTGTCATTGGAGAAATCTTACAAAAATGCTAATTCAAATCCTGAGAGATATAAGTTCAAACAAGGTGAGGCTGCCGGTAAGGCTACTCACAGAACAGGTCCAGAAACTGCTTATCAGGGCAGCAGCGTGGAAATGACCCTCATCATGCCTGCCGTTCTAAAATGCTTTGCCATCTCCCCACACTTCATTTGATGCCAAGCACATTCATCTGCTGGCAGCTGAGCTCCCAAGTATCCTTCTGAACCGCACCTGAGCCCAGAGAACTCAGGTGTGTGAGCCCAGAACCTCTGCTATTTTGTGCAGAGAAACAGCATCAATCAGAGAAAATTGTACTGCTATTTTGGGAGCAGAGAGGAAATGGGATGTGAAAAAATATGCAAAATAGACAAGGGTTGGATAAAACCATGACGGTAAATAAAAAGAAGGCGAGCAGTTCCAGACAAGTCCAATAAAATATTTTTTAAAAATAAATGATTAAAAAGTAAATAAAAGAACGACTCAGGTGGATGTTTGTCAAGTGCTTTCACATAAGTTATATAATTTTGTCCTGTCAGTAACCATTTTTTAAAGATTTTTTAAGTAATCTCTGCACCCAACGTGGGGCTTGAACTCACAACCCCAAGATCAAGAGTCCCATGCTCCACCGACTGAGCCAGCCTATCAGTAACCATTTCTATGTACCAAGTGTTGTGGTTGGCACCAGGGCTCTGAGGAGGAGAAAAAAGACCTGGTCCATGTCTAAGAGTCTTACAGACCAGTGTGGGGTGAGGGCTGGGACAGAGAGACCCACAAGCAATTATAAGGCTCTAAGTGCAGGGTCTGGGGAGCACAGAGGAGGGAATGGCCAGCTTATCTTGGAGCCCTAAGGCACATAGAGTCAGGTAAGGCTTTCCTTAGGAAGTGACATGTAATCTAAGTCTTGAAGGATACCTAGAACTTTTGTCCACACAAATATTGACAAAGGCTCTTCTAGATTCTAAGGGTATATTAGTGAAAAAAATAATGTCCCTGCCCTCATGCAGCTTATATTCTAATTGGGGGAAAGATATCAAAAACACACACCTGTATCAGAGAAAAAGAAGATAGTAGGAAGGGAAAAATGAAGGTGGGGGAATCAGAGGAGGAGACGAACCATGAAAGACTATGGGCTCTGAGAAACAAACTGAGGGTTCTAGAGGGGAGGGGGTGGGGGGATGGGTTAGCCTGGTGATTGGTATTAAAGAGGGCACGTACTGCATGGAGCACTGGGTGTTATATGCAAACAATGAATCATGGAACACTACATCAAAAACTAATGATGTAATGTATGTGATTAACATAACAAAAAAATAAAATTAAAAAAAACCACACACCTGTATCATATGTCAGGTGCTGATAAGCACTACGGGGAAAATCAGGGTAAAGGGACTGGAGAGTGATGGAGTGACAGTGTGGTCATTATTTTCTGCAAGGTGCTTAAGGAAAGGCTATCTGAAAGAGTGACATTTGAATAAGCCTGAGGAAGGGAAGAAGCAAGCCATACAGCTACCTAGGAAATAGGGACAAAAATATCCCAGGAAGATGAACCAGTAAGTGCAAAGGCCCTGAGGTAGGAGCTTACTTGGTATGTTCAATAAACAGCAAGGGGGGAGTGTGGCTAAAATACAGAGAGAGAGGTAAGGGTGGCATGACATGGAGTCAGAGAGCTGATGGGGGCCAGACTGAGGAGAGCCTTGTAGACCATTGAACAGGTTTTGGTTTTTACTCTGAGTGAAGTAGAGAGCTGCTGGAGGCCTTTCAGCAGAGTGATGTGATTTGACCTACATTTTTCAAAGATCACTCTAGATTCTGAATAGAGAATAGACTGTAGAGGAGAAAGTATAAGGACAGCCATGAAATCTATTAATACATACAAAAGACAAGAGTGGCTTATGCCAGAATGGTAGTGACAGAGGTGGGGAACATGGTTAGCTTCTGGATATATTTGGAAGGAAGAGACTGCAGGGTTTGCTCATAGATTGGATATGGTATGCAGAAAGATGGAAAGTTGTCAGTAACCATGGCTGAAAGTTGGCCAGGTGAATGTAATAAAAAGAAATAAGAGCAAAAGGACCAAGGGTGTGTGCAAGGCAGCAATGATAAGATGGTCTCTACAGAACTGAAACTGATGGAAAGGAAAGTGATGATATGAGAAGCAAGAGGAGCAGTGAAAAGATGATCAGGCCAAGGTATTGTAGGTCCTCATGGCCTGAATAATTGTTGGATTCAGGGCATTTGAGGACAAAAATATAAAGATCAGAGATTATGGTCTGAAAGGAATGAGACACAGAGGGGATGCAAGTACAGATATTGATGAGTTCAGGGTATGGCCTTGGGAATGGGAAGCTGAGGTAGAGCAGGGGACAAGGTCACTGGACAAGACAAGGGTGAGAGGCTGAGTGCTCAGGATTCTGCAGGGCCATCCATGCAGACATTGATATCACCAGGCATTAGGAGAAGCAGGGTTGGAGAGAACGGTGGTGAGCCAGGATCTAAATCTTCAAGGAATGAAGAGAAATGTCCTGGCATTCGGGTGGCCTGTAAATTATTTCAACAAAGAGTACTAGCAGGTACTTTAAATCTGATGACCTAAGGTTCAAGCCAGAAGATTTCAGGAAGGAGAGAGAAATAATGGTATAGAACATTGGTGAGAAGAGAGGAGAATATCCCATCTCATAGCCCGGTGCTATGGAAGATATTATGGGTAGGAAAAAGCTGTCATTGATGGGCCTGTAGGAGAAGCAGTGACTTGAATGTGAAATAGGTTCGCATCAGGCATGGAACCTGAGAGAAGAGAGTGAAGACGGAGGGGATTGTGATGAATTCCCAGAGCACGGTGGATGGATTTTAGGATTTGGGAGGAAGGAGAGGGAGTGTCAAATTAGAGGCAGTGTGGAGCCATAGGAGATGAGAGTGCCAGTGAGGAGGAAGGATGTGAGTGTCTCAAATCTGCTGGAAGTGGCCAATAGAGCCAGGGAGAAGGATACGGTGGATCTTGACCATCCTCAAGACAAGCAATGGTTCTAAGGTTGTAAGTGATAGTGGGGAGAAAAGGGAGGGATATGTTTTTTTCCAGGATCACACAAAGCTCTCAAGTCATGTCTTCGTGAAAACAGCATGAAAGCTAGGCAATAGGAGCTCTTCACATGATGTGGATCTCTGCAAGACAATGAGGGAAATGAGTTCTATGCAGAGAGAACATCGTGTCCAACAACATGCAAGTGTGAACAAGCACAGCGTATGTGGGGAGCCCCGTGTAGGTTGATATGGATGGTGCACAGAATTTACATGGGGACTACTGAGAGACAAGAGTTACAAGGTACACAGGTTCTCATCAGGGGCCACCTTGTACACCATGTAAGGAGTTCATCTTACCCAGTAGATACGGGGAGCCATTGAAGGATACCAAGCAGGGGAATGACCCTATCACATATGCTTTGTGAAATAGAATTTTCTTTTTTTTTTAATTTTAAAAACTTTTAAATTGTAGAATAGTTTAGACTTATAGAAAAGTTGCAAAGATAGTACAGAGAGTTCCTGTAATTCCCATATCCAAAATCTCTTATTTGCATCTTACTATCGTATGTTACACTTGTCACAATCAATGAACCGATATTGATAATTATTTTCAACTGAAGTCCATACTTTATTCAGACCTCCTTAGGTTTTTTGAAGTGTCTTTCTTCTGTTCCAGGATCCCATCCAGGATACCATGTGTCATTTAGTTGTCATATCTCCTTAGGCTCCTCTTGGCTGTGATAGTTGCTCATGTGGTAATGGATTAAAGCTGGAAACATCGGAACGTACTCATGTTTAGCTTAACGTAGATACAGATGGATCCATACAGAAATATTTTAAAATAAGTGTATATGCATGGATTAGTACACATAAATATATTCCGTCAGCAGAAAGGACCTGTTAGAAACAATAACATGCTGGTAGGGACAAACACATCTCTTCCAATGAGAGGAGCCAGGGCTCTTTGGGGAGATGGCAGATTCTAGGACTGGTGCAGAAAGTGTACAAGATGAGTCTGGAACACTTTGTAGTGCCAGAAAGTTAGAAAGTGCTCCAAAAAAAAAAAAAAATTACCCACAATATTGAAGGGTATGTCAATAGGAAAAAAGATCCAAGTGGGAGAGGTTCCAATGACCAAGGTTTACTCCAAAAGTGAGAAAAAACAGCTCCCACCACCAATCATCTATTTCCTTAATTGCTAAATTCTCATATGCATGTATAGTGGTTTTAGAACCACTAATGCATACCCTGTGAGAAACAACATTAGCAACTAAAGTACACTATGTATGTAGCTGCTTTTGCCTTCAGTCTTACAGACCCCACTCATTTCCTAAGTCACTTAGGCCACGACCTTTACCCCCACCCCTTCAGTGAGGTGGTTCTATACATTTTAATACAGGTGGATTATTTTGTCATGTTCTGCATTCCAACTTGGGATCCTCCAACCTCTTACATAATTTTTTAATACTTGCATATATTAAGGTCCACTCTTTCTGCTGTGAAGTTTTATGGGTTTTGACAAATATGTAGTATCATGTAGTCAGCACTGAAGTACTATACAGAATAGTTTCACTACCCTAAAACAATTCCTGTGTCTCATCTAGTTAATGCTACCCCACCCAAACCCCTGGCAACCATTAATGGTTTAGCACCTCCATAGTTTTTTTTTCTAGACTGTCACCTCAATGGAATAATAGAGTATGTGTTTTTATTATTATTTTACTTAGAAAAATGCATTTGAGATGTATCCACGTCTTTGCATAGCTTAATAGCTCATTCTTTCTTAGTGCTGAATAATATTCCATTATTTGGATGTAGCACAACTTGTTTATCCATTCACCTATTTGAGGACACATTGAATGCTTACAGCTTTTGATAACTTGGTAAAACTCTTATAAACATTCAGGTGCTGGTTTTTGTGTGCACAACAGTTTTTAGATCTGTTGAGTAAATACCTAGAAGCATGGTTTGCTAGATGACCTCTGAAGATGATATTTAGTTTGTGAGAAATTGCCACACTGTCTTCCAAAATGACCATACCATCTTGCATTCCCAACAGTAATGAATGAGAATTCCTTTTGCTCCACATCTTTGTCAGCAATTGGTTTTATCAGTTTTTCAGATTTTAGCCATTCTAATAGGTATCTACTGGAATCTCATTTTTGTTTTACCTTACATTTCACTAATGAAAAATGACTTTGAGCATTTTTCTTAGGCTTAACCTGCCATCCATGTATCTCCTTAGGTGAGATGCTGTGCAGATCTTTTGCCCAGTTTTTAAATCGGGTTGTTTGTTTTCTTATTGCTGAGTTGTAAAAGTTCTTTGTATAATTTAGATGCAAGGCTTTTATCAGATATGTTTTTGCAAATATTTTCCCCAGTCTCTGGCGTGTATTTTTATTCTCTTAACAGTGTCTTTCCCAGGTCAAAAGTTTTTAACATTAATCAAGTTCAACCTATCAATTTTTCTTTCACAGATCATACTTTTGTTTTTGTATCTAAAAGTTCATTACCAAAGCCAAAGTCACATAGGTTTTCTTCTATATCTTCTATGTTTTCTTCTAGAAGTTTTGCATATTACATGAAGTAAAGTTTTCCAAACTGTATACATTTATTCCTTTTTCTTGTATTCCACTGGCTATGAGTTCCACTAGGATGTTGAATAAGAATGTGGAGAGAGGACATTCCTTGCATCACTGCCAGTCTTAGAAGCATCCAGTCTCGCATCATCAAGTATGTTGTTAGGTGTCAGGTTTTTGTAGAAGTTCTGTATCAAGTTGAGGATGTCACCCTCTATTCTAGGTTTTTGTCATGAATGGGTGTTGAATTTTGTCAAATTCTTCCTCTGCATCAATTTGATATGCTCATATGATTTTTCTTCTTTTAGCCTGTTGATATGGTAGATTATATTGACTGATGTTTGATTCATGAGCCAATTTTGCATACCTGGAATAAATGCCACTTGGTTGTTGTGTGTAGCTTATTGTATACATTGTTAGGCTCGGATATGCTTTTGACATTGATCATTATGGCATCAGTGTTCAAGGTAGACTGACAAGACCCCTCTGGTCAGACTAGAGACCAGATGACTACTTGGAAGACCACTGGAATAATTTGGTTAAGAAACAGAAAGGAATCAAATTCCCTAGAGGTGATGAGAATTGAAAGAATGACCAGTTGGACTTAAGCAGTATTTAGAAGGTAGAATTGGCAAGATTTGGCAATAATGGAATATATGAGAAGAAATAGAGGGAGGAGAGTAAGTTGACTTCCAGTTCTGTAGCTTGAGCTTGAGCAAGTGGGTAGTACCATTTACCAAGTCACATAACACAGTATGGAATGGATTTGACAGGAGAGGGATAGAAATTCTGGGCTTACCTCTGGGAATATTACCTGTGGAGATGATGACAAGACATCAGATGGAGATGCCCAGCCAGCATTTGGATCTATAGATTCAGAGCACAGGAGATTGGATGTGCTCAAGATACAGATTTGGGAGTCACCTGTGCAAGGTAATGGTTGAAGCCATGGGCGTGTACAAGGAAACAGGGAGATCATATATGGGCGATTATTAAGAATTCTCAAAACGTCCAACTCTACAATTACATGTGAAAGTAAAAAGTCAGTTCTTGCAAAGATGAAAAGAAATTAGTCCAATCCTTTGCTTTTTCTGTCCTCAGACCTTATCCACTTCCCTTCCTCATCCAACAGCAACTTCCTTCACTATTTCTTTGGGAAAAATATTCCTGCCCATTACTCTGTCTTAATCACCTTGAACAATGATTCGATCTCAGCTGGCAGCAATCCCAGATTCAGCCACAAACTGGATGCCATTGTAGCTGCAGGTCATAACCCACAACTCTCCCTCCCTGGTTGAATTATTGAGTTATTTGTGAAACTCTCTGGGAACTGTGCTCTTTACTTTATATTATACCTCTCTTGAAATGTCTGGCAAATCTTTGGTGACTTCCTGCCTTGTTGAAGCATTAGCTCAGAATTGGTTTTGCAGTTCCGGTGAAAGAGAGAGAAATTGTTACATCTACATCTTGAAATTAAGCAGACAATGACTCCTACTGGAGTATAAAGATGGATATCGATTCAAGTCAACAGACTTTTATTTATTATTCACACAAATATACCAACAGGCCTACAGGGAGGTATGCTAGGGGAAAGAAGCAGAGGGGTCACTTAGGGCCACCTCACAAAGTGTACACGCAGCAGAGATCATTTTTCTGGGAGTGGAAAACATGCTGTACTTAGAGTGTGTTTTTATGATATAAAGAAATGAACCTTCAGTTATGACAAATAGAATTATCTGGAAAAAGTTGTAGAAGGAGATGAAATAGCTCTATTGAACCAGCATCTTACCTAGTGACAGCCTACAAAAGATGCTAAGTATGGTTTGTTTTTTTGTTGTTGGTTTGTTGGTTTTTTGTTTGTTTGTTTTTTTTCTAGTTTTCATTATTCTCATTCTTCAATTCCTTCCACAGAACCCAAATCACTAATTCAAAATTTCTTACCACACTTGGAATTCTTAAATGTCAGGATTTTAAATAAGGCAGAAAAGCTCACCAATCCTCTTAATTATTCTAAATAGCATGTTTTCCTTTAAAAAATTCCTGTTTAGTAACCACCCATATATTGTCCCTCTGTACCAGCACTTTAGTCCCTCCCAATGAGAGAGGGGAGGAGTTGAGAGGTACAGAACTCACAAATATGATGTCGAGTGAAACAAGTCAGACACACACCAAGTGCATGCTATGTGTTTCCATGCATATAGAGTAAAAAAGTTGGCCTAAAAGAATCCACACTGTTAGAATTTAGAATAATGATTTACCCTTTGTGGGGAATGTGACTGGTAGGAGCAAAAAGGAGCTTTGGGGGTACTGGTGATGTTTCTGATACTGATCTGGATGCTGATTATGAGGGTCGGTCCAGTTGGTGGAAATTCATTAATTTGTACACTTATGCTCTGTCAACTTTTCTATAAATACATTATACCTCATTAAAACTCCTTTTAAGAAGGGAAATACATTCATCTTCATGAAAACAACTACATGCAAATATTGTGGGCAATATTAGCACCCAACATTTAAGGAGCAGTCCACATGTACCAGGCACTGTTCTGAGCTCTTTGCTCAGTTAACAATTAACTCATTTTTATTCCCCCCCCCAAAAAAAAGAAAGAAAAAGAAAAAGTAGTCTATGAGGCAAGTACTAAGGTTATCTCCATTTTACAGATGAAGAAAATGAAGCTTAGTAAGTCATCTGCCCAGTGTTACACAGATAGAATATACTGGAGTCAGGACCTGAACTCAGGTTGTCTGTCTCCCAAGCCTGCACTGTTAACCACCGCATCTTGTGTCAGAGGAGTGCAGATGCTGGATCCAGAGTGGGGCACATGAATTGTTGTCCCAGGTCACACTGTGACCACAGACAGGCACCTTCCCTCCTTAGGCTTTCCCTCCCCTGTAAAATGAACAGGTTGAGCTCGTTGTTCCCTGCCTGGGACCACACCGCACATTGCAGGAAGTCTACCATTCCCGGCCCCTAGCCACCGCCAGTAGTGAGTGATTGTTGCTGATTGTCGCAATTATGACAGCACCACACATTTCCAGTCGTGTGGCCCCTAAGAGGGCGGCACAGCCCTGGTTGAAAACCTGGGGGCTACATGACCTCTACGATCCCTTCCAGAGCCAGCGTTCTACAGCTTGAACTCTGAAAGTCTACTGTGGAAATCTCCTGTGACAGACAGAGGGCAGCTATTTCTCAGCCCACCTCGCCCGTTTCCTGGACATGCACACGGTTGGTTGTATATCCCAACCTCGCTTGCAGTTGGTTGTGAGCATGTACCTGAGTTGTGGCCCAAGTATATGAAGAGAAATGATCTACGCCAGCTCCTGTGCTTGCAAGCTTCTCTCTCTCTCTCTCTGCTCTCTCTCTCTCCCCTCATCTGCCGGCAGGTGTTGAGGATGGCACCGTGCCCATCAGTCTGGGACCCAAGCTCACTCCACTGGTGACTGAACTGTAAGTCAGCAGGAAAGAAGCATCTGGCATGTTTCCAGGACGAACACGGCGAGTGAAGAGCAGGCAGTGGGGCCAGGATCACGGAATTCACTGGTCTGACCACCATCCTGAGGAAGCTGGCTTCACAGAACAGTGGAAGACTAAGTCACAGTGTTAGCTGGCTGGCAATCCCTTGCAGGGCTGGGGCAAGGCTCTTCAGCGTGGTGTACATGGTCTGAACCAGCATCCAGCATATGGTGCTGTTTCTGCCTTAGCCAAGATCAAGGAACAGAAATGAGAGTGGTACCACTCATTATTAGCCACTAGCAAAACTTTTGCTTCCTGTTCCAAGCAACAATATAAATCAGTCTAACAGACATATTGATGAGCAAAAGAAGCCCAGACACAAAACAATGCAAACTGTATGATCCCGTGTATATGAAGTTCAAAAGTAAGGTGCTAGAGGTCAGCACAGTTGTGACGTCTGGAGGGGGCATGAGTTAGCAAGGAGCACAGGAGAGTTTCCTGGAGTGTTGGAAATGCTCCTTTCAGATATCTGTAAGTGCACGTGCACACGCGTACACACACACACGCACACACACACACACACACCGTATCTGAGTCCTCCAATTTCATGACAAGGTCAGAGAGAGGGAAGGGCCGAGAGGTAGTTCCATAAACTCAGCCCCGCGGTAACAGTGATGTAAAGGTAGACAGTATAGGCTGAGTGACCAGCCTGGATCCTTCTAGTCTGTCTTCTCTGTAACCTTTCATGAGAAACATTTTATTTTGATCCCAAGAGAAACTATTTCACTGTTTTTCTTAACCTCTGAGATGGATTGAATGATGTCATTTGGCACAAGTTAATTGAAAGGGCAGCATGAGAGGGAATGTAACCAGCTGCCCAGGTTTCAGGTCACACAGACCCCAGACTCTCCTGAGAGTCCCCACCCGTTAACCCACTTATATTCAAACTGGAGATGGTGGCTGGCTGGATGCTGGTAACATGGTGGGGGCTCTGATGCGGCTGTGAGCAACTCATGCCCCTGCAGGGCCGTGAGGTCAGAAAGGCTGAAACCTCGTGGATCTTTTTCGTTCATAAAAGGGAATGCTTTGGTAGGTGACTCTGCCACTGCAGGGGTGATATTACCAGGGTGTTAAGCCGAGCCGATTTGGCAGGACTCACAGAGAGTGATGATGCACCAGGAGCTCTCACTTCACATCATTTAATGCTTGCCTCAGTCTGCAAGGTTCAAGTCTTATCTGTACTTATTTTCCTGATAAGGAAAGTGGAGTTCAGAATGATCCTGCAGCCTGCCCAAGGTCACTTAGCCAGTATTCTCGAAACCCGTGTCTTGCCTGGTTTTTAGAAAGTGTGGCTCTGCGAACTGTCACTCCCATGCTGCTGGTGGGGACTGGTGGTGGGGACTACCCCTCTGTGACTATCATCCACAGTGTGACCATTATCCACAGTGTGACCATCAGGAATGGGTGATGGCCAGCCCGCAGAACTGTCACAAGACTGAAGGAAACGCCCCAGCCTGAAGACGGAACTGTGACTGACCCCCACAGTCTGCAGACCTCACCAGAGCTGACCAGCTTCATCAAGTCAGATCAACAGTGGGACGCCCACGGGTCTGATTCACTCCATGGAACAAGAAACTTTATTACCTTCTGTAAGTCCTTGTAATACTCCAACCCTTTGTAAAATGAGAGGACTGTTCATCTCCCACAGTAAGGAGTAAATGAATATTCCTAAGAATGACAACACAAAGGAGGCAGAAAGGAAGAAGTTTACAAGGCATCTTCACTCTGACTTTCCTATTCACACTATTTCTTTAAATCTTTAATGCATCACGGTGAGGGAGAGGTACATCCGCATTTTACAGACAAGGAAGTCAAAGTTCAGACAAGTGGCAGAACTTGTCCCCGGCCACACTGTAAGGGAATGGTTGGATTGGTATCACAGAGAGAGCTCTGCAGGGCTGCCAAGAAGAGAGCCAGCTTGCAGCCAGAGCCTAGTATACGCCACTCTCGTGTGGCTCTCCACCAAGGGGGCTCCGTGCAAGGGCCAAGCAAAAATACAGTTCGCTTTCCCCAGCAACACACCCAGTGTCATGAGCCCCACCAATATCACCTCAGCCCATGCCAGAGGTCACCTGCAACTTCAGCTCCTGTGTATGTTGCTGCCTTCCTGCCCCCGTACAGGTGTCTCTCTGGCCCGAAGTGTCACACTGACCTGGGAAGTATGCTCGGCCCCCTAGTAGGGCAGGTCAAAGGTGCCAGGAAGTTAATGCCCACAGGAGCAGCCCTCAACCAATGAGGGACGGGGTCAGAGAAGCAATCTCCAGAGTCCTTGACCCACAGGACACATTGCTCACATGTGTCTCATCCAGTCTCCCACAGAGTCCCCTTGGGAATGGAGCCCTGATTGTCAACAGCCTTAACCCTCTCATTGACCGACCCTTAATGGCGTTTCTCCCTTCCCTCCCCCCACCCCCAATGTGATTCCAGGGGTCAGCTCTCATACAAGCTATTTGCATAAAAATCTGTCTCATTTTAACGTAACTCCCCCCAGAAGCAAACCTTTGATTTGTGCCCAAAATCAAGACATCCAATATAGGTGTCACTACTACTTCACTTCACACAAATGTGTGAACAAATTTTGTTCAAATACAAAAGGAAAGGCAACCCTCAATGCTGATGCTTAACCCCGGGGCCACTGGGCACCACTGGGGGAGTCTGTGGGTGTGATGAAGCCGGGGTACAGGGTTGTGGGGTGCAGATTAAGTCTCTTTTCTCCAGCGTTTCCTACATTGGTCATGACTTGCTCAAATTCTTTTAAACTCCTCTAAGCTCTCTTTGGGGGGAAAAAGTACTCTGAACTGTCCAAGCAGTGAGCATAACGTGCGCCATTGATTGATTTCGGAGCAAGCACACGGTCATGGCCCTCCACCTCGCCACCACCCCCCCCGCCCCCTGGCGTAGACTCCCTGGTCCAGTGGAACTGAGGATCTTATTGGCCTTAAGGGCCTTTGGGAAACCCTCTGCTTCTTCCTCCATGAAACCAACCAGCCTCCCATACAGAACCAGCCCTCTGTTGTGTGCAGACCAGGTGCTGAGGTGCTAGAACAGGGAGGCTCACCTGGGTTGGCCTGAGGAGACTGCACTGCCCACCTACCTGCACAGATGTGCCACCTCGCTCTCCCTTTCTTCTAAAGAACCTGCACTTACCCTTCCGTCCGCCTGGAAGGCTTTTCCTCCAGCTCTTCGCATCATTGGTTCACCTCATCCCTTTGTAGTTCAGCTCCATGTCCCCTCTCCAGAGAGGCCTTGCCTAAAGAGCCCGTGTCAGGGGGTTTCAGCCGCCCGCCATTCCAACACCTCCCCGTTAACTTTCTTCACAAGCACTTATCACCACCTGAAGGTATCATGTTGCTTCCTTTCTTCTTTTATTGTGGGTCCCCGGCCCAACATCCTGGTCAAGAATGGAAACACCGTCAGAGCGGGGAGCTTGCGTATCTTATTTCTGGCACCTGAACTGTTAGCTGGTGTGGTGACAGAATTCCTGGCCCCTGAGATTCCCCACCCCGGTGTCACATATATTCTCTTAGTTCTTTGATCAAACACTTACTTAGGTGCTGCTGTGAAGCGGTTTTGTAGATGTAATTAAGGTAAAATAAGGAGTATGTGCAGGTGGGCCTAACCTAAGCACCTGAACCCTTACAGCTGAGTCTAGAGATCAGCTATGGAGAAGTCAGGGAGAGTCACAGTGTGAGGATTTAACACAAGGAAGATTCTCCATGGCTTTGGAGACTGAGGAGGACAGGTGTCAGGGGATGCAGGCCGTCTTTAGGAGCCAAAAGCGCTCCAGGCAAGATGGTCAACAGGGAAACCAGGGCTACAAGGCTGTGAAGTCTGAGTTCCGCCACAACCCCATGAGCTCTGGACCAGAAGCAGGCTTCCAGACTCCTTGATTTGAGCCTTAGGGCACTCTGAGGAGAGAACCCAGTTATGCCATGCACGGACTTCAGACCCGCAGAACGGGGTGTTGTTTTAAGCCACTAAGTGTGTGGTGGTTTATTACACAGCCGTGGAAACCCAACACACATGGAAACTTTCATTAAATGCAAAAATTGATCAAGTGTCAGCTTTTCAGACTCAGTAACATCCCTCCGCTGCGAACCCACCCTCTGTGCCCTTCTGTGAGGCTGGGCTGGATCAGATGCTCCTACATGGCCTGTTGGGGGAGGGGTGATTCCCAGAACAAAGTCAGGAAGAAGGGGCCGTGGGCACCCACCTCAACCTTGGTGACCTAGATAAAATCAAGTGGCTTTTTTTTTTTACTATCTTTTTTTTTTTAATTTTATTATGTTAGTCACCATACAATACATCGTTAGCTTTTGATGTAGTGATCCAGGATCCGTTGTTTTCATATAACACCCAGTGCTCCATGCAGTACGTGCCCTCCTTAATACCCGTCACTGGGCTAACCCATCCCCCCACCCCCTCCCCTCTAGAACCCTCAGCTTGTTTCTCAGAGTCCATAGTCTCTCCTGGTTCGTCTCTCCCTCCGATTTCCCTCCCTACACTTTTCCCTTCCTTCTCCTAATGTCCTCCCTGCTGTTCCTTAGGTTCCACAAATAAGGGAAACCATATGATCATTGACTTTCTCTGCTTGACTTACTTCACTTAGCATCATCTCCTCCAATCCCATCCACGTTGATGTAAAAGTTGGGTATTCAGCCTTTCTGATGGCTGAGTAATATTCCATTGTATATATGGACCACATCTTCTTTATCCATTGGTCTGTTGAAGGGCATCTTGGCTCTTTCCACAGCTTGGCTATTGTGGACACTGCTGCTATGAACACTGGGGTGCATATGGCCCTTCTTTTCACTACATCTGTGTCTTTGGGGTAAATACCCAGGAGTGCAATTGCTGGGTCATAGGGTAGCTCTATTTTTAATTTTTTGAGGAACCTCCACACTGTTTTCCTTCTTGACAATGTTTCTGTGTCATCCTACACACAGACACCCCCCAGCATGAGACACTTTCCCTCGGAAATATATTCATATCGACCTAGAGTAGTAAGACCTGACATGCTCAGAGTACTTCTGCGAATAACAGTTAACAGGACTGGGGAGGTGGGCGAAGAAGGGGGACAATCACCGGCTCCCGCTTACTCTTCTGAAAAGAAAATCTGTGCGGTCCTCAAGTTGAGAATTCCCCAAGAGCAAGGAGGATTAAAAAGTGAAACACTGCCACCCACCGGAAGGGAAAAGCCTGCAGGGGGGACTGGAGCTACTCCCGCCGTTCAGACCCCAGCCGCTGAAGGGCTTTAAACAGAACAATCCGTGCTTTGCCCGCACTCCAGCAGCGTGGACAGTGACTTTCCAAACACCAGCAAGAAAATCACCGAGAGATCACTTTAAAAGAAAGGCTTAATCGGACAACTGTGCCCTTTGGGCATTCTGGATGTTCAGTGTTGTTGCTCAAATGACAGCAGGAATGGTCTAAAGACAAATTTCTGCTGGACGATCCTGCCTGGGATGAAGCAGGTGTCTGCTTGGGGAGTGGAAAGTGTCCGTCGTTTTCTCTCATGGGTGAAACATACAAAACCACCAAAACCGTTCAGAGCCAACTCGGCATTTTCCAAAGCGCTGTTCTTTTCCTCCTGCACAGAGAGAAAAATCACACTCTTGATCATTTGGGCCTAAGAAGGGGCCTCTCGGGATTTATTCAGGACTGACGTTCACTGTGCTTTCATCCGGAGATTTTTGGATTGAGAAAATGGGCTAGTCGTTGGTGGACTTTATTTTAAATAAGTATAACTTTCATGTTATTCAGTTGGCCTTCAGGAACCACCTAAGTTTTTGATCCTCGTGATTTTTTTTTAATTTTATTTATTTATTTGACAGAGAGAAAGAGGGAAAGAGAGAGCACAAGCAGGGGGAGCAGCAGGCAGAGGGAGAGGGAGAAGCAGGCTCTCCGCTGAGCAGGGAGCCCCACGCAGGGCTCGATCTCAAGACCCTGGGATCACGATCTGAGCAGAAGGCAGATGCTCAACCAACTGAGCCGCCCAGGTGCCCCAATCCTCACGATTTTTTAAGACAATTTACTTAACTGGGGCGCTTGGGTGGCTTAGTCAGTTGAGCGTCTGCTTCTGACTCAGGTCATGATCCCAGGGTCCCGGGATCGAGCCCAGCATCCAGCTCCCTGCTCAGCGGGGAGCCTGCTTCTCCCTCTGCCCCTCCCCCTGCTCATGTCCTCTCTCTCTCTTTCTCTCAAATAAATAAATAAAATCTTTAAAAAAAGAGACAATTTACTTAACTAACGATGCTGTATATTGAAGTGGAAACTTTGGCATGAAAAGTATACATTTTCAGAAAACATTTGATAGATGAAAAAATCCTAACCAGGTAATGTGGAATAGAAAAGGCAAGAGACCAGGTTTCATGCAGACGGTGGTTCCTGATTGTTCCAGGTGTTTACCTATGCCCGTGTGTTTGTGTTTCTGTGTTGATTAAGTTGGAAAAAGTGCAGCAAAGAAACACACCAAAAAGTTCCCAGTGTTTATCTCTGGGCAGTGAAATTATGGTTGACATTGTCTTCCTCATTTTTGTCTGCATTTTCCAATTTATCATAGCGAAAGCAAATTGTGTCTTAATTAGAAAAAAACTGTGACTTAGAAAGCTTTCTAAAAATAATATAAAAATTGTAAATGATTATATAGGCCATGGCTGATGGTGATTTTAAAATATGTGTATATCCCTAATTGTTGTCACAATTGGAATAGTCGAGGTCAGCTGCTCTCAAACATTTTGGTCTCAAGGCTCCTTTAAAATACTAAAAAGTGTTGAGGCCTCCAAAGAGCTTTTGTTTGAGTGGATTGCATTTATATCTTGGTATGTAAGTATTTAGTAGAAATTAAAACTGAAAAATGTTGAGCATTTATTAATTCAGTTAAAAGTATAATAATAAACCCATTACATGTTAGCATAAACAACATATTTAATGAAAAGTAACTATTTCAAAGAAGTACTTCAGTGAGAAAAATAGCATTGTCGTATGTCCCTGCAAATCTCTTTAATATCTGGCTTACAGTTGGATTCTCATATGCTTCTGCATTCCATCTGTCGTGAGACGTTATTTTGATTGAAGTACATCTTCTGAAACAAATAATGCAACATATGTTAAGAAAAAAGAAAAAGAAGAAGATAGCAGGAGGGGAAGAATGAAGGGGAGTAAGTCGGAGGAGGAGACGAACCATGAGAGACGATGGACTCTGAAAAACAAACTGAGGGTTCTAGAGTGGAGGGGGGTGGGGGGATGGGTTAGCCTGGTGACGGGTATTAAAGAGGGCACGTTCTGCGTGGAGCACTGGGTGTTGTGCACAAACAATGAATCATGGAACACTACATCAAGAACTAATGATGTAATGTATGGTGATTAACATAACAATAAAAAATTTTTAAAAATTACATTGATTGAAGTACATGAAAACTATTTGGCCTCACCACAAATATGTGTTTGGAAAAGAGGGGAAGTAATTTAAACATTTGTTTTGAGAGAGAGAGAGAGAGAGAGAGTTGGGGGGGGAGACAGAGGGAGAGAATCTCAAGCAGACTCCCCGCTGAGCATGGAGCCCCTACACGGGGCTTGATCTCACAAACCTGAGCCGAAATCAAGAGTCAGACACCTAATCGACTGAGCCACCCAGGTGCCCCAAGAGGAAGTAATTTAATAACGTTTTCAGGGAATGGTGGATATTCCCTTTGTACTACACTGCTGTGGGTTCACTGCACATGGCACGGGTCCACGGGGATGGGTAGAGAAAAGAAAGATGCTCTCTTCATTGAAGTCACAGGGGATCCAGGCTGAGCGAGCTCTCACCATCTTAAATGTTACCAGTCACCTCACCACAAGGAAAGGAGAGTCCTAGAGGATCCTGCACTGACAATTACATCTTCACATCCCTTTCGATCAATAGCACCTCCATCCACTACACCCACCACCACCACAGTGGTTTCCTCTGAGGGTGTTGTTCCTTGTCCCCTAAGGGAATAAACAAAATATAATGAGCCTGGGAGAATTTCTGATTTTAAAAAGTTAAAGAACATTCTGCCCTTCTCTTGGCAACCACCCGCTAAAAACCACAAGGAGAATGAGAAACAGATAATCACCGATAAAAAGAAGTGAAGTTTGTAACCAGACAACAGCACGTGAAGATGGAAGGCGGATGGTTGGGATGGGCAGGTGGCTTTTCAGAGCAGATAAAGGGGAGTCCAACAGAAAATAGAGTTCATTATAAAGAGCACTGACTCCCCCAAATCACACCTCTTCCTCATCCAGCTAGGCTGTAAGGAGAAACTGAGTCAGAAAGGCTCAGGCGGGATAAGGCACAGGACGGAAGAGAATGGTTAATAAAACCTTGACTCCACCTCCAACTTGAAGTCTCTGAAACCTTTCCTTAAACCAAAAACAGCACAAATATCCCTACCATACCATTATCACTAACAATCAACTATGTTCAGACCCAGAGAAAACACGTGCAGATCCAGACAGTTGGAAGCGCCCTAGTAAAAAGCAACTTCCTCCTTCAGTGATTCCCACCAGCCAACAAGCCCCACCTGTGCACACAACTGTCCCAATGGTCTTCTGGGGGATACCCACCCTTACACAGATGATCACCAGTCTTTACAGGAAAACCTCCAGAAGCACAAGCAGAAAAAAAAAAAAAAAAAAGGAATTCTGAGAAAAACAGAGACAAAACAGAGGGCAGAAGAAAATATCAAAAGAAAACTAGAATTAATATCCTCATGGTGATACTAGGACATATTGTCTCCATCTATAAAATGGATGTTATAATTGGAAAGGGGCACTAATAGTTACAGTCCAATCATTTTCACTTCTGTATGTCGACATGGGAATGCAACACATCATTTGTTGATTCCTCTATTGATTTTTGGATTATTTCCACCAGCACCGTTTTTTTGCTATTAAAATTAATATAAACAATGCTGCTACTTGCCTTCTAAGAGATTTTTAGGGCTAGAATTGCTGGATTTCAGGATATGTAAGTGCACTACTTTGCAAGTTTGTATCAAATCGTTTTCCAAAAAAGCTTGTTCAAGTTTATACCCCACCAGCAGTTTGCAAGAGCACCCACTGGGTAGGTCTTCTCCATGTGCACACCTGGAGGATTCTATCTTCTAGTGTCTTTTTTTTTTAAGATTTTATTTATTTATTTGAGACACAGTGAGAGAGGGAACACAAACAGAGGGCATGAGAGAGGGAGAAGCAGGCTTCCCACTGCGCAGGGAGCCCAAAGCGGGGCTCGATCCCAGGACCCTGGGATCATGACCTGAGCCGAAGGCAGACACTTAACGACTGAGCCACCCAGGCGCCCCTATCTTCTAGCATCTTAAATACTTTGAATTCATGACTACCTCTTGGAGCCGTGTCTCCCATATTCAAAACACAAGGGCCCAGGAGTCAAGGAGGGGAAATGGGCATGGCTCCCAACACGACTACACTAATAAACCATTTGCAGCATTTCTGCTTTTCCATCTGGAGATTTTAGGCTCCCCAGGGAGGAATGCTTCCTCCAGGGAGCACAACAAAGCTTCCTTTGAACCAGTAGTTGAGACTGCCACCGGACCACCTTGGACTTCTCATGTCATTGAAAAAACAGGTAACCAAGGGGGTCACTGCACTGGCCAGGTAACTCCGGTTATGGGGAAACTGAATTGCTTACCACGCCACGGGCAACATTAGTCCGGTTTCCGCTCCTCTCCCTCAGCCAGGTGGTGCTCCTCCCTCAAATCTGAGTCCCAGCACCACAGGGGACCTCCTCCCAGCTCCTGGGATGGCTGCAGCAGCTCAGTGGTGCTGTCTCCTTAGCAGTCAGCTTCCAGACTCTGGAGGGCTCCTCCTTCATGCTTCTAGGTTCTGGCAACTCTAACCTCGTTCAAGGTTTACTCCAGACCTGGGGGTAGAGTTCCTGCTGTTACCGACTCTGTGTTATCTCAGTTTTCCTTTTCCCCCAAAAAACTGTTCACTGACTCCCTTTATTTTACTTATCTCTGTTAAAATAATAATGTGGCTTCTATTTTCTACATAAATCCTGATAAAAGAAGTTCTTCATAGCAGTGCTGCATAAATTCTTACCACCTCATTGCTAGGAACTTGTTTTTGCCATTTTAGTACCTTTTAAGATATTTAATTTTTGTTTAGTCCCGGTGAATAGAGTTGCATCCGATTTTTAGCTGTGATTATACATCTATCCATGTTGCACTTATTATTTCTAATAATCTACTAGGTTAATTTGTTTTCTATATAAAGTTATATTATCTGCGGATAATGGCTATTCCTTTCATTGTTTCCCACTCTTTTTTTTTTTTCTTACTTCACTGCTAGAACCTCCCACATATGATTTAATAAAAGTAGGAATTATGGGTATGTTAATCTAGTTGCTGAATTCAAAGGGAATTTTTCTCTTTACCACTAAAATGATGTTTGTTGTAGGTTTTTAGTAGATACATCTTACCAGGTTGAGAAAGTTCCTTTCTACTCTCAATTCGCTAAAAACATTGCCTTTTTTTCTTCTTTAATTGGGTGTTGTATTTTATCAAAATCATTTTCTGCATCTATTGAGATGATCATATACTTTTTTAAATTTTAGTGAGATGAATTGTATTAATAGATTTGTTAAATGAACCTTGCATTCCTGGAATAAACTCAACTTGCTATCTTTTACATATTTCACAGGGGTACAGTTTGCTCATATTTTGCTTACAATTTTGCAACTATATTCATGGGTGAGATTAGACTGTAGTTGGCCTTTCTTGGCCCCTTTTTCTCTGAATTTGCCCTCAAGGTTATGCTAGCCTTGGAGTTCTCCCTCCTTTTTATTTACTGGAAGGAATTTGCATAAGTTGAAATTATCTATTCTTTAAAAGTTTGGTAGAACATACCTATAAAATTATCTAGATTAGATGTTTCCTTCATAAGATTTTAAATTACTGATTTAACAGTTATAGGAATATTCAGGCTTTTGGTTTCTTTCTAAATCACAATTTTACTAAGTTATACTTTTTATAATTTTGTCAATGTTTTCATATCTACCAGTATAAATTATCATATATTCTTTTTTTTTTAAGATTTATTTATTTTAGAGAGAAAGTATGCACATGTAAGCAATTGGGGGGAGGGGCAGAGGGAGAGAATCCTCAAGCAGACTCCCCGATGAGCATGGAGCCCGACATTGGCTCCATCTCAGGACCCATGAGATCATGACATGAGCCAAAATCAAGTGTTGGCCGCTCAACAGACTGAGCCCCCCAGCCACCCCCTGTCATATATTCTTATAACTTTTTAAGCTCTATAGGATCTAAGGTTATGACCCCTTAATTCCTAATGCTATTTTGGTTTCTTCTCTTTTTTATGATTAATCTCACTTGTCTTTTGGCGGTGGGCTTCCTGTTTGTATTTTTGTTTTCTAACTCATTAACATCAGCAGTTAATCCTTTTGTAAAAGAACTCTCCTTAAATGGTCCTAATTTTAATGTGCCATCTGCCTCCATTTGGGACCCTGATACACTCTCCATCCCCAATAATGCTTTTGTCTTAAGGTCTACTTTGTCTTATGTAAATATCAGATTTCTTTTGGTACCTAGTTTCCTTATCTGTCTTTTCCATTATTTCATATTTAACCCTCTCACATCTCTAGGTTTTTAGGGTGTCTCCTGTAAACATCAAGTTGACAGGTTTGGGGGATAGAATTCAACCTAACAATTTGGTTCTTTTTTTTTTTTTTTTTTTGAGTTTGCAAGTGTAGTCAATTTATGTGTACCATGATTCCATGATTTTGGGTTGTTTCACCATATTTTTGCTTTTATTTAACCTGCTTTTTCTTCTCTCCCCCCTCTCTTGTTTCCCAATTCCATTTTTCCCTTCTACCGGTTTCAAAGTTACAAACTCTATTCCTTTGGTGTTACTCATATTTTATCATGCATAATCCAAATCATTTCTAGCTATTTCCATGAACCATCTTCACCGAAGTCATCAATACCTCACATAGAGATTGTGGCACATACTCAAATTCCATGCTTACCCATTTATTCTCAACATACCAGCCAGAGTGACCAAATAAAATGTCACACTGTATGCTTTTCTGCTCAAAACCTAGTGATTTCACACCTGAGTCCGAGTGCTTACAATGCCCAGTAAGATACCCAACCTTCTGGCCTCTTCCCCTGCTCCCAGATCTATCCAACAATCTCCCTATCTCCCCTACCCCAGTCTCATCACATTTCTTGAAGTTCCTTGGACAGGCCACGCATGCTTCTACCCGAGAGCCTTTGCACAGGTGGTTTCCTCTCCCTCAACACTCTTCCCCAGATGGCTACATGGCTCACATTCTCATTAAGTCTTGGTTTAAATGTCTCTCTCTTCTTGAGGTCTTCTCTGACCAGTTACTGGTAAACTGTAATCGCAATCCTTAGTGTTTCCCGTCCTTCTCACCATGACTTTTTTTTTTCCATAGAATTACCACCCTCTGATATGCTATACTACTTTGTTTAGTGTCTGTCCCCACTAACTAGAATGTAAGCTCTCTGACGTCCAGAATTTTTAATTCACTGATCCATCCTTAAAAACTAGTACCACGTTTGCCATTTAGCAAATGTACAATAAGTGTTGGGTGTACAAATCAAAAGAATATTATTTACTCTCTAGAAAATACAGTGAGTATAGAGTGCCTTTACTCTGCATAAAACATCTCCTGACTCAGATGCTATTATCTTTTAGGATTTTAGTCCTGTTTCCCTACTCCCAAATTAAACATTTTTATTTAGAAAAAAATTTAATCAATATTGTAATCAACATCTTTGTGCAGCACTCCTCATATTGCAGAAATTCCTTCTGGAGTAATTCTCCTTTATTTGAAATTTGAAATTTTTTTTAGGCGAGTCTAATAATAAACTTAGTAACATATTTGAAAATATTTTTTTTACCTTTGTTGTTGATAGTTTTGCTGGATTCACAATGTAGGCTAACATTTTCTCTTAGTACTTTTGTGATATGGTTGAATTGTTTCCTAAATTCATTATTGATATGCATTGGATTTCTGTACCTCTGGATTCATCTGTTCTGGACAATTCTCAAACATTTTCTCTTCGGAATTTATCTCACTTCATCTTTTTATTTTCTTATTCTGATCCCACTGACTAAAAGGACAAGGGAATAGAGGCATACCTTGGAGATATTGCGGGTTGGTTCCAGACCACTGCAATGAAGTGTCATACGATAATGTCAAATGAAGTTTTTGGTTTCCCAGTGCACTTATGTTTACATTACACTGGAGACAATTTTTTAAATTTTTATTTTATTATGTTAGTCACCATACATCATTAGTTTTTGATGTAGTGATCCACGGCTCATTGTTTTTGTATAACACCCAGTGCTCCATGCAGTACATGCCCTCCAATTTTTTTTTTTTTTTTAAAGATTTTATTTATTTATTTGACAGAGAGAGAGAGAGAGAACAAGTAGGCAGAGAGGCAGGCAGAGGGAGAGGGAGAAGCAGGCTCCCCACGGAGCAGGGAGCCCGATGCGGGGCTCGATCCCAGGACCCTGGGATCATGACCTGAGCCGAAGGCAGCCGCTTAACCAGCTGAGCCACCCAGGCGCCCCCCTCCAATTTTTTTTAATTTAAATTCCATTAGCCAACTTATAGTAGTACATCATTAGTTTCAGATGTAGTGTTCAATAATTTATCAGTTTCGTATAACACCCAGTGCTCATCACATCACATGCCCTCCTTAATGTCTGTTACCCAATTACCCCATCTTCCCACCCACCTCCCCCCCCCAGCAACCCTCAGCTTGTTTCCTATAGTTAAGAGTCTCTCATGGTTCTTCTCCCTCTCTGATTAATTCCCATTCTATTTCCCTCCCTTCCCCTAGGGTCCTCTGCCCTGTTTCTTCTATTCCACATATGAGTGAAACCACAATTGTTCTTCTCTGATTATTTCGCTCAGCATAATGCCCTCCAGTTCCATCCACATCAGTGTAAATGGTTAAGTATTCACCCTTTTTGATGGCTGAGTAATAGTCCATTGTATATACCACATTGTCTTTATCCATTCATCTATGGATGGACATCTCGGCTCTTTCCACAGTTTGGCTGTTGTGGACATTGATGTTATAAACATTGGGGTGCAGGTGCCCCTTCAGATCACTACATTTTTATCTTTGGGGTAAATACCTAGTAGTGCAATTGCTGGGTAGTAGTGGAGACGATTATGTGTGCAATAGCACTATCTAAAAAACAATGTACATACCTTAATTTAAAAAAAAAAGCTTTGTTGTTAAAAAATGCTAGCCATCATCTGAGCTGTCAGTGAGTTGTAACCGCTGATCACAGATCACCATCACAAATATAATAATGGAAAAGTTTGAAATACTGAGAGAATTACCAAAATATGACACAGAGACACAAAGTGGGTAAATGCTCTTGGAAAAATGGTGCTGATAACCTTCTCGACACAGAGTTGCCACAAACCTCCCGTTTGTAAAAAATGTAATTATCTATGAAACAATAAAGTGGAGAGCAATAAAACGAGATATGCCTGTACTATGTATAATAAATGCCCATAAACTCAATAATTTAGATGAAATGGACCAACTCCTTGAAAGACCCAAACTTCCAAAACTCACTCACCCAAAAAAAAATAGTTAACCTAACTGTATCTATTAAAGAAATTAAACTTGTAGTTCAAAATCTTCCAAAGAGAACTTTAGACCCAGATAGCTTTACTAGCAAATTCTACCAAAATCAGACCAAGATATTAGACCACCACAAGTCACTATCTTCAGGAATACGGACATAAAAATACTCAATATTAGCCAATCAAATCCATCAGTAGATAGGACAATCCACTGTGACCAAGTTGAATTCATACCAAGAACACAAGGCTGATTAAAGATTCAAAAACTAACCAATGGGGGCCCCTGGGTGGCTGTCAAGTGTCTGTCTTTGGCTCAGGTCATGATCCTGGGGTCATGGGACGGAGTCCCACAGCAGGCTCCCACTCGGCGGGGAGGTTGCTTCTCCCTCTCCCTCTGCCTGCCACTCCCCCTGCTTGTGCTATCAAATAAATAAATAAAATCTTTAAAAAAATCCGTGTAATTCACCATATTGAGTCTAAATAAAAATAAACCATATAATCATCTCATTGAATACAATGAAAACAAAGACAAAATCCAACACCAGTCATGATAAACACTTCAGTAAGTGGAAGGGAACTTCTTTAACCTAATGGTCATCATGACCATTTAAAAATCTATAGCTAACGTCATACTTAATAGCTAGAGACTGAATACTTTCCCCCTAAAATGGGGGAACACAGCAAGGATGTCTGTTCTCGTAACTCCAATTCAATATTATACCAGTAGTTTGGTCAGTGAAAGAATGCAAGAAAAAGAAAAGGCATACAGATTAGAAAGAATTAAGTGTTTTTATTCAGAGACCATATAATCATCTATGTTGAAAATCTCCAAGAATCTACTAAAAATTTCACTAAGTGAGCTAGCAAAACCAAAACATATCATAGTCCTACATATAAGCAATGAATAATTTCAACATGAAATCTTAAAAAATTTCCAACAGCACACAAAAATGAAGTACTTATGAAGAAATCTGACAAAATATGTAGTTTATGTATGCTGAAACTACAAAACAGTGCCCACCCACCCCAAAAGTTATAAATAAATGGAGAGGTATTTGTTAGGGTGTCAATTGTTTGATTTAGAGATTTAATATAACTTTGATTAAAACCCCTGCAAAGCTTGTGTGTAGATATTGACAAGCTGATTCTAAAATTTATATGGAAAGGCAAAGGAACTAAAGGAGTCAAAATAAATTCAATTCTCAAAAAAAAAAAAAAGAACAAAGTTGGGAAGACTACTATCCAATTTCAGTGTGGTATTCAAAGGACAGACACACTGATCAAGGGAAAAGACGGAGAAGCCCAGAAATACAACCCACACGAATGTCAACTGATATATATATATTTTTTAAAACTGCTTTATTGAAGGACAACGTACACATGATAAAATTCACTTGTTTTATTTAAGTGTACAATTATTTTGGGGGGACATTTCCAGCACTCCACAATGATGTATGCCCATTTGCAGTCGCTCCCCATCTTCACTTTAAAGAACCACCAATCTACCTTTTCTCTACAGGTTTATCAACTGATTTTTGATAAAGGTGTAATGACAATTCAATGAGGAAAAGAGAGTCTTCTCAAGAAATGGTTCTCTAGCAACTGCATGTCCATATGCAAGAACAAGCCTCGACATAAATCTCACCCCATATATTAAAATTAGCTCGACACGTGTCCAAGACCTACACATAAAACTGTAAAACTTTCAGAGGAAAACAGGAAAAATTTGCATGACCTTGGGTTTGTGATGAATTTTTTAGGTAACTGCATCAAAAGTACAACCCATTAAAACAAATGGATTTCACAGAAATTAAAAACTTTTGTTAACAGACACTATTAAGAGAGTGAAAAGACAAGTCAGATTGGGAGAAAATATTTGCAAACCACGTATCTAACAAAGGAGCTGTATTTAGAATAATTTATGGAACTCTTAAAGCTCAGCAATAAAACCCAATTTTCATTTATTTATTTGTTTTTAAAAGATTTTATTTATTGGAGAGAGAGCACGAGTGGGGGTTGGGGGTGCCGTGGGAGAGGGAGAAGCAGACTCCCCACTAAGGGGGGAGCCCGATGCGGGGCTTGACCCCAGGACACTGGGATCATGACCTGAGCCAAAGGCAGAAGTTTAACAGACTGAGCTACCCAGGAGCCCCAATAAAACCCAACTTTTAAAATGCGGACAACAGATCTGAATAGGCACTTCAGCCAAAATATATGGGTGGCAAATAAGCATAGGAAAAGATAGTGCTCAACATTTTTCATCAGGAAATGAGTATTTCAGCCACAAAGGAGTCACCACTGCAACAGAAATTCTGCTTCACTGCTAAGTGGGATGCAAAATGGCAGTCATTTGTGAAGACAGTGTGGCAGTGTCTTATAAAGTTAAATATACACTTACCAAATGAGTCAGCAATCCCACTCCCAGCAAAATGAATTATGTTTATATTACAAACCTGCACGTGACCATTAAGTGATGAACAAACCTTGACACATCCATACAACGAAGTACTCAGCAAGAGAGAGGATGAGCTATTGATTCACACAACATGAATTTAAGATGCATTCTGCATTGCAAGAGGCTAGATTTAAAAAGCTACAAATTGCACAATCCCACCATTTCTGTGACATTCCAGAAAACCAAAATTATAGGAATGGAAAACTTGTTAGTGGTTGTGAGGGGTCGGGCGGGGGGTGGTGAGTAAAAAAGGAATTTTTAGGGTGATGGGACTGTTCTGTATAGTACTGCGATGGTGGGAACATACCATGCATCTGTCAAAGCCTACACAGAGCGAATTTTATGGTATGAAAAACTCAACTGAGATGTAAGAGACCCCAGATGGAAGGCACAGCGTGACAAGCAAATCTGTTTTACAAATATCTGACATAACTTCAACGAAGGAAGTGGGAAATAAAGGGAGCTGAATTAAGTTACTTTGGAAAATGGTGCTTGGAGTAGCTAGTGTAAGGCTCAGGACAAAACCAGTCCTGGAACACTGTACCCCAGTGGGGCCATTTTTCTCACAGGGGTACAACTTAACTATTCTGAAACCACTTTATTAGTATTCTAAGGTTCAACAAATAAGCAAATAAATTGTAGATAAAGAAGCCAGGGTTCTCACTCTCAGAGAAAGAAGTTACAAATGAACACAGAAGCAAAACTAGAATGAACCTTGCAGTGCTGGTTCAGTGAGTATAACTGAATGTTTAATTTAATATATATACAGAGAGAGAGACCTAGAAATACTTACAGAGATGTGTACTACATACTGGTTAGTACGCATATTAGTATCTCTGAGTACATTTCACAGAAAAGGCGTAGAAGCAGTAGCACTGAGCACACCCAACACCCAGATCCTGGTATCTAAATACCAGTCTCCAATGAAACCAACCAGGGCTTCTTGAAGAAATAGCTAATTCTAGGGCCTGCATCCAGGTAATACTTGGCATTGCTAGAAAGTAAAAATATGGTCTTAAAAAAAAAAAAAAAAATGAAGGCACATCAAAAGAATTTAGGAGTCAACCTCAAAGAGTTCCCAAAAGCCCAAGCTGAAACAATTTACACTATTAGATTTTAAACTAAAGTATAAAATAAATAGCCATGATCACATACTAATATAAACAAAGGATCAAATAAATAGAAAAGAGGAACACACTTTAAGAAAAATTCTAGATAATATATACAGATACTACCCTCCTCTCCTTGACTATGGGCTAGACCTAGTAATTCAGCGGGAAAATACTTTACGGTAGAAATACCTAGCAGACACCAACTAAGCCAATGAAGGAATATCACCAGTAATGCCTACTGACATCACGTACCCTATGATGTGTAGAAGGGCACATCACCTCTGTGTATCCTTCCTGATAAAGCATAACCTCAAATCTAATCGCAAGAAAACATCAGACAAACCCATTTATTAAGGAACATTCTACAAAATAACCAGTACTCTTCATAGCGTTGAGGTCATGACAGACTAAGAAACTGTCAGAGATTGGAAGAGACAAAGGAGGCATCAATGACTACATAAATGCAATGTGGGGTCCTGGACTGGATTCTGGAACAGCAGAAGGACATTAGTGTAAAACAGATAAATACCAAATAAAGTCTACAGTATAGTAAATAGTACTGTCCTAAGATTAATTTCTGAGTTTTGACAGATATGCCATAGTTTATAAGGTGGTAACATTACGGGAAGCTTGGGGAAGGGTATAGGAAACATCTCTGGACTATCTTTGCAACTTTCCTATAAATCTGAAATGAAAAGGTCATTAAGGAAGAGTATAGGAAAGCCACAGCACTGAAAGCATGGCTGTATTTAATATGAAGAAAGGGACTTACAGATTATATACACATTTTTGCAGTAATTTGATCAACACCACAGTTTATTTGTAAACATATTATATGTGTCAATAATCAAATTGACAACACTTTATACATTTTGTTCCAGAATATTAACATCATATCAGAAAACAATCCACTGTACTCAGTTACAGAATTTTGGTACTTTAAAATCTTTAAATACAAACTGTATTTGAAACACTGAACATAAAATAGAAACATGAATGGCAGAGAAGACTGACAACATTAAGTAAAAGAAACTGATATTCCCCCAATAACAAATACAAAATCATCTGATTACATATTTAAAATGAAAGAATGAAAGGAATCGAGAAAATCAGGTATGTTTTTAAATGACATAAAGTTGCATTTCTTTAGACCCACCTGAGAGGTGAAACTGTACCATACCAAATTCTGTGCCCTTTCTGATATTTTTCTCTTGGCTTTTAAAGAATGTTTCCCATGGTTTAAGCACATTAAGGGGAGAAAAGAAAGGGGAGGTAGCACAAAGCCAAATGAAATTATGTTAAAATTCTTTCATAAGTCTTCTTTGGCAAACGAAGTCTACACTTAAAATTTAACGTTTTGTTGAATTCGATCAACACTTGTAGGATTAGGAGATACATCTTTCCATGAGTTAACATATGGATGAAACAAAGCCAAATTCATAAAGCAAAGCACAAAAGCAGCTTTCACATTTTACTAACAGCTTGAAAAAGCAGATTCTTCCTCCTTAAAAGTACGAGAGGTTTTCAACTGGGAATCAGAACCTTTCCTCATTCACAGGAGAAACCATAGTTGTCCACCTGTTTTTCCAGTACTTTCCCTAAAATTCATGATCACTATTAGGTTCTAATTCTTCCTCCATTATCTCTCAAAGGAAATATAGCAGCAAATCACTCCCATATTTGAAGTTTTCAATTCACTACCAACTGGGTTCACTGCCAGCAACTACAAATTATTCAATTCTTTATTAGTGTACATGTCATTACAGTAGGCTTAGATTGTTAATACAGGAATAAATAAAATAACTACAGCTGATATAAACAAAGCAAATGAAAATGAGATTAAAGAGCCCTGATCAAGTGAAATACTTACAACTTTCTGTTGAAAAACTATAAAAGTTACATACATACCTAACAGCACTAGGAATGTACAGTATCAATTACTGGAAAAATAAATGAGTGATTCACAGTCATAAGAAATTATTTTAATATTAGTATGTATTTTTCCTTTTATAATAAGACAAACATTTATAACATACACTTGATTTCTACCTCATATAAGACAAAGTAGAAAAGGAAATGTTACTGCACTTACCCCAAAACACAGCACTGAGTGTGTGCCACAGGTGACCTGCTCTGAGATACTCAATTCTATAGGTAGGCCATGGTACTGAATGCATGGTTCTGTTAACAGTTTTAAGAAAGGCATGTATTTCCAGAAGTATGTTAAATACACAAATACCAGTTCTATAAATAACAAAAATTATCAGCAAAAATGTTTAGGTTCTAACATTCCCAAATTTTCTAATGCTTTAAGTGTTTTAGATATATGTTGTCTGACCAGTTAGTTTGGTTACAGTTTTAAACGAGCAAACCATTATCCTATGAGAAGAGCTACACTAAACTTATAACACTGCACAAACTTCCCAAGGAAGGTAACTTAGAAAATCTAGAAAGTGACTCCAATTATTCTAATTACCATTTGAGATCTAAAAGAATCAATGACTAAAGAAACATTTTGAAATTACTCAACTTTTCTTGATCAGTTCCTCCAAAACTCTTCACATAAATTTAAGATCCAGATTGCCTAAGAATGTCTTCAAAGTAGGTTTATCACCAAAGTGTTTCTGATCAGAAGACACAGCCTTAATGCCCCTAATATGTAATTCTAACCTAAAATCACAATCCTTGGTTTCAAAACATCAAATTCGATTTCATAACAATTCACTGGTAAAGCTACTAAACAAAAAGTCAGTGTGGGTGAAAACACACAGCAGCCACAATTACAAGAATGGAAAACAAATTCTACTTTTCCATAAAGACTCTGAAAATATAAAGCCCAAAGTGAGTGACAACAGAAGTCCACATATAAACGTTGGTTTAAAAATAGAATGTTTCCCAAAGCTTCTCATGAGATGTCAATGTATAGTCATAGTGGGAGTTGAGACCTTATAAATCAAGGTTAAGTTGTACATAACTATGCTGATTTACATACCGTCGACAGTGTTCAACTCATATGCATAATTTACAGACATCCACAGAAATTCGTAATGCCCCATCGTATCCTCTCTCAAAACTGGATGTTTATTGTTTTATAGTTTTGCTACTTTAAGTACCAAGAAGCCTTTTCAGAGGAAGAGTTCTGACTCTTCCCGTGATCCCCTAAAGAGTAGGTAACAAAATATAAAATTAAACAAGATTTATGTTTGATAAACTAACATATAAAATTACCACTGCAATATTCATAGTGACTGCTTATAAACAGAACAGTCATCATAAAGCCTAAAAAGTATATATCCTCAGTCTTATAAAAGAAATGCAGATTGTCTCAAGGTAAAAAATACAGTGCAGACTGCTAAAAAGCTCTTTGTTGCATTAGGAGGTGCAATAATGAGGAAAACTTCAGAAAACGCAAACGTGTTCCCCAACCTTTTGCATCGGTGAAGCGTGAATTGCACTGCGGCAGCACGATGCTTTTTAGTGGCCGGCACTATAAAGCTAATGTTAAGAAAGAAAAAAGGCAGAAGTGTGAGCAACAAATGGTGGAACCAAATTATTGCAAATGGAGATTAGCAGTAAGAAGCGAGGAAGGTGACCGTCCCCTCCATTCTGATAAGACGCCATCTTTAAATATTAAGTTCTTTGCAGGAAGTGGAACGCCCATCTCGGCGCAGGAGGGCTGTGAGAGCGCGCTGGAGAAGCCGGCCTCTGTGGGAACATCCAGGGTTGAAGCACCTTCCTAAAAGACCAAGGAACAGGAGAAAAATCCTATAACCAACACTTTACCAAACCACTTCATACAGCTCATTATAAATACGGACTTTGATGACCCAAGAAATGTTTAGGGTTCGCAAGGCACCGCGGGAGACTTGAAGATCTACCTCACAGACGCCGAGATAACCAGTGGCAGGGTATCACCGCATGCGATAATGACTAACACAAGTCAGACTACAAGTGCTTAGAAATAAATAGAAATAATGGGCCATGAGACTGTAAGAGAAGACAAACGTTCATTCTTAGACCTAATCTCTAAAAACCCCTCATATAGCATCAAGCACCAGAACACTCCATGGGCTTCCTGGGCTCTCAGATTCTCATATTTAGCGCAGACCTCTCCCCAGGCCTCCAGGCTCACACACCCACCTATCTGGCATCGGCTCTTGGGTGTTTCACCATTCATTCCACACCTACCACCATGTCCCCAACCTTCACTCTCCAAGCTCCTCCCCTGTCCTCCCTACTCTACACACCGAGCTAGTCCAGAAACTGGAGAATCATGCCTGACTCCTCCCTTCCTTTCACCCTCAATCTTTTCCTCACATTGAATTAACTGCCAGGTTCTAGCAATCTACCTCCAACATGTATCCCAAATTACTTTATTCATTCACCACAGTCGAGGCCAGTGGTCTCCAAAGTGGGGTATGGGACTATAAAAATTTCAGAAATCCCATATTGATTACTGCACCCTTAACAAAATTTCTATTTTTGTGTATGTTTTATAATACTTACAATTTATTGATGTAACAGTACATACGGGTAATAAGCAAACTTTTATTATGGTTACATGCAAAATTTGGGGGTACTTTTAATTCAAAAGGGAGCTCAGCTACCAACAACTCTCACATGGTCTCTGAACTGGTCTTGCTTCTATGCTTGTGCCTTTTTAATCTGCTCTCCAAACAGTAACTAATCTTTTAAAACAGTCAAGCAGAAATAATGTCATTCCTGTTTAAAAGTCTTCAATAATTCCTCTTTGCACTCGAACATAAAATACAAATTGTTTACCATACTCCAGAAGGCCCTGCCCTCCCCTACTCTTCATCCTCACCTCTCGCCAACCCCCCCACTTTCATGAGGCTTCTGCCACACCAGCCTTCTTTCGTTTCCTTGTACACAGAGTGTTTTCCCGACCCAGGACCCATGCTCCTACCAAGCCCTGCATGGCATACTCTTTTCCATCCCTTAGGAAATTTCAGTTTACATATCATCTCTGTCCATTTAAATCAGGTCTCCCTTTGGATTCCATCAGATTCCAAGGAGTTTGGCTCCTTCAAGGTGCTTACTGAAATCTGTAATTACTTACATAATTCAATGTTTACTTGACTATTTACTGTCTCAAACATCATTATAAGCTCCACTAGTGCCTTGGACAGCACTTCTTCCCCGGCATGCAGTAAAGGGTCTGGCATAGGGCAGACCCAAGTATTTATTGAAAAAATAAATGAAACAAAACTCCACACTACTGTAACGTTGGATCAGATATTCTGAACAGAAATACTCCAGTCCAAAAAAAAAAAAAAAAAAAAAAGTTTGTCTAGAGTATCCTTTCTTTCCCTGGGGGAGTGGGGAAGACAAAAGGTCTGAAGCACTGGCTTGCGCTACAAACAGCCCCCTGTCAGCAACCGAGAATCACTGCAGTTAAGGGAAGAGTATCGTACCCAGAAACCAGCACCTAGCATGGTACATGGCCCACAGTAGATGCTTACCACATTTCTACTGAATAAAGCACTGGCATAAAACAAAGAGTTCCAGCTTTAGACCCTCTTCACCTGGCCAGTAAATCATGTACAAGAAAATGAACTTCCTAAATCTCAACATCTTTATTTATCAATTAAAATTAATGCTTATTTCATTACTGCAGAGGCCCAAGATAAACACGGAAGTGTTCTGAATCCTATAAAGCCCTACGCAAGCAGCATTTGCATTTTTTTGAGTTTTGTTACCTGGAATGAGTGAACAAAGTTAAGGACTTGTAGAGAGAGTTTTCTACTGGAATGTAAGAGGTTCCGAAGGCTGGAAAACAGGGGTAAAAAGTTTAAAACAAACATGACAACAACAAATATCTCACAAGAGTTTAACTTCAGCATCTTAAATGCATTTATATATGTAAATACATTCTGATTAATCACCTAAAAATTTTTTTAAAATTTCAATGGTTCTCGTCAATGAAATCTCTGCCCGTTTTAATATTATTAAAACTGGGTGTTAATCGTGCCTAAAAAGACCATTTTGAAATAAAAAGTCATGTATAAAACCAAAACTGAGAAGTTACTGTTAGGAAAAGCTTATACTATTAGCATACATAAATGTTAAATGAAAGAGAACTTTTAAAATGAAAACTCAAGAAGAAATGACGATTATGATACAAACTTCAAATACCCAAATTAACTTTAAAATACACGCTGATAAAAAGTCTGACAGATTTACTATACATCAACCCACTGAAATCAAATATTTTTCAAATATGGAAACTGGTAACAATTATGGTGGCAACTTTATTTTTTTTTATTTTTATTTTTTTTTTAAAGATTTTATTTATTTATTTGACAGAGACAGACACAGCGAGAGAGGGAACACAAGCAGGGGGAGTGGGAGAGGGAGAAGCAGGCTTCCCGTGGAGCAGGGAGCCCCAGTGAGGGGGCTCGATCCCAGGACCCTGGGACCATGACCTGAGCCGAAGGCAGACGCTTAACGACTGAGCCACCCAGGCGCCCCTGGTGGCAATTTTAAAGCTGTACAGTATTCCTACTTTTTTTATTCATGTAGGTGACTTTCAGAGAATTACTGAAATTATGTGTCAATTGAGTACTTTTAATCTTCTGATAAAGTATATTAAGCCAACTGAATGAATTACTTATTATCCAACTCTGTTTTCTTAAATGAAGAAGTCAAGGAGACCTGTGGACATCAGCTCTCCCAGCCGCCCTGCCACGACAATCAGATTCAGGGACATTCCTCTCTGTTAAAACAGTTGCAAAACTTTTACAACACTGCCTCTTAGCAATGGCTCCCAATGGATCAGAGTCAGCATGCAAGATAAAACCTCCATGTCACCTCTGATAAGTAATATATATGCTCATTTTAGAAAACGTGGAAACTGAAAAAAATTTAGAAATTCAGCTATAATTCCAACAAAAGAGATAATCGCTATTTACATGACATAACTTGAGTGTGTGTTTGCTCAGAGGGACAGAAGGGCACAAGGGCAATGTTCTACAAACACGTACACATTACAAACACTAGGCATAACCTCGTATAAGCACGCTAATTTTATCACACTCTTACCAAATCTTGGTAACTAAGTTAACATAATTAAAATTAACCAAAATATGTGCCCCCAATGTTTGCATGTGTCCAATTTTTGAGATGCTGAAGTTTAATTTTGAAAAATACAGTAAACCCTTAAACTAGCAATCTTTATTCAATCAACAAATAAACACAAGGCAATTACTATGCTCATGTGTGAAATAAAAGAAAATAAGACGTGGCAACTGACAGCCTAAAAGTCTCACAGATGAAAAGATGACAGTGAACATAAACCCTTACCTCTCTTTTCTGCAAAGGCCATGTGTAGCAATTTTTCTACAAACTTTCCGATTTAATTCAGAACTAAACAATGGAATTCCAAAGCACAGCTCAAGAGGAACCCAATCTGCTTCTGCTGTGGCAACTACAAAATGATATATAGTTAATTAACCACATATGTGTTTACATATATTATGACTGACCAGGGTTTCTTAACAGATGTCCAGAAATTTTCAGATTCCTCCCACCCCTGTGGTCCACCAATGGGCTTAGCAGGAGAGAGGATTTAGAGGGGGTCAGAGAATCTCTGCAATGGGAAAGAATCTTTATTGAGTATGTACATGCTTCTGGGGACAAGGTATATAGCTTTCACCAGATGCTCAAAATGGCCTTTTACCAAAAGAAAGACACTGCAAGACATCGACAAGATGAAAGAATTAAATGAAACTAAAGTCATTGTTCTCAGGTCATATTTTTCTAACACTTTCATTGTTATTCTAAATATATAAACATGTTTCCTAGTAAATACTTATTAAAAGGTCCATTATGGATAATCAGAACAGACAAATGACATCCAAATGATTTAACAGAAGTTATTAAATCTCAGAGACTAGTCCAAAACCGCAAATAATTCTTAAAGCCTTACCAGAGTTTTGTTTTGCTGCCGAGTCTATAGCTGCTTCCTCAATGACCATTTCAAAAGACTCTGTACTCCCATTTACGTCTGAGCCAGAAGCCAAGTCAGGTTCTCCTTGCAATGAAAGGACATACACAGTATTAGGATTCTCGTAGTTGGCACAAGTCGTCCATCAGCCCTAACGGAAGAGAAGACTTCCAGCAACAAGAATGACAATGGAGAGCGAAGGGTCTTCAGCCTAAAGCAACTGTTCCCAACTAGGGGGCAAACCTGACCCCCAAGAGACCTCTGACAACGTTTGGAGACCGATGCAAAGGTCATGAATGGGGACAGGGATGCTACTGATATCTAGGGATGCTAAACATGTTATATTGCACGGGACAGGCCCCCACAACAAGGATTATCCAGCTCAGAATGTAAATAGTGCCAAAGTGGTGAAACCCTGACCCAAGGAAATGACTCAAAAGGCAGAACTCAAGTTCAGACTTTCACTTAGATCATTACCGAAGTCGCTTCTACCCCCATGGGAACATGCAGTCAGGTTATGTCATTCCTCTTCAAAATTCTTGGACTCTTCCTACCTTCCAGCACATAAGATCCTCCAAGATCTCCTCACCTTACTTCTCTACTCTCGTTTTCTACTATTTTCCAACAAATTCTTTCTTTTGGCCAAGATGAGCTGCTCTATTGCCTGATTCTCTCTGCCTGAAAGGCTGCTACCCTCCAAATAAACAAACATCTTTTATATACCCAAATCCTCACTTTTCAAAATTGAGTTCAAACTTTACCTTCTCTAGGAAGCCTTCTCTGATAGCTCAGTTGGGCTGAGATATGCCTTCTCTGTCCTATGGTAGCGCATTAAGCTGATGCCAAGCTCTATCGCAGACTTTTAACACTACACAGCAAGCTGATCCACTGGCTTGTCTCCCTTGCTAGGGTTTTTTTTTATTCCTTAGGTCTTAGTAATTTCAATCCTTTCAGCACCTGAGCGGGTACTCCATAAATGTTTGTGGGATGAAAGAAATAAAACATGACTGTAGCAGACATGCTTTGAAATGACTGCCTAACCTACACCCCGTTTGGAAAATGCCCTGAGATACGTGGCACGCAACTGTTAAACTTTACTCAGATCCTCTGGCCAAAAGTAAAGGACCAGGGCTGGATATTTAACCCAAAGAGAGCCAATCCAATGCACTGGATGGCGAGCAATCCATCATATTTACTCAGGATTTCACACAAAGAGGCTCAGGGAATCGACGTCAATCAACAACAGACGTCTGAGCTGAAGGGTTTCCTAGAGTCACGGACCAGAGCTGCTGGTACCTCGGCCACCAAAGCTGCCTACAAGCCAAAATTCTGCCAGAGCAGAAACAATCAGTAAGCAGGAGAAGGTGACATGAAAATACATTTTTTAATTAAAAAGAGAAAGGAAATCAGTTGTTGTCAACATGCAGGCTGGGCTGGAGACAGGAAGAAGGAGAACGAGGCCAGGAAGGCCAATGAGCAGGAAAGGGACACAGACTAGCATGACAGTCACGGTGAATTTAAAAAGGAGAGAAGGGAAGACAGGATATGAGAGACATTTCTAAAGACTACTTCACAGAACGTGGAAACTAAATGGACAGCGTGGCGAAAGAAGGAAGAGACAAAGATAAGATTCTAGGCTGGGGTTCCTGAGACAGTGGTGCCTTTTACAGAGAAAGGTTCAACCGGAAAAACTGTTCATTCTACTTTAGAAACATTTTTAGACAGAGACTGAAGTTTTGAAGCCATCATTCCACAAAAGAACTTAACTGAAAGCCCACAGAAATGGAGATGACAGTCAAGGGCTAACACCCCACAGCCACTCTGTACTCCAACCCCAGGCCAGCACCCAGTTAGCTGGGCACTTAGTATTTTCTCCATCCGAACAACTGATGCTTGTCCAAATGATGTCACAGAATATTTTCTCACCTTAGTGAAAAAATACCAAGTATTAAATAATTCAACATCCCCACAAAAGTCTCCCTGCTTCTTAAGTGTTAAGATTGCGATCAACTCCATACAATGATCTTAATTGTTGGCTGACCTCGCTCATCAGAAGCGTCACTGAGTTTTCTGCTTGCAAGTTGGCTAGAAGCATTCAACATGGTGACATATCCACAAAAATGCTGCAAGTCCACTTTGTTCCTTAATATTTGCAATGCTTTATGAACACCCATATTGACACGAGTAAACTCTAAGGATGAAGATTGACATCACATTATAAGTAAACAGTCTTATAACGCAACATCAAAAATGTAAATATACTTTTATTAAGCAATTCTTAGAACTACTTTTATACTTTAATCTATCAACAATGATTCCAACAAAGAACTACCTGTGAATGTGAAAGGATGGTGTACACGTATTATTTACAGCCTCCAGGAGGCATTTATTGTATCAAACCAAATTAACTGCTAAGCAAGCAAATAGGACCAGTCAGGGGCAAATTTTCTAGGCTTCTCTTTGTGGTTCTATTCTGCCTCAAATGCTTACTTGTTGGGCTTCTGCCAGGAAATGTATTAAATACACACCATATTTTTTTGAGAAATTTTTAAAAGTAAAATTATTCCTATTGAAACTAAAGTTAAAAATGCACTTGAAATTATATCCTTAATAAATTAAATTTTAGTGCCAGTCCTCATAAATAGGTGAACTTATGAACAGAAAGATGCTTTATACTCAAATACGAAGATTCCTTTCTTCTATAATTCACACAATAATCTCCCAAGGCAAGAGATCTATTAATCAGTTTTTGAGATTTTATAAATTTTAAGATCCTATTGTCCCTAGCCTGTATCTTCAGGTGAACAAATATTTTTCCCACAGAATTTATAAAGTGTCAAAGGATTAAATAGCAAATTTTAATTGCAGAGAAGTACTTATTTCTCAAAAAGGGGTTGTTTTTTGGAAGAGAAAATTCATCTCCAAATTTCATGCACATTTATTCACAACAGGCAAAAGAGAGAACTGAATTTCAAATGCAAGGCTTCTGCATTCTAGCTATGTGAGGAGGAAAAAAGTATTTTAAAAACCTTCCTTTTTCCCTACTTTGGGGGGAGTCAGGGAGAGTGGTGACTATCATTTTAGAAGAACATTAAGTTCTTATATAAATCATCCTAAGTTAGATTACTTGAACCATTCACAGCCCTCTAAATATTCAAGCAATGTGGCTCTTCTTTAAGAACCAGAAACGTAAGATTATAGAACAGCAGTTTTACATGAAGTGGGAAATACAAGTGCTATATGAATATACATCAGTTTTAATCAGGTAACTTTTTTTTTTTAAGATTTTATTTATCTATTCATGAGAGAGAGACAGAGAGAGAAGCAGGCTCCCAAGGAGCAGGGAGCCCGATGCAGGACTCGATCCCAGGACCCTGGGAACATGACCTGAGCCGAAGGCAGACACTTAACAATCTGAGCCACCCAGGCGCCCCCATCTTTGCTAATACTCTTTTAAAAGCATGTTAAGACCCTAGAACTTAAGAATTTTAAGAATTCACTTCCTATGTTTTCTACCAAACTACTGACAAAGATTAATGATAAAGAGGTCAAATAGATATAATTCAAAAGTAAGATACCTCCTTGTAGTTCTGTTTCATCAAATGGAAATGGTATGTGGACAGTTTCTCCTATCCCATGCAAACCATGTCCCTAAACATGAAGAAACAGAGTTGAAAGGTATACAAGAAACCTGTATTTCCAAGAACAAACAGATAATCAAACAATAAATGAGACTATGCCATGTGATGGTATATCCTACATTAATATTCCATTAAAAAGCTCTCAACAATTTATTTTTTTCTCCAGCAAGCAAAGACCATCTTTTTTTTCTATTTTTTTAAAATTTTTATTGTTATGTTAATCACCATACATCATTAGTTTTTGATGTAGTGTTCCATGATTCATTGTTTGTGCATAACACCCAGTGCTCTACGCAGAATGTGCCTTCTTTAATACCCATCACCAGGCTAACCCATCCCCCCACCCCCCTCCCCTCTAGAACCCTCAGTTTGTTTTTCAGAGTCCACCGTCTCTCATGGTTCGTCTCCCCCTCCGATTTACTCCCCTTCATTCTTCCCCTCCTATCTTCTTTTCTTTTTCTTAACATATATTGCATTATTTGTTTCAGAAGTACAGATCTGTGATTCAACAGTCTAAGCAAAGACCATCTTAAGTGCATATTAACTTATAAGGCCACCTATCTCCAATGGAGCATATGGCTAATGAAAAACAAAGAGGCCAATTTAACAGGTACATGAGGTGTGAGACAAGCGAAGACTGAAATCAAGCACACTCACGCGAGGGTTAGGTGTAGTTCTGAGAGGAAAGTGGTAAAAGAATCCCATCATCAATCACCTGGTGTACCATGAACTGGGAATGCAAAACTCAAAAACCTGCACTCCGTGACACATATTCAAAATTATATAATTATAAAAGCCCCTCAATAAGGGTTAAATAAATTAATGAATGTATTTTCAAGGCAGCTGCAGAAAAAAAGAAAAAAAGAGGAAGCTCCCAACGAACTAAAACAGAAAGGTCTCCACCTGCTAAGTGAAAAAAGCATGGGACGGTACTGTGCTGTGGCTCGCGCATGCCTCGCACATGCATAAGAAACTCTAGACGGCTATAGTAGAAACTAATAAGTGTATCTGATTTAGAGGAGAAATGAGGAGAATGGGGCAGATAGTGTTAGAAGTGCAGTGATACTTTGTGCATCTTTTAATAGTGTTTTATTTCTGAATCATGTGAAGGTTCTATCAATTCAAAAATTAAATTAAGAAAAATCTTGAGTCTAACCACTCCACTCCCATGCTACACATAATAATTTAGTTCTAGCCATTGCATTCAATTAATGTTCATTTGAATTCTGTTAGTTTTAAAGTGTATTTTTGTATTTAAATCCCCAAATTTGTTTTGGTGTAAGAATAATGAGCATGAAGAATTGAACGTTTATGTGCATTTAGTGTTGTTCTAATAGAAAATTTAAGTTAACACTGGGAATCTCTACATTTTTCCCTTTCAAAAAAACCTATACATGATTGAAATTCAAAGTACTCCGATATAAAAGAAAAAAATCATTTCAGAGAAAAATCGCACTCATTAAGATGGTTCATATAACAACCTGAACATATTTCTTCGGACAGCTCCCTTCTACTTTGTTGGTACAGTTACGACTTAAACCCTAATCAAGACTGTTATGATGACAGCACGGCTTTAATCAAACTCTTAATTTTGTTGTAAGTTCCAGCATGGTGAATTTCTTCCATACCACTTACTAAAGGAGGCATTCTTGTTGAGCAAAAACAGAACTCTGTAACCAACACTGAAACTCCTCTGTCTGCTTCTCCTACCACTGCCAGGGCACAGCGAACATCTCGGGAGACCTTCCTGGGTGGTAAGCACAGGACTCTACCCATTTCATGCAGATTATGCAATTCGGTCATCAAGTTCAACAACCTTATAAAGACAGGATCTGTTATTACTTCCAGTTTGCAGGCAAAGGAATTCAACTGAACTCGCCCGAGACCCCTACGAAGTGGTAGAATCAAGATGTGGATATAGGCAGACGGACTCAAGCCCACACCTAACCCATTCCGTTACGTCATCTCCCACAACGAACCCCTCCTCCATGTTCCTCCCTCCTGGCTAACGTGTACGCTAACCATGGTTTCAAGGGGCTTCACGTGCTGATGCAGACACTCAAGTCAGTGTCTCCCGTTCAACTCTTGTCTGTATTTCAAAATATTTTCAATTACCGATTAGATAGCTCCACCATCCAAATATCCCCCAGGCACCTTATACTCAACATGCACCAAACACAACACATCAGCCGACCCCCATCGACTAGCTCTTCCTCCTCTAGTCTCTCAAGTAGTGATATCACCATTCTTCTACCTTCACAAGCCAATACCCCAGGAATCATTCTCTTCCTCTTCTCATATCCTTCTCAGACATGTGATCAAGTCTACTAATTTTAATTTGTAATAACTTTTGAATCCATTTTTTCCTTTCAGTTCTTATTACCACTTCCTGATCTAGGCTGTCCTCACCTCTTGACAGGACTCCTACACTAAATCCTAACTGGACCTCTTGCTTCAGGTTTCTTATTACCCTACTGGTTGGGGTAGCATACTTGGGTAGCATACTCTCCAAGCTGATCCTCCCAAAACACAATGACCACAGAAATCCCCTGCTCAGTACCTTGTACTGGCTGCTATCATTCTACAGGGTACAGTCTAAGCCCTGTAGCAAAACAGTCAAGGTACACTCCATTCCAGGGCCTGCCTATATCAACACTCATGAGAAACTACTCTGAGCCAGGTGCTGTTCTAGGTACTAAGGAAGTAGCAGTGGAGAAGAAGAAAAAAACAATCTCTGCCCAGAGATTTATTCCTGCTAACCCTTCTGCCTGGCCTGGCTCTCTTCTGTATCATCCTTCTATACTCAGCCTGAGTCTCACTGTCTCTGATGAGTGTCCCCCAAGCCTTTCTCCTTGCCTCAAGGCTGAACTGGGTACTATTCTCTAATGGTTACACTGTAAATAATCCTATTCAGCACTTAGCAAAAAAACTGAAACTAACTGCTTATGCAACATTTCCCACCAGACTTAAATCCCTTGAACTCAGGGACTGTGTCTTATTTGTATATCCACATTAATTAGCACAGAATATGGCACATATGATTGTTAGTTGAATAAATTAGTGAAATCTTTATTGAGAACCTACTATGAAGCAGAAAGCATGCTGCACACTTCACACAGTCTTATTTCATTCTATAATCCTAGGACGACAAACTGCTTATCTCATCATTAGCTGCTACTATTACTTTTTGTTGCTCTACAGTAAATATTGCCATCTCCGTTTTACAGGTGGGAAACTAAGTATAAGAGAAGTATCTTCAAAATGTCACACAGCTCATTAGCACATGAAAAGAGGCTCACCATCATTAGGCATCAGGAAAATACAAATCAAAACCACAATGAGATACCGCTTCATACCCTAGGAGGGTTATAATAAAACAAGTCAGATAATACCAAGTGCTGGTGGGAATGTAAAATGGTGTAGCCACTCTGGAAAACAGTCTGCAAGTTCCTTAAACAGTTGCACATGGAATTACTATATGATCCAGCATTTCCACCCCTAACCACATACCGAAATGATAGCACGGCCACACGAAAACCTATGAATGACCATTTATAGCAGTGATTACTATTATTCATAATGGCCAAAAGGTGGAAACCCACATCAGCAATGGATGGAAATACAAAATGTTTTCTATTCACACAACGGACTCTTATTTGGCCTTAAAAAGGAATGCAGTACTGATTCGTGATGGACTGATGCACACTACAACATGATGAGCCTCGAAAACACTCTACGAAGTGAAAGAGGTCAGTGACAAAAGACCACATATCACGTAACTCCATGTATGTGAAATGCCCAGAATCAGCATTCTAGAGAGAGCCAAGTAGATCAGCGTTGTTTAGGGCTGGGGAATAGGAGAGTGAGAGCTAAGCGTTAAGGAGTTATGAGGTGATGAAAATGTTCTAAAATGAGCATGGAGATGGCTGTGGATACCTGCGCCCACACTAAAAATCACAGAGTTGGTACGATGTAAATTGGTGGACTGTATGCTATGTGAATTCTAGTTCAACAGAACTCCTGTAAGTACAGCCACATGGGCAGCAAAAGAGGAGCTGGAATTCAAGGCTGGGTCTAACTCCAAAGTCCATGTTGTTTCTGCGATTCCCACACTGCCAGACAAAGGCCAGGACAAAAACCCACAGCTGATCCCTTGCATTTCAGCTTTACAAATTTCAAATTACTGACATCCGCCTGCGACTCGGCAGAAAGCTAGAAAAATTATAATCTTCAAAATCAAAATCCAAAATTGGTTGTTTCAAATAAAAGCAACGGTACCTGAATCAAAACTGCCGAATGTGTCAAAGCATCATTCAACATCGTGAGCACATTCGATGTAGGAACTACCCCAGGATCATGACCCCAAGATGTTATGAGTAATCGATCATAACCCTAGGGGGAAAAATGAATAAAAGATGAATAAAACGGCATTTAGAGATGTTAAAAAAAAAAAAAAAAAAATTTAAGAAGGTCACTATAATGCTGCTTACCAATTTCTACCCTCCTCAAAAAGAAAGAAAGAAAGAAACATGGTTCACACAACGTACCTGAAATATATCTGGCAATTTTCGAAGTCTTGTACCTTTGGACAGTAAAAGAGATGGTGGTCCTTGCCCAGTGATGTAGTAAATGTACAGTTTAAACCAGACAGAACTGACTTCTGGGATAGCTGGTCCAATATGCTGTGATCACAAAACGGGGAAGAGAAAGTTGTAATACTTAGCTAAAGCAGCCAAATCTCACAAGGGACCAAGAACGGTCTTACAAACAGCTACTGCCGCACATAAATGTTAATTGCTATTATCCTTATGAAAATAAATTTCAAATGCTCCATTCAAACAGTTTCAATTTTATCCTAGAACTGAGAAAGCACGTCTTATGCAATTGGGAGAATGGACTCTGGAGCAGAACACCAAGGTTTGAATCTTGGCTTTGTCCCCTAAGCCGTATCATCTTAAGAAGGTCACTTACACTCTCTGTGCCTCACTTTGCTCTTCTGTAATGTGGCCCTAAAATATCTACCTTGTAAAGACACAAGCTTAGAAGCTTGTTCAAAAAGGTTTAAAACAGCACCTGTCATATAATAAGCTCTATTTCAAAGTGCTAGTTACTGTCATTAATCACATGTGATTTTTCACAAAAGGGGCTATCGAACCTTCCATCCATCTTACCATTCATTCAGTTCATGGAATCCTACTATGCCTAGAAGTCATGTTACAGAATGGGAGGAAGTATGTATATGTGGTTGCGGGGGGAGCACACGAAGAATAATTTTTTAAAATGTTGGTAAATGCCAACCTATAACCACACCTACTGAATAGAGGACAAATTTGGGGGTGTGAGAGGTATGCTCATTAAGGCAGCCAGAAGAGCACAGCAATAAAATCAACCTTGTACAAGGATCCCTTCCTTTCTTCTACACCATTAACCTTGCACATCTAGGAGACCAGGCAGGATGTAGCACTGAAGAACAGCAACATGATCCCCACTCTCTGAAAATGGTACAAGGCCACAATGTCCTTGCTAAGTATACAAATACACAACCGAATTTATTTTTAAAAAAGATGAGCTGTAATGTTCATAAGTCAATTCTGAGATACCTAGAGTTCTAGTTTTCAAGCACAATCTTTCCTTTCCGGTTTATTTAGCAAACAAAGACCCACCTCTAAGACATTTTCTTTTTCCTAATTAAATTGACTTTATTCCTGAAGGCAATCCAGGCTTCCTTCCTAGAGCATCTAAAACATTCTCTTTAAAATACTGCAGTCCTTCGGCTCAGGTCATGATCCCAGGGTCCTGGGATCGAGCCCCGCATCAGGCTCCCTGCTCAGCCAGGAGCCTGTTTCTCCCTCTCCCACTCCCCCTGCTTGTGTTCCCTCTCTAGCTATCTCTCTCTCTGTGTCAAATAAATAAATAAAATCTTTAAAAAAATAAAATAAATAAAATACAATACAATACTGCAGTCATCAATGTAGCGCCTGGGTGGCTCAGTAGATTTAGCGACTGACTCTTGGTTTCAGCTCAAGTCATGATCTCAGGATCCTGACACTGAGCCCCATGTTAGGCTCCATGCTCAGTGCAGAGTCTGCTGGAGAATCTCTCTCTCCTTCTACCCCTCTCCCCACTCATACTCGCATTCTCTCTCAAATAAAATCTTTAAAAAATAATAAAATACTGCATTCATCAAGAAAATTTCAATGTGTCACAAGTCACTAGACGATACATGAGTAAAACACACCAATTCTGTATCACAAGCTGAGCATCTTACAACGGCATAAAATACAAACTTGCTTTCTGAGTTACTGATTCTAATATTTGGCATCTGCAAATTGAGAAATAACACAATCAAACCGGTAAACCTCTTCTTCAGGTCACCACAAGGAAGTGTGAAAGGACACCACTCGTAGTGCTCCAAGTGGCTCCTTACCTGAGGGGTGCAGCTGCTCACAGGCCGGATTTCATTGGTGAGAGGAGCCATGGACACGAGCAGTGTGTAATTTTTGTTTAGAACTCGGCTGCAAGTTGCAGGGTCCAAACCAAGAAGGCTCTCACAGCGCAACAGATCCAGAGGAAAACCTGAATTATGAGCAAGCATATAGGTAGGCTGAAAGACTGACAAGGTGGAACAGCAATGTCTAAGACAAATTATTGGTAACTGCCTTGGTGTTTAAATATTGTTTCAAAAGACAGAGTATCTCTATTAATAAAGTGCCAAATTCCCTCGGAAACCACGAAGACACTTTAAGATTTAAAGCTAACAGTCTTTATTCCCTGACCTAGGAAGATAATGGTCTACTGGTGTTCCTTTTACATTAGAAATATGTGTTTGCTCTACCTTACTTCCTCTCTATCCCCAGCCACTCCTGGGCAGTGGCATATTATGAAGACCTACATGCCACAAAAAAGCTGTGTCCTGGCCTCCCCCGATTTCTGCAAAGAGCTTCACGGCCAAGTTCAGAATCTGGTACAGGAACAAGAGTTCCTCATTAACAATATATGCCCAAGTCTGCAGGTCCATAAAGCAGGAACTCCCTCAGCATGTACCAGATTTTCAGTGTTCCCGTTCTTAACCCTTTCAGAAAATACCAGTCCTATTGGTTCTCTAAAAAAGATAGGTAAGGCTGAAACATCAGGAGCCCAAGTTAGCCCATCTCCCCCTCAAGCAAGAATGAATCAAAAAAAAACATATGGCCTGCTGGAAGGGCCCAGAAGCACTGAGCACAACTAGCCCCAGGACTTTGGTCTTTAATACCATATTCTAGTAAAAGAAACCAGGCTCCTAGGAGAAGAGGCTGATTCCAAGACTGAGACAGAAGTACAAGAGAAGACTGTTTTGCCAGAAAGTAAAGAACTTCTCCAAAAGTAAGGATTTTTTTAAAAGATGGAGGCATGGCACAAGGAAACTGGAGACAGCTTGAAGAGAATCCTACTGGCAAAATCGGAGACAAGGATAGCACACAAATAATTAAGGGAGAGCAGTGACTAATTATAAGCCACTGAAAAAAACAGGAATTCATCAATCCATACTGAGAATATAAAAGAATGCCTAGTCCCGACTGTTACTGAAAGAACTGGAGTTGGAAAAAATGATCAATTTACAACCATCACAGTAAAGAATGGTTCAGGCAGGACCACCACTGGATGCTCCATCTGGGGGGAGAGATTGATGAGGAATAGGGTATGTGCATGGTCTGAAAGTATCTGCCCACAGATTACTTAGTCACTGCAGGTGGGGAGAATATTTAACATATATATAGTAGAAAAATCAAAAACACATTAACTGGGTGATCAAAACTAACATCACAACAGGGGACAGATGGAAATCACATGCCTCCGAATGTCATACCCTTAGAAAAACATGACGTTACTTAGGTAATACTCTGGACTTGAGTGCATAACCCGAACCTAATCACAACAAAACATCACACATACCCAACGTGAGAAACTTTCTAGTAAAACCAACAAAAAGGGACAATATTCTTAAAAAATAAGAATGTCATAAAGGACAAAAAAAGCTTACAGATTTGCTCCAGAATAACGGAGACATGACAATTTAATGTAGTATCAGATCTTAAACTAGATCCTGCACTTGAGGGGGAAAAAATGCTATTAAGGACATTACTAGGTCAACTAATAAACTGGAATACGAATGGCAGGCTACTTTTTCAATATTAAATCTTCCGAAGTTGATGTCAGGGAATAGCCCTATTCTTAAGAAATGTATCCTGAACAGTTTTGCGGAGAAAGACCATGATACGCAACTTACTCCCAAATTCTGGGTTAAAAGTAATTATACTATTCTTAAATTCTTAAAATTTTTTTTGTAAATTTAAAATATTTCCAAATAAAATGTTGATAACGGAGGAGAGAGAGTCATACAGACGTCAGGAAGAGCATCTGTTACACACGGCCGACCAACCAGGTGGGACAGGAGAACGAGACGCGGCTGTAAGACAGGTCTGGCTGGAGCCAGATATGAGGTTCATTTTGAAGTAAAATGAGAGTTGAGCAGGTGGCTTAGGAAAAGGAGAGAAGGGGAAAAATTCTATAAAGACTAGAGAAAGGGCGCCTGGGTGGCTCAGTCGGTTAAGTGTCTACCTTCAGCTCAGGTCATGATCCCACGGTCCTGGGACTGAGCCCCGTGTCAGGCTCCCTGCTCTGCAGGGAGCCTGCTTCTCCCTCTGCCCCTCACCCTGCTCATGCACAATCTCTCTCTCGAATAAATAAATAAAATCTTTAAAAAAAAAAAAGACTAGAGAAATTTATGCTTGATTATATACAACAAATCAAGAATAAATTTAATAAAACTGAGAAATCACAACCATGAGTGAAAAAATGTCAGATAAAAAAAATCTTAGTGAGAAATGAAAGATCTAACTGGTACCAAAAACAGTCAACTATCAAACCAACCTCAAAAGTTAGAATAATACTTAACTACTTTCATACAGATAAGGTTGAGGTTTTTCGTTCAACTTTAACTTTTTGCTACATAGACTATTCATGGTGAAAAACAAAGTTTAGTCCAGACTACTAAGCAAGAGATTGCTTATGAATGAATCAATAAAAAGTCTAAGGTTCAAGAGAAGATAATAAAAAGGGATAGAGCAAAAAAAAAAAATTTATTTTCAAGAAACATGGATTTAAGTCCCATCTCTTCCACTGACTAATCATATAGGCCATTATGACTAAATGGGCAGGAGACCTGACCAAGACAAACTTCGATTTCTTTACGTATAAAATGAGTTACACTTGCCTGGTCCTAGCACTAACATTCTTGGACGCCATGATGGGCAGGAAAGAACAGCATATTTCAAGACGTCTCTAACAGAGTATTTCAAATATTCTAACCCATTATCTCCCAAAGTCACTAGAAGTCCCAGTAATTTCAGAATTTTTACATACAAAGACATCTTCAAGATTGTGTTGCTCATTGCTTAGGTCACATGATCTACTCGGTAGCCAACGAATGGTTACTATTATCGAATGCTTATGAATAAGTGGTTTGGCCTCTTGGCACTTGCTGACTTAATATTCTCAGTTGTTAACTACTTATGAATAATCTCAGAAAGAGCCCCAGCATGGAATCAGTCCTAATTCTGCTAAAGTAAGACTCTGACCCTGATATGCTAGGGCTGAAGAAGCCAGTCACGAGAAACTGAGTGTGTCCAGCTTCACTCAGCTCAACTACCCAGTTGCCCTCACCTCTGCGACCACTTTTGTGAAGTGACAACTGATTCCATCCTTAAATGTTTAAACTGGGCTGAAAAGAAAGCCAGATGCTGGTGAAAGAATTAGAATGAAAATGGATATGACTCAGAAACCAATGGTTCTTGGCCAGAAAAATAGAACTTTTAAGTAAATGAAAGAATGAGTGACAGTCAATGTTCTCATGGTGCTAAGAATTCACGGAGTTGCAAGATGCAGCTCTTGTGAATGAGCGAGGACTGGAGCCAAATGCTCTTCCCTGGTGCCCAAACCATGTCATCTTTTTAAAAACATGCATTCCTGGGTGGCACTGCCCTACTCAGGACCTACCGTCCATTGAGCCAGAGTTTGGGAACCACCCCCCCGGTCTATCCCACACCCAAGAGTGCACACCAGGGCAAGAGCCACATTAGGGTTCATCACAGATTAAAACTGCCACTGTCTTCTTTCTTTTACTCTTTAAAAAGTTTCTCTGTTCTCTTTTTTTTTAAAGTAAAATACTTCAGTAAATATTACAACAGCATTTCAATCAGAAGCTCCTGCTTATTCTTTTTATACAACGTAATCTTTCATTCAGGAAATGTCATGCTTCCTAAATCAACTAAATTTTGGCTTTGTTCACCCCTCAAACTAAGGCCTGTTCTAAATGCCATCCAGCCACTTAAACAAGTTAACACTCCAACCATTTTTGTAGGTACTAAGCAGACTGAGATACTACAAATGTCAGTGGCACGTAAGAAAGGAGAAAAAGTAAAATAAGAAAGAGTTGACAATCGGGTGCCTGGGCGGCTCAGTCGTTAAGCGTCTGCCTTCGGCTCAGGTCATGGTCCCAGGTCCTGGGATCCAGCCCTGCATCGGGCTCCCTGCTCGGCAGGAAGCCTGCTTCTCCCTCTCCCACTCCCCCTGCTTGTGTTCCCTCTCTCGCGTTCTCTCTCTGTCAAATAAATAAATAAAATCTTAAAAAAAAAAAAAAAGAGTTGACGAGCAAAGTCACAAAACAAGCCCCTAGTTGCAAATTTGACATGCCATCTACACAAAATGCATTAAGCAATGATTAAATAAGCGAGCATGACCTGTGTAATTTCTTAGAAAGAAGTTCCATAGAGTCATGTCTTCAAAATCAAGGACATTTGTCATACCATAATTGGGTTGGTCTGGCTGTGCAGTTTGCGCAACTAGATCTTTATTATGACGCAGAAACAATATTGTGTTTCTCAGAGTAAGTGCATGATCAAAATATCTCTGTGCTTCTCCTTCACCAGTGCTCTGAACCTAAACCAAGAGAAAATAAATTTTGCAATACCAGTCTCAAACCGTTCATCCTAATATATAATAGCTATATAGTACAGACATTAAGACATTATTAAGAATCAGTACACCAAAAATTTGTCCAGGCAATACTGAAACAAATCTTAACCTAAATCTCGGTTGAGTTTCCATTTGAATACATCTTTGAAGATGACAGAAATTATCCCAGTAAGTAAAACTAACAATTTTAAGCAACCAAATAATGCTAAATTAAACCATTATATATAAATTATACCTCCCACGTATGATTCAAATAGGGTGCTTAAAAAAAAAAAAGCTAAAATCTATATTCTGCTTCATCCAGAAAAGTACTCCAATCCATGGTCACCAATTATGCTTCTAATTCTCATCAACCATGTCCACAGTTCTGTATCACTGGCTGCAAGGGACAACGGAGTATGTGTTTCAACATAGCTGTTTCAACACTACTGAATATACAGCTTAAATTCATTTAAAAAGGGTTCACCGAGTCCCTATTAAGTGCTAGGTATGACCTGTATGGGATGCAGGGACAGACTAGTGGACAAAACCCCTGTGCTCACTGGCCTTACATTTTAACGCATGCTCTTCTGACACCGAGTCAGGTACTTCTTTAATATGTAAACATACATACATCCCAGAAACAACACAGGAAGTGGAAAAGAAAGGTCTGTAGGGGAAAATGACTAAATTAGATTGGCATTAAAAAATAAGATCAACTGGGTACCTGGGTGGCTCAGTCACTGAAGTGTTGGCCTTCGGCTCAGGTCATGATCTTAGGGTCCCTGCTCAGGGGGGAGCCTGCTTCTCCCTCTCCCTCTGCCCCACCCCCTGTCCATGCTCTCTCTCTCTCTCGCTCGCTCTATCTCAAATAAAATCTTAAAAAAAAAATAAGATCAACCAATTAAGCTTAATCAAGACAAGGCTTCTTAAAAAATAGCTAAGAAACTATTTTTAACAACTAAACTTCAGACTAAAACGCTTTCCCAAGAATGGCTATGTGGCACAAAAGGATATAGATATCTAAAGATTAAAGTGATCTTCTAATTTGCTACACATGAAAAAAGACTAGTTGAGGTGAGAAAAATAAAAATCAGGAAAACTGAACTTAAAATGTGCTAGAAAATAAAAAATTTATTGGCAAAACATGATACACAATATATGAGAAATGGAATTAACAAGATATTAAAAGCAATGAGGAAATAATGGATATATAAAGGTAAAAATGAAAGAGACCAATTAATAGCAAGGATTATCTCAACTATAATTCTGCCTTATCAAACTAAAAATCCTATGGAGAAGGAAGAGTCAACAAATGTTATGGTCTTTTTTTTTTTTTTTAAATATAAAGAAGTTGATGAAATCATCAAAAATCCTCAAAGTAGCACATGTAAGATACAGAGTTCAACACTAAAGCACGAAAGGTACAAAATTATTAGTCAAAGAAGAGATTCAGCACACAAACTATTAGCATAAACAGCAGACAACAAAAAGAAACCCACAAAAAAAACAGGAAAAACCATGAAGGACAATCAAGATTTAGAGCTAAGGACAAGTAGGGCTATTATCATGGGGGGGGGGAGGGGGGCAGGTGAGAGATGCCTAAGAGCAAATATGGCTGAAGTCTTCAAGATGCTAAAGGGGATAGTGAGAGTGGACATAAATATGGTACCCAGGGACACTGCTCCAGATTTAAGACAAGGAGAACAAAAACTTCAAATAAAACTGAAGAGGAGATCTTAAGAGAGTCATACCAAAAAAAAAAAAAAAAAAAAAAAAATCAAAAGCTATTTTAGAAGAATGTAATTTAAAAACTTATAGACTATTTCTATACCCCCTTTTTTTTTTTTAATTTTACTTATTTGACAGAGAGAGAGAGCTATCGAGAGAGAGCACAAGCAGGGGGTACAGCGGGCAGAGGCAGAGGGATGCAGGGCTCGATCCCAGCCGAAGACAGATGCTAAACCGAATGAGCCACCCAGGCGCTCCACCATACCCCATTTCATTAAACCAAATCATGCTAAGTGATAGCTAAGGTCCACAAACCACTTTGTAAATCACAAAATCTGTTCATCCACTCAGTATTTTTAAGTGTAAATGACCACTGCAGTTTTAAGGTGAGGAATGAGGTAGGAATAAGCAAGAATACATCAGACGGTACCAAATGCCCTGACATCCCATAATGAGCAACCCAGATTTACCTTCTCTAGTTCTATAAGAAAGCTGTCCAGAGACTCATCTGAGAGTTTGCCAACTTCAAACATTGTGACCGCATGACTTTTCAAGTTCTGGCATAAAGAAACAAAAACAAAAAAACTAAAATGGATCTTAAAACCTTATACAAGTCTATTATGAGTAAGTTCTAATTTTCTCTTTCTATACGACACGTAACATCTTATATTTCTATTATGCTTTCCAATATAATCAAAGTTAAAGATTGAGGTGTGAGGCTAACCCTCACTAAAAAGTCACTATACTCCTCTAAGGAATACAAAACAAAGACAGTTGCATTTTGTGTTTTCAGGAATAAATCCAGTACTTAAAAAAAGGATCTCAAAGCATGAACTGTTTTACATCTAATCTTTACACACTGCCATATTTAAGCAAGAATTTGACTTACTGGTGAAAGATTTCCCATCATTAAAAAGGCAGTAAGAGTTGAGTCAAATAGAAAAGCAATACGCTTCGTATAGCCTGTAGATAAACTCAAACTGCTTACACTGGCTGTGTCAGCTGGAAAAAAAGAAAAAATTGTAATTTAAAATCCAGCAAATGAAAATTATTCTTCACGTACCATTTGGAATGAGAAAGAATTGCATTTCAACTTAATACCTGAAAAGTACTAAACGAACTATAAGCAATTCTATAGTCCTAAGGGGCCTCAGTCCTACCTATCTCCACCAGAGAAAGTTAAGAAAAAATTGTTTTTAAGTACTCATTCTTGTGGTAAATTCCTTGAAAACCAGTAACAAACCAAGCCTTGGCAACTGTCAGAACACTAAGACTAGCTGGCCTCTGCAGACAAGTCACTGGGCTCGGGTAAGAGCCTGGGGCAAGAACAGGAGCCTAGGCAGTGCCCCTTTCCCCCAGGCCAACAGGAAACCACGTGTAGCCCCCTCTTGCACTATGCTTTGCCTCCCTTTGTGCTTAGCCCGTGCTGAGGCCTTCCCTCACCCACCAGCTGGCAAGCTCTTATTCATTCTTAGCCCAATTATCATCTTCTCCGCGAAGGCTTCCCAAATCTCGAAGGCAACAAGAGAGCTCGTCCCCTTTGCTCCCCCCAAGCACCGAAACACTTGTCACACTGTTGTGGGTTTTTGTGATTATACTGCCTTCTCTCTCCCTAGACTTAATTCTCAGAAGGAAGGTACCATATTCAATGCCTAGCATATGGCTAAGTACTCAAAGACTGCATATCGAATGATATCAAGAACAAAGTCGAGTTCACTCTGTGAGGGTCTGTATAGACACATGGCATAACTATACACAGACTCTAAATTAAACTGAGTAACTGCTAACCTGGATCTTCTTGACTGTTTGTATCCGTGTCAGTAGCTGATGAAGCTTCTTGTACGGGACTCCTACTTTCCCCACCATCCCATGACAGCAGCATCTTTTGTGGATCTAAAGTACTCCTATTAAATGAAGAATACATCCACGTTTTAAAAATCATACAAATTATATCTTACACAAAAATAGCTACGGAGGTCAGCACGCTAATTATGAATACCCACCCAGTCCAGTCATGTTCAAGCCCCAAACTGAAACATAGCCCCAAAATGCTCTGCCCACATACAGCAACGGTTCTTAACCAAGACCCACGGATAGGCTCCAGGGAATCTAAGAACTGTTTAAAGCTGTATGTAAAATACTCTAATGTACTTTTCTCTGGGGAAAGGGTTCTTGTTTTCATCAGATTCTAAAAACGATTCATCACACAAAAAAAGATTAAAAACCACTAATATCCAGGGTTCACCTCAACTGACAGGTTGATAAGGAAAATTTTTGAACATAAAACAATGTTTTTTTCAAAAGGAAACTCTAATATCTCATACTGAATAAATGAGTTACTTTAATCTGTTTACGGATGGAACATTCCTCCATGATGAGTGAAGCTGATCCAGATTTATTACTTGTCCCTTCTTATGTGCAAAGCCCAATCGGCAATACATTGAAACAGCATTCTGAAAGAATATAAAGGAAGTTAACATTTAAAATAAACTAGACATCAGGGCGCCTGGGTGGCTCAGTTGGTTAAGCGACTGCCTTCAGCTCGGGTCATGATCCTGGAGTCACGGGATCGAGTCCCTCATCGGGCTCCCTGCTCGGCAGGGAGTCTGCTTCTCCCTCTGACCCTCCCCCCTCTCATGCTCTATCTCATTCTCTCTCTCAAATAAACAAATAAAATCTTTAAAAAAAAATAAAAAATAAAAAATAAACTAGACATCAGAGTATTTGTAGAAATAAAATATTGTCATAGATTCTGCTTATAGGGAACCTCAAACGTTTCTATCCCATAACTAGAAACGGCCGTTTTTCAGTAGGCCTGCCCTTCCCCTAAAGTGTTCACAGATGTAGAAGAGACAGTGCTTCCCATCTCTGGCCTGGCGCTTTGTAGGAAGCAGCGGCAGAAGGGGATGCTTTCAGTGACCTCATTACAAGACACTGATCGGGCTGCTTCCTGCACGCACAGGACCATGAGGCCGGCTTTCACTCCCTGGGGTGGAACAACTGCCTCAGGGCCCTTACCTTGCTCTCTTCTACCTCTGCAGGTACCCCCCCTTACTGTCCTCGCTCCCCTGCACAGCCAATAAGAATCTCACTGTCTCTCTTTCTCAGTAGCTTGTCAAGACAAAAGTCTGTAATAAAAGCCATTCGGTATTTATAAATAAAAGGAGTATAAAAATCACATACCTTAACCAAGGATAAGTCTATTTCAAGGACATTTGCAAGCTAGAAAATAAAACAAAAAATTATTTACATTCCTAGAATTATTAATATTACACAGCTGTCATAAACAAGTGAACTATAATCAGCAAAATTTTATATTATGAATAATTCAAAGGCTGAATACACTTTGAAATCAGAACTTAAACTTTCCTTATGTCTAAGATGCTTACAGTAGTATGAATCCAAACAGCGACCACATCAATAGAAGATTCTTTACACTTTAATTTAGTCTCATTTAAAATAAGAAAATGCTCCTATCAATCAACAATCTACAATCCTTTTACCAAGAAATCATATAAAAAGTTATTTACCAAATTATAAGTTATTTACTAAAAAAAAGTTACTATGTATATACAGAAAGTAACTTAAGAATTGTGACTTGAGTATATTAATGGTCTATGATCTACCCATGTATAGGTTTTGAAAACATTTTAACTTTATCTACTTTACACAAACTTATTTTCTAATCTTGAGGTTAAGTTCATTCATAAGACATTGTCATACTTACCTCCGCAACATTAGTATGCTCATCTATTGAAACAAATATCTTATAGAGTAGAGTTTCAAAATAATCACCTTGCACCCGATTCATTACAAAACCTTCAAGAGGAGGAACTAAAACAAAATAGACTTTCATCAGTGATATGATTTTATAAAACAAAAAAGCATAATTCAAATACCTATTCAAAAAGAGAAACCTCTACTTTAGGGACTAAATTCAGCTTTTGATTTAGTTTATCCACTCCACAGCAAGTTTTCTAAAACCCGCAAAGTTAAGGCCATATACAACCCCGTCTACACAGAGGACTCTGATAGTAGAGCACAAATCCTACAGAGTAATCCCAGGAAACTCTCAGCATTACTGAGGCAGAGGAAGTGCTGGAGGACATGAACTGGGTAGAAAGGCAAGGGGATTGGGGCTGCTTCCGAATGGGGAAGGCCACAATGGCTGTGTTTTAGTGCCTCATAGACAGCAGGGGTGACTGGGCTAACAGAGAAAAGCAAAGGACACAGAACTGCTGTGCTATCTACAAAAACCAGGTGCACAGAGAGTACTGACTGCCTTTCTCCCATCAGCCCCACTCCATCCTGAGAAGAGAGGAAATTCATCTGCATGACCGCCACTTTTACCAGCAATCACTAGGATCATTTGCTCTTTGGGGCTTTCTAGTCTGTGTCCTCCTCAGTGGCCTTAGTGGGAAGACGGGCAAGACCTTCTTCAGCACAGGAGGCAGCCCAGCAGTGGCTGTCCACCTGAATGGGTATTCATATTCATTTCTCTCCATCTTTTTGGTCCAGACACTCTAAACCAATTTACTAGAGCACTCTGCCTAGTTCATAACGAAGAGGCACTATGCCTTCCTTTACCATTCTCCCTGTGCAGGTTTCCCTTGAAAATATCCTGGGAAGGCAGAGTGCCTAGGCCATCAAAGGATGTGAGTAAGTATCCCCATGTCCCCTGACCCTAATACCATCTAACTGTACCCAAAATCGAAGTTCTTCTTTACAAAGAGAAATCAGAGAAAACTGAAGTGTTCAAAATGAAGACACCGTGAAAAATCACAATGTACATTTCAGGACAGAGTATTCACTTTCCAGATCTGGCTCATGTCACTTTCTAATTTAGTGTTACCTATAGTTCCAGTCATGCAAGTACTTTTAAGGATCATAGGTTTCTCTTTAGAAATATTTTAGAAACCCCATTACTTGCTATCATTAATTCTTTTCCTACACTATCAACTGTGTGAGTAACAGCAACCGTTTACTGAGCACATACTAAGTGCCAGACTACTGCCAGGTACTTTACGTACACAATTTCGTCTAATCCTCTTAACCTCATGAGATGTTCCACACTACACCCCTATATTTTAGAGAAGAAAAAACAAGACACTTAAGAGGTTACAAACACATAAAAAAAGTATGACCTAACTCTACATGAAGAGATACCGAGTAGTCTCCAATACACATTAAGTTAAAAAAAAACAAAGTACGAACTACAAGACACCATCTGTGTAAAACTAAGACCACACATAAAAGGATATATACACATCTATGTGCTTAGCATACTTTCGGTAAGAAAAACAAGAAACAGTGGCCCCTGAGAGAGAAACTGGGTGGCCAGACACAGGGGTCAGAGGCAGACATTTTTATACTCTTCTATAAATTTAGAATTTTATATCCTAACTATTGCCTACTCAAAAATATGGTTAAAAAAAACAAGCTCACATACACAGGGAGCGGACCGGTGGGTTGCCAGAAGTGGGAGTTAAGTGAAATGGGTAAAAGGAGTAAAAAGGTATAAACTTCCAATTATAAAATAAGTAAGTCCTGGCGGGGGCGCCTCGGTGGCTCAGTTGGTGAAGCGGCTGCCTTCGGCTCAGGTCATGATCCCGGAGTCCTGGGATGGAACCCCACATCGGGCTCCTGGCTCAGCGGGGAGCCTGCAGCTCCCTCTCCCTCTGCCTGCCGCTCCCCCTGCTCATGCTCTCTCTCTGTGTCTCAAATGAATAAATAAAATCTTAAAAAAATAAATAAATAAAATAAAAATATGTAAGTCCTGGGAGTGTAACTTACAGCATAGCAACTATAGTTAATAATGCCACACTGCATATCTGAAAGTGGCTAAAAGAGTAGATCTTAAAAGTTCTCATCGCAAGAAAAATATTTTCTGCGAACTCTGTGTGGTGATGGATGTTATTAACTAGACTTGTTGTGGTCCTCATTTCACAATACATACAATTATCAACACCAGAGTTTATATCTGAAACTAACACAGTGGATGTCGGTTATAACTCTAAAAAATAACAAAATAAAAATTTTAAAGATGTCAATAAAAATAAATAAATATAAAGAAAAAATACCTGGAAATAGCCAAGGAAGTTATGAAAAAAAAAAACCTCACAAGGAAGTCCTGGCCATAATATTAAAAGTTACTTTAAGTCACTGTAATGAAACAACACAGGATAAAAATAAAAATAAATCAGTGAAGAAAAAAGGATATCAGAATTAGATCCAATGCAGAGGCGAATTCAATGCATGACAAAAGTTACGCTTCCACTCCGTGGTCATCAGTTACTGAAAAAGCCATCCTAGCATTTATCCAAAGGTTATGGTTTTCCAAACAGAAGAAAACCAAGTTGGGCCCTTGTTTCACCTCAAATACAAAAATAAGTTCCAGCTACAGGTTGGATTTGTATGATAGAAGTTTTTAAGAAGTTTTTATATATATCCTGAAAGTAGTCTATTCAAGTGTAACAGAAATCTAGAAGCTATAGAGGAGAGACATAAACTGAGTAGGTATACGGTGTGATGCATGACGGACTAAATATGTTTTACCAACAGACCCCTTCGTGACCATTCTCTTCCAAATACTCCCCTCCCCCAGCTTATTTGTTCCACCATCATAGTGCTTGTTTTGTTGAAACACAGCTAAATGCTTTCTCTGAAATCAACTTCAGGTGTCTTCTGTGCTAAATTTGATGGCCTCCATGATGTCAAACTTCTTTCCTTTCACAGGTTATTCCAAATCGGGGAACAGCTCGTGTTCCATGGTGACGAGGATGTTATAGTCAGCACTTATAAAAGCATGAGTCTGTCTGTACCACCAAAAACTGCTAGACATTAAAAAGTCTGGCAGAACCTACCTCTGTGACAGAGTAGCCATCCACTTGGCCTTTCTCTGACTGCACCTTTCAGATGCACTTAGTGCTAACGTGAGGCAATGTTCAAACACTCAGTCAACGGGGACTGAAAGGAACTAATCAAAAACCAATCTTTCTAGGTGATTCTCAAATGAGTCAACATCAGTTTATCAATGAGAGTAAAGACTATAATAATGCATAATGCATTCCTATTTTCCTACAGTGACAGGAAACCACTACCAGCCCTGTCCTCCAGAAATCATTTCCTTGTCAAAACCTTTCCAACTGTAAAACTAGTATTTTATTTGTTATAGTAGCAATTAGACAAACCAGAATTAGTATTTCATTACTTTTTGGCTGTCTTTCCAAACTTAAAATAGAAATCATGTATGCACATGGTTCAAGATCCATTATTAAAGAATCACAAATAAAGGTCAGGACACACTACAGCATGATAACCTGTCAGGATTCAACACTGATATGAGAGAGTATTTTTGTCATGAGCCCCTATCATCACTCAGTAGTAAAGAGCAAAGTCATTCCCTGGAAATTTTTGACATTTTATATTTGATTACACAAATATTAAATATCTTAGTATGATAAAAGATACCAATGAACAAGAACAAGAGCTGAAAGATAAGCCAGAAAACATACTTGTAACACATAACCTAAATATAGTAAGTGCTACAAACTGGTAAGAAATCTAACCTAGAGGAGAAAAGCTCCACTGTGTTCAACGATGTTAACCACATCACTACTACAGCAAAAAAATTATAAGCAACCTAAATAACCAGCAATAGGGGAACGTTTTAATAAAACTGATAACAACCACAAGGAAATACACAAGGGCTTTAATATCGGTTTAACTTGGGGAATGGGTGAAGGAGGAAGGGAGGAGTAGATAAAGACAAAAAAGACAACAGTGACACGAAAAAATAAGACAGGCCCATGGGGTGAAAATATCAGAGATGACAGGACTGAACATCTGTAAAACCAGTTACGCACTGAACACAGACAAAAAGGACACAAATCTATAAAATCATTGAACTGATTCAGGATGTGAGAAATTTATTTCAGACTTCCATTATTTTAACATCGCATGGACAACAACACGAAGATAAAAACAAGGGATTTAAGTAAAACAAACTGCAATGTGTTACAACATAACAAAGGAGAAATGTCTTTCTTTGAAAAATTCTAGTATCATAGATCTTAGAATGATATGTATCTAATTTATTAGGGTGACATATGCAATGCCCAACACCTAGTAACCGCTCAAAAACAGTGGAAAATATAAGCACATACTTACCTGCTATACAACTGTCATCAGATATTGGTACATCCAGATAAATAAATCCTTTGTTATATAAGCCTACAGAAGCAAAAGTACTTGTTTTAGATGGAATACTAAACAACAGTAAATATAAAATAAAACAAAACAGATTCCTGATTTTCTGTAAAGATTCTTACAACTGAATGCTAGGTGAAGGAGAAAAAAAGTAAACAGAAGAGGAAAAGAAAGTTTTCAAATCTGTTTTCTTCGTATGCTCAGAACTACAAAAATTTCCTTATGACTCATTTGTATAAATTTCTAGTGTATGTGAATAACTGAGTAACAGCCACACTGGGAAACAATGGACTAAAGTCACAGTTCAAACAATAACATGCCTTAGGAAACAGTACTATGTGTATCTAATTGATAAAAATTGCTATTGATTGTTGATGGTGTAAAACAAGTTTTTATGTTGACAAAAGACCATTTCTACTAACCACTTACTATGTACTACATTGTAATCTACTGATCCAGAGAGCTGAGGGCCCGCATCAATGATCTTATCAATAGCGCATTTCTCAGGCAAAGTGCATATCTAAGAAAAGCAAAATATTTTCAATTAAGTTCGATCCAAATTAATTCATAAGTCTCCTGAAATCTTCATGTTTAAATCAATGATTATTATGATTATATATTATTACATTTTATATTGTATGTTATCCATGATTATGATTATTATGTGTCATTAACTAAATGTACCACATATATTTTTCTTTTATCATTCTCGAATTCAAAGGAAAAAGCTATGTACATAACCGTCAATTAAGGTACCATAATATGCTACCAACAGAATGGAGGACAAAGTAATTGTAAGTACCAATATTTGCTGTTAAGTATTAAGTGTTACCTAATAAACACTAATATTTAATCATCTTCTCTGAATGGGAATCAGATACATTTGCTGACTCTGAATCTCTCAGAGCAGAAGTTTATTCAGACCCCACATGGGTATCATCAGTGACAGGAAGTTCGCTATCTCATGACACAGTCTGACAGCTCTGTTAGGAAGTTCCTACACTGAAGCAAAATTTCTAAGCCTTCCGCTCACGGGATTTAATCTGTCTTCCGAAGTAAAATAAAATGCAAACTAAAAAAAAGTCCCCATGCTCACTTTCATTCCTTCAGCCACACAAAGACGTGACCTGGTCTCTGGGCCGGCTGGTCACTGCTCCACCCCTTTTCCTCTAAATCAGCATTTCTTCTACCACGCAGAGGCTTATCTCCAATGTGGTCTGACCACTGGGACTATCATTTCCCTTGATCCTGGCCCTCTGCCCCATCAAAGCACCTCCCTCTTTGGTACAGCACTTCGGCAGAGCGACTAGGAGCACCACTCCCATAGCAAACTGAAGGAGGTTAAAATCCTGGACCTTTACCACCACTGTGACTTGAACCATTACTTCATTTCTCTGTGCTCACTTGCCTTATATGCGAAATGGAATACAAGACACACCCTGGGGGCTGTTATGAGAATCAAATGAGACAATATAAAAGGTGCGGGGAAGAGAGCCTGGTGCACCTAACATGCAGCAAGTGCTCCAGAAGTGCCGGCCAGTATCATGGCTGCTAGCTGCTGCATCACATCACTTGAGATAAAACTTCTATCTAATCGAAGTCCCCAGATTACTGTACATGAACCAAGTCAAGTCTCCCTCATTATTTTATTTTTAAAGATGTACTTATTTGAGAGAGAGAGAGAGAGAGAGAGAGAACGTGCATGCATGCACACACAAGGGGGAGAGGGGCAAAGGAAGAGGGAGAGAGAATCTCAAGCAGACTCTCTGCTGAGTGTGGAGCCTGATGTAGGGCTCAATCTCACAACCCTGAGATCACGACCTGTGCCGAAATCATGAGTTGGACGCTTAACCGATGGAGCCACCCAGGTGCACCTCCCTCATTATTAAAGAGTATCTTCAAAACCCACCAATATTCTAACCTATTATGGTCATTTAAAATTTTGAACCTATGCTTAATTTTCTTCAGGAAAACCAAATAGTGTTACTTTTAGAAAAATTAGAGAACTATAATTAAAAATTATAAGATAATTTAAAAAATAAAAATCCTATGTTTAATTTCTGAAGGTATACACCTTTATGTCATCTTCTGTGATATATCCAGCCTGCACCACCCACCACGCCTCTATGGCAATCTCCACCGGCTTCACTGGTAGAAGATCACGAGCTGTTTTCCTTCGGAAAAATTTCTGCAATGGTACAAACATTTGAGATTTGCAATCAACCTGAAATCACTACTTTTAATGATCATAGTAATAAGACTGTTTCTCACAGGCTAAATAAATCTTTTTAAATTCTGCTTCAAAAATCTGAAGAATTTTAGATAATACTGAATAAAGAAAGTCATTCTTCAATTATTTCAAAGTAAATTACTTCAAAACACTAATCATCAAGTCTGGATCTAAATCCAGAAACTCAAAGGAAATCTAAGAGGTAAAAATGAATTTGGAGACTGTGTCCTTATTTCACCCATCCAGTGAATGCTGGGAGTGGAATGAGCAAGTAAAAAGACCAACAAAGTTAATTTTTAAAAAGAAATGTTTTATTCCTTAAATATTTTAATTCAATAATCGCACATGCATAGCCTAGAGCCTAAGGAGGAGTTGTTTTGGATTATTTCTGTATGAAGCATATTTCTTGATCAAAGAAATTACAATTCATTATTTCTCCCACTTAAAACAATCAGAACGCGTGATAACAAGGAAGAAACGAGAAAGGGAGGGCAACAACTAACTTACTTTTGATGACCGACACTGATTCATCAGATCAATGTACTGGTTTCTTCCTATGCCAAGAAGCCTTAGACCTGAAAGAAAGAGCCTTCCCTTTAAAAACATTTAATGTATCTCAGTATCAGTACACCCAGGTCTTTTAGGAAAAAACCCTTGGCTTCTGTTCATCTCTGATGACTGATTAACAATCAATATTAAATTAAAAGGAATTCTTCAAACGAATAAAAGAAAACCAAACTGGGAAAGATGAACTCAAGTTGACACCTCTGACAATGTCACATGGGAAAATCTTTAAAAAGCAGAAACCCTCCCAATATTGGGAAGTCGAAGTGTACTTCTCAGCAAAAGTTTCTCCTTACACAAGAGAACGGTGTCACATGTCAAATATATACTTCCTTAAGATAAGCATAATAAAGCAAATTATATTAGTAACAACTGTGTATCATGCTGCAAAACCATCGTGTACAAATTTTCTTCCCTTGTTTGGTACACAACACAGCCCAAGTATTAGAAGGAACTTCAGCTTCTAGAAATATATAGTCTCATTTTTCTCATTTTACCCCCAAAATATTCCTCTGTTACACATTTAGACTAGACCTTATACTTGACTTGCATCACCTGATAAAATTCCTACCAACAGTGCTGCTTGCTGTTCCCAGGCTTCAAGCGCTTTAGGTTAAAGACACACATGACAATACAAACAACGGCATGCATGCACAAAGACAGACTCTAACCGTTACCTTCAGCATAATTAAATACTTACAGTCAGCAGCAGTAAAATTGGGCAATGAATCATAACTTTTCTCACTGTTCATAATGTCCTTTCAAAAAGAAAACAATTAAAAATTCTAAATGCAAAATGTCCTTAGATAAATAACACGTGAATAAATATGTATTGTGATAGCCAAACAGAATAATAACAATTATTGTCCGAAGCACTGAGATTAAAGTGTGCAACCTAACGCATGCATGCCACATTGTGGTACTTGATACGTGGTCCCAACCTAGTAACTGATGATCAGACCTTCAGGTCAGGGTTTCTCACAGCACTCTCCGTGAATCCCAAACATCTGCCCTGTAACTTTCTGCCCTCTGGAAGCAAAGCAAGGAACACCTCTTTTAGAGCTCCAGGTTCCTGCCTCTCCACCCCTCATGCCTGATCCTAGATTCATGCCCTACAAGAGGGGCATGATGTATCACGGTTCCATCAACAGGCATCTGAGACACGCACTACCAACAAAGACTGTAACCACTTAGTCATCTTTGCTCCTACGAGACCCAACCACCAGCACCGTTGAACTCAGTATCCAGCTTCTTCCATTCCCATCTGTTTCTCCAATAACAAACCAACTGTTTACTGTGGGCATAGGGCCTATTTTCAACCCAGGAGCTACACCCAATGGTATAAGAACAGAAACCAGAGAGCAGCAACCACATGGATGTAACAAAGCTGGTGAAGGGGGAAAAAACCTTCCCCTATTATCTCTCCTAAACCTTGTGGTCAATACCGGCAAAATAATCAAAGAGACTGCCACAATTATTCTACTTACTGATTAGCTGCCACCTTCATTCTGCTGCCCTGGTTCTAGGGAAAAGGGACTGACAGAAACCAGGGCTGTCAGGCCTTGAGCTTTACGCTAATCTTTCTGCCCAAACAGGGACACAGAGATGCGGGAGACACAGGACGGCCTAAGTGCTTGTGAAGGGGCTCAGGGAGAAAAGCAAAGGGAGCTCCTGCAAAGGAAGCCACGTCAGAAAGTGATGCCACTGTTCCTGCACGCTCCCAACTCCTTCAGCTCTAGGCCCCCTGCTCTGGAAGCGGCAAGTGGGCCCAAAACAGCAGCGCCCGAATAAAGTTAAGTAGCAGCTGAGTACTAGAAAAACACTGCCAACCTTCACACACAGCTCACTTAGAAACAGTATACTTAAAGTTACTCGACACAGGCCTAAAAACCGCCTTTGGAAAAACACTAACACCCAAAAGTTAATAAAAATGGCAAGGAATTAGCAGCCAGGACTACAGATGTTTCTCTTTTTCTAACACACATGTGTTGAATGTTGGGTTTATAATCATTTATTCGTTCTCTAGTCAGAGAACAGTTAAACTTAAGCATTAAGTTTCTCTGAACGTAATGTTCAATTCTGTCACCCACATCTTCAACCTTATTCATGTGTTAAAAGCAGTCGGTTTTATAGAGACTCTGCTAACATACATGACTGACTAATGCCACAAGAGCATGGAAGAAAAACAGGTACCTTTCCACCGTGAAAGCCTGGACAACAACAACTCCCTGTACAGTGTGGATGACACAGTCAGCTTATAACCAACACTCCCTTTTCCACTGTAAACTCAGAAACAATGCCCACTGGGGCTGAGAAGGGCACAGCCGGTCATTATTGGCTTCGTCATTGACGACACGTAGTCCCGTCCCATTCCCAATGGCCCACGTACACGTAAACTCACCTCCATGATCCCAGTATAATATGAAAACGGTGTTATCCTCAGGCCCTTTACCATTATATCTGACAGATGGTAAGGGTACAGCATGAGATGATCACGACTGTACTTTAGTAATTCCTCATAGTATTTGCGTTCATCTTTCTTGACATGTTTAACTGGGGAAAGAGAAATTTTCCACTATCAGGTGTCTTACAGTTACATATAATTATAAATGCAGTAAGAACTACTTTACAAACCAACATTAATTAAAAATAAAAGCACAGTAGTTGGAAGAGAACAAACAAAACGATCTAAGTTGGAACAAAGAAACAATTATGCCACAAAAAAAAACAGACTTCAGGGTACACAAGCGGAATCTGTAACAGGACAGATAAGTAGGGAAAGAATTCTTACCAAATCAGAAAGCCAAGAAAGCAATCGTGGAATGTCCTCTCCAAAAGACGCAAAACGCAAGCTAGAATTCATCAAATCCCTTACTATATTACAAGAGAGTCAAACTGAATGGTAGTTTTCAATGAATCAAGCCTATTTCAAAAAATCATTTGAGAGTTTTTGTTTTTTAAATGTAAAAAGGCCTCTGACTTCCATGAAATACATTTAAATAAAAAAACTATCTCTGAACTACTGTGCTTAAACTGATAGTAACACAGGGACAGGAAGACTAGCAGGGCAATAGAACAGACTAATCAGTCATCTGACAAATAAAATGCAAATACATTTAAAGAGAAAGCTAAAAAAAAACCATAGAACCAACTATGCTTAAAATGTGTTCTAATTATTACAGAGTTTTCATTAAACTTATATTTGGAAAATTTATGGAAAAAAACCCCACAAAATTCAAAATCAAAAACTACTAAAAACTAATGTACTTCTTCTTTTCTGGCTTATTTTCTTACCTAAAGTGAAAAAAGTACATCTGAATTGAGATTAATATTCTATAGGTAAAATGAATCTACAAATGATACTCCAAAAAAAATAATAATTTGAATCAGATTTAGAAAGAAAAATCTACTTGCTAATACAAATTGTTGTTAGGTGGGATGGCTCAGTACAGAGCTTCTTAAATGTCTATATGGAATAATTTCAGTACTATGAAATATGCATTGAAAAGATAGGACAGAGTAATGAAAACGGTAAACAGCAATAGTCGTTTCCACCTTGATGTAAAAATGTCTCTACTTACCTAAGTTGTTTCTATATCGTAATTGATTGCGGATACTGTACAGGACAACCTGCTTTTCATATTCCCTCTGTGAATTTCCAAGACTCTAAAAAACAAAAGTACTTTTTCCTCATACAGTTTCAAAACCATGCCCCCTAATTTTATCCTAATACCTCTAATTTCCAGAACAAAGAATATTTTCTTAAATGTTATTATACTAATTTTCATGCTATACTATTGAGCAAAAATTCAGTGTGTTCATTTTCAATTTGCCTTTCTAAAAGGACTTACTGAAATTACCTAAAGTATTTAATATCAAATAAAAGAGCAATCTGAGAGCATAACTTCATTAAGTGAACAAAAAACTAAGTTCTACTTAAAAAGATTTCCTTCTTGACTGTTCCTAATTTTTGTACGTTGAATGGATGGATGGATGGATGAATGGATGGTTTCTTGCACTTACATTTTTTTTTTTTAATTTCAGAGCGACAACTAAAGACAGATCTCTGTCTGCTAATTATTTACATCTGAAGACTATGATTACTAAAAATTAACACTTCTGGAGAATGTACATTTCAAATGTACGTCTAAATGATGACTTTTTTTTTAAGATTTATTTATTTATTTGAGAGAGTATGAACACACATGCAAGTATGGGGAGGAGAAGGTGAGGGAGAGCCCCAGTAAGATGACTTCTTAAAAACATCAGCTCCTTATGGTTTTGTTAAAAAACATATAGACAGTTTTAGAATTCTGATACATTTTTTAATTAGCAAAAACCTTTCTAGCTGTGCTTTGGTGTTTTAAATTCAAAACTGGGCTCTCATAAAAGCAAAGAAGAAGTATGTCTGATTATAGGCAACATTATATTCAATGTGCAACCATAAACTGAATTTAACATGACTGCTCTCCCCCTTCTAATTACTAGGCATGATCTTTCCAACATGCTGTAATGTAAAATTAGACATCTTAGGAAACTAATGGCAGAAAGATCAGAGGATTCAGTTATTATACCTCCTACTCACAGGTCTGAAAGGCAAGGTAAATGTTCGTACACATACTCTCACCGAAGGCAATCTTCACAAGACAGGTAAGACTCACACTTGAATAAACTGACACATAACCGGACCCACTGGTGGGATATATTTTAACAAAAAAGTGATGATGTGAGAAAACGAAAATCTTTCTTCCTGCATCTGAATTAATTAGTCTGTTACAGGTTAAACTATGACCCACACTACTGCCAGAATATATGTGCTTTTATTTTTTTCATCCATTTTAACATTTCCAGTGGTTAGGAGCGAAGTTCATCATAGAGAAACTACTCTATCCTCTATGCAGCACCAAAGCCTGGGTCAGTAGCCAAGATGTTGAGGGGAATTAATATACTGGGCTTGCTGTAAAACTTGTAAAGGGTTTTCTCTAGCTTTGCTGCCAGATAAGTCTCTTTCTCAAGGAACACAATACACACACGCACACAGCACACGATTTTGCTAGAACCTGAGCAACTTCCACACTTGAGGTTTTGCTCTTCTGTTTTAAAATAAATCTCTTACTTTATCCCAACTAACCTCATGCCTGGGAACTCCAGAACAAAAAGTATAATCAAGCCACTCATACAAAATATAAGAGCCTGTTATGTGTAAGCCAGTTAGAGAATGCAACGTCTAAACATCTAAGCCTTTGTGCCAGGAATTAAGTAATGACTGGCCCTGATCAATCAATACATATGTGTCCCCGCAAATATCTAAAAACTGTATTAGTTGATTTTGTTCTTCACTACCCATATACATAAAATATAATTGCTTTGTTCACAAAGATTCTTTGGCTGCTCTCCCACTCCTACCCCAAATTTCCCACCATTCACATTTTGAAACACTGTTACCACTACAGGAGGCAAACTAAAAGAAGGGTCATTTTACTCTGGGAGGAGCTGACCCTTCAGAAATACTGACCAGGTCTGACAAATGAAGCAGAGCTGCATATAAAAGGCACTATTAACAGATGCAGATACACAGGTGCTGGCTGTGAAACACCCACTGTGCATCAGATTAAGCTAACAGCAGAACGAATTTTTTTCTAAAGACTTTGCTCCTACAAACCCCAATCACAGCCCCCCACAAAAAAGATACGCACAATTTTTTAACTGACCTTTCTTAGATGATACAGAACCTCATCATGAGACTTTCCTTAAAATAACTATGAACTGTTTTTGAATAATGCATACAGAAAAACCTTGAAATAATGGCCTCATCTACAACTTTTAATGTATTTTTTTAAAGTCTTGCATAGCCCATATCACATAAAAACATTTCATCTCACCCAATAAAAGCTACTGGTTTTACGTACATTTTGTAAAAATCTGAAATCCCCTTCCCGCTTTATACTTCTAAAAAAAAAAATCTGAATTCACCTTCCCCCAGTTTTCAGAAGTGGCAAATGAGTCATTTCCAAATTAAAGTCATCAAAGCTTACTGGAAACTCTATCAAAGTATTTAATATCTGTAATGGCAAAAAACAAATTCTTTCCATACAAGAACTATTTCCCACTTTTAAAGTGACTGAGCTTTAGTCCTGGAAAAATACCTCTGACTGATACCATCACTCATTCGCTCCAAAAATATTTACTAAAAGCCAACCATGTGATAGGTGCTCAGAATACAAAAGCAAAACAAGTAATGTAAGCAGCAAATGCAACACAGTGGGGTTAAGTGCTATGGATGAGAAACAGTGCCGCGGAGGGTCAGGTTCTCCAGATCTATAGGAGACAGGCAGTACAGGATTGAAATGGCCTTTTAGAAATCTCACCCCAGTGTAGTGTGAGGAATCAATGTGAGGGAGTCCTACACTGAGGAAGAGAGACCAGATAGAAAGCTGATGTAGCAACTGAAGGTGGAGCTTGACCTGGGCAAAGAGTAGTAAGGCTAGATAAAGTGCAAGGAGGTAACTTGTACAGATGGGTTTTCCAAAACCTTCTACAAGTGGAAGCTTATCCTAAGCTAAAACAGCTATTTTTTAAGTGATCTTACCAAAACAAATTTTAATTTAATGTCACATTCCTACCTAATTATAATACTGATCTGTGATTATTTTTAATAGTCTTGACTAAGTATTAGATATGCTTTTGCCAATACTGAGATCAATTATTCATGCTTAACATAATTGAATCATCCATCTTTCTTCCATTATGCTACATTTATTTTTGTGAAAGGAAAAGTAGAGAAAAGATGGAAACCAAGAAAAGGGCTGTTGGGTCTTCCAGTTGTCTTTGGATACGCCACAAAACCCTAAAGCACAAAAGTACCAAAGCCCTCATTCAAGCTTAACAAGAGAAACTTACTCTTTCAAGTTTAGAGCTTTGTCCCTCCAAGTCAAGATAAATGTCACATGGGCAGCCACTGACAACCAAGAATTCTTAGTTCCTTTATCTTTCTACTTTCTTGTTTGTTGGGTATCTTACAGTGAAAGCACTTTCCTTGCCACGTGATGCAACGCAAGAACCTTAAATGATTCATTTCCCAGTACTACGCCCCCATGCTGAGTGAGGAAGCAAACTAATAACCCTATACCATTACCACCACCATCCCAAATTTTCCAAATATAGCTGCCCAGCACCAATGGAAAACAGAATTTCACTCTCAACCAAGTAGAAAGGGAGGAACTTGAAGATCAATCTATGGCCAGAGAAAACAGCGCCTTATATGCAGCATGTATCACTATCTTCATAAGATTCAACACCACCTGCCATATTCAGTACTTGTTCATTTACTTGTTTACTGTCTTTCTTTACTAAAATGTAATCTCCCTGAAGGCAGGGTCTCTATTTTGTTGACTTGTGCAAACTACAAGCACCTAGAACAAGGCATAGCATGCAGGTGTTCAATTAATATTTGTTGAGCAATTGAGTAAAAATGACACTCAAGCAGTTGAGAATTAACCCTCAAGAAAAAAACAAAAACTCCCGTCACTCTCTTGTTGAAACATCTCTGGTAAACCTATCCTGCCTAGAGGATACAGTCCAACCATCAAAGTAGGAAAGCCCCTTCAAAATCTGGCCCTGCCTGCTTTTCCAGCCTTACCTGCTACCAACCAACCTCCACTCACTCACAAAATCCCACCTCCAAACACCAATATACCCACACCTCCACCTGCCGTGATACTAAGTTGCTAGCTACTCTCAACACGCTCTTTCACTCGTCCAAGCCCTTAAAATAACTTTCCCTCTCCCCGGAAAATCTTACTCCCTTTTATCTCTCATGCGTCCTTTAAGGCCCAATTTCAATGCCTCCTCCACACGGGCTCCAGACACTCCCCGGACAATTTCTTACTCCTCTGTGTGCCCACATATACTACAATGCAAGTACATGTGAGCGGCTATCATCCTGTAACGTATTCATTTGTTTCTCGTCTATTCCCCACCATCCTGAAGTTCTGGAGGTCAAGCGCCGTGTTAAATAGGTTTCGCAAGCACCTGGTTTTAAACGAGGCTACGGGCAAAGGTGCCAAGCGAGTCCATCCCATTTAGCAACGGCCCCATCCTGCCCCTGTGACCCCAGAGCCGTCCCCTTCGAACCCCTGACCTGCGGGACGATTTCCCAGAGACCGCGGCGGGGGAAGGGCAGGAGTCAGCCGCCAGTGGCAGCGCCGGCCCCGCGGGCAAGGTGAGCAGGTGATGGCAGGGCGGAGCCCCGACCCCAGGTTCCGGCCGTACCTGCCTCACGTTGGCCGGCAACTTGCTCCAGGGGTAGTTGTGCCGGATGTGGAACTCCACGTCTATGTTCATGATGCCGGGAGCCCGGCAACGGCCGTGACCACAGCTGGAACGACGCCTCCCGCTTGCCCGCCCTCGGCCTATCGGGGAGCCCGCGGGAGGCCCCGCGCCTCACACTGCGGAAGGCCGGGGCTGCCCCATGGCCAGGGCTCCCGACAGCTCGGCGCTGCCGGGCCACGGGGCACAGGAGCAGCGGAGATCCGGTAAGGAGGGCCTCTGCAGCTTCAAGTTTCTTCCTAGTTTCGGCCCGCCGGAAATGGCTTTGGGGTTGCGTCACTTCCGCCCGCTGGCGCGAGGCTGGAGGGGCGGGACACCGACTGGCCTCCTGCCCCGCCCCCAGAGTGTAGGGGGCGGGGCAAGAAGGTGGTGAGGCGAAGCGCCGGGTAACCGCCCCCTGCCCACGCGTTGGGCTCCTCCTGTCAGTCTCTGGGTGAAGAAAGATAAATTCTTGGGTCTGCATTGCCATTGTTGGATGTCCCAGTTTTCTCCAGTGTCAGGCTCCGGAGTAAGTTGTCTAGGAATGATGGGCTTGGGGAGGAAGTCATAGGTGGCTTCAAATAGTGGAAGAGAAATGAGCCCTCCTCCCAAAGTCAACCCTGAAGAATCTCTCCCATCAGTGGGGTTGGAGAAACTGGACATCTACAAGCAAAAGAATGAAATTGGACCACTATCTTACACCATACACAAAAATAAATTCAAAATTGATTAAAGACTGTAACACCTGAAACCAAAAATGCCTAGGAGAAAATATAGGCAGTAAGGTCTTTGACGTCAGTCTTAGCAGAATTTTTTGGACCAGTCTCTTCAGGCGAGGGCAACAAAAGCTAAAATAAGCAAATGGAATTACATCCAACTAAAAGCTTCTGCACAGCAAAGGAAACCATCAACAAAATGAAAAGGCAGCCTACTGAATGGGAAAAGACATTTGCAAATCACACATCCAATAAAGGGTTAATATCCAAAATATAGAAAGAACTACAGCTTTGAATTTAAAAAAACAAAAACCTGCGAGAGGGCAGGCACCTGCAGGAAGGCCTTCTGGCTTTGAACAGGGTACCAGCATGTCTGTGCTTCGCTACCTCAGAGCCCTGTCACTGCTGACAGGATTTTTACCAAATGTAAATTGTTGTCTCACCGGCCATTGGAATTCAGAGCCTTCTTAGCTTATTACAATGCCATCTGCAACAAGGAACCAGGCCAGCTCAGCCAAGCTGACAAGGAACCCATCATCGTAGTGACCAGCCTGGTCAACAAGTGTCCATACAGTGGGGTTGTCTGCAGGGCCGGCTACAAGGTCTACTGGAAGAACCCAGTGCTCCCTGACCAGGTCTGTGTGAACTGGAGAAAGTCTGACCTCCCTGCTGGAGTTTGCTCTTGCTCTTTCCCGAGCTGTTGACATAACAGATGACCATTTCAAAAAGCTCTTGAGGTGCAGGGTTTCAGTCAAGAAGATGCCTGGGATATCACTGCTATTTCAGCCTTTTTTCCCCATGTCCAACTGCCTGGCTCATTTTGTCAGTCTTGTTCCCAACAAAGAATTCTATTTGATGGGCAGAACCAGTGATGTCACAGACATCACAAGGGAACCTGCTGCTCCCAAAGTATAAAAGCCTAAACAGAAAGACCAGTGTTAACATTTCAGGCACATTGCATTATAAGGCATCAGTTAGGAAGTAATTTTTTAAACACATCTAGTTAGTGGATTCGGGGAGAAAGTAAATGAATTTGCTCCCTGCCTGCTGGATCAGATAGATCCTAAGTGTTGGGGAGATCCAGGGACATGTGATACCGGGGCATAGGGGAAATGTTTGCTCATTTCAGGGAACCTTTGCCAATGGTTTCCTTGTGTTGTGATCTAAAAGGAACATCAGGGCAAAGAAGTTCAAAGGATGCTTTAGACATTTCTGATGAACTGATATCTGTGAAGTTGAGCGGTTGAAGTTGGAAATTTTTTAGCACTCCAAAATAGTGTTCCATAGGAATTGGTCTATATAGATTGTGATTTGCAGTCAACTCCTTGTTAACATGACATGGTTATATTTAAAGGCTCTCAAAGGCAATGGGTAAATAGGAGCAGTCACAGTTAAAGTTAATCTGTCTTTAGTGCCTGAGTCTCAATGAACTTCCAGTATTTTTTTTTTTTTTTTACTGATGGGTTTTAAAATCATGGCCATCTCAATAGAATTTTAGTCCAAATGTAATTTATCCTTATTTTAGGTTTTAGTAAAAATTATTTGGAATAAGTGAGGACTCACATTTTAAGTAGAAGCATAAGAAAGAAAGAAAAAAACACATAAAAACCTGGCATTACTGAATGGTTCTGTGTGTTATAGCCACCATGGCCTTTTTTGGTTATCTTCTCAAGAATCATGTTCTTTTATCTGACTGAAAGAGGACATGCAAACCTGCAAAATTTACTCTTCCCATTTGGCTTCTCCAGATTCTCTAAATTGTTAGTGAACATTTCTTAATCAGTTTGGGGACTATGGTGTGTTAATTTTGAATTGCCTGAACGGTGAAATCTGATTATCTTGAGGCAGCACGAACTTTCATCACAGAGCTTGTGTTTTTCTGTTGGAACAATAACTTAAGTACCTTGGAATATGTAACCTTTTAAAATTGTTTTATTTTACCTATTAAAAATTAATATAAAATTTTATTAAATTTTTGAATTTTGATAAAAAAATGACAGAGGATCTGAATGGACATTTTTCCAGAGAAGACATACAGATGGCCAACAGACACATGAAAAAAATGCTCTACACCACTCATCATCAGGGAAATGCAAATCAAAACCACAGTGAGCTATCACCTCCCACCTATCAGATGGGCTTTTATCAAAAAGACAAAAAATAACAAGTGTTGGCGAGGATGTGGAGAAAAGGGTACCCTTGGGCACTGTTGGTGGGAGTGTAAATTGGTGCAGCCACTATGGAAAACAGTATGGAGGTTCCTCAAAAAATTAAAAATAGAACTACCATGCAATCCCACAATTCCACTTCTGGGTATTTAACTGAAGAAAATAACAACACTAATTCAAAGAGATATATACACCTCAATGTTTATCGTCATATTATTTACAAGAGCCAAGATATGGAACATTATTCAGCCATAAAAAGGAAGGAAATTTTGCCATTTTGTGACAACATGGATGAAGCTAGAGGGTATTATGCTAAATGAAATAAGTTAGACAGAGAAAGACAAATACCATATAATTTCACTTGTATGTGGAATCTAAAAAAACAAAACAAATGAACAAACAAGACAAAACAGAAACAGACTCATAGATACAGGTAAACAAACTGTTGATTACCAGAGAGAGGAAGTTGGGGGGGTGGACAAAACAGATGAAGGGGATCAAGAGGTACAAAGTTCCAGTCATAAAATAAGTAAGTCAGTGGGATATAATGTACAGTATAGGGAATATAGTCAACAATATTGTAAGAACTTTGTATTGTAACAAATGGTAACTAGACTTATTGGGGATTGTTTTGTAATATATAAAAATATTGAGTCACTGTGATGTACACCTGAAACTAATAAGCTATTGTACATCAATTATACTTCAGTAGAAAAAAACTTAATCTAGAGGTGCCTGGGTGGCTCAGTTCGTTAAGCGTCTGCCTTCGGCTCAGGTCATGATCTCAGGGTCCTGGGATCGAGCCCCACATCAGGCTCTCTGCTCAGTGCGGGTCTGCTTCTCTCACTCTCCCTCTGTGCTTTCCCTCTGTCTCTCTCTCAAATAAAATCTTTATTTAAAAAAATAAAAAACAATCTAATTATAATTACATTAAAATTTCTTAACTTTCTAGTCTTATGGCCCACTTCCATTGTTAGAAACAAGCAAAAAAAAAAAAAGAGAGAGAGAGAGAAATATTATCTTTTCTTAAAGTCTTTTAGAATGTCCAGATTTCTTCATCTGCATATATTGGGAACTCCTCATGGGTATGACAAGTAATGCTAAATATAAATCCCCATATTTTCTTTAATTATAAAAAATTAAATTATACCGTAGCACATGTAATCAATATTTTTTAAATGATATAAACCTTATTCAAGTCTACTGAGAATTTGATCTCTTGGAATTCGTGGAAAAATACTTTAAGAAAGCAAGAGTTCAGGGGGCGCCTGGGTGGTTCAGTTGGTTAAGCGTCTGCCTTCAGCTCAGGTCATGATCCCAGGGTCCTGGGACCGAGCCCCACATCAGGCTCCCTGCTCGGCGGGGAGTCTGCCTCTCCCTCTCCCACTCCCACTGCTTGTGCGCTCTCTCTCTCTCTCTCTGTCAAATAAATAAATAAAATCTTTAAAGAAAGAAAGAGTTCAGAAATAAAACACTTACTTTGAAATAAACCCAGATCTATTACCTATTTAAAAATAAAAATGAAAAATCTCACAGCATTAGACCCCCTTTCCCCGACCAGTCAGTGAAACAGAGGACAAGTAATCTGGCTTAGAGAGAATGTGGGCTCTCCCACGGGCCACATTCTTCACTCCTCCCTTCCACCTCTGTTACGGAGACTGTCCGTTGTGAGCACCACTCCACCTGCGCTTCATTTATTTTGGAGTGGAGAAATATTTCTGTATTCTTCTATGGTGAAAGTTAAAAAGAAAAGAAAAGAAAAAGACTGAAAGACCCAGCTGTCCATCCTCTCTTGCATTACACACTTCAGAAATTTTAAGACATTTGCAATTCCCTAAATATGCCAAATAGAATACGCCCTTTCTTGAATGCTTTCCCCTACTTATCTACCTGGAAAACTTCTCATCCAGACACTGTGACTGGAACACTAAAGAATCAGGAGGTAAGGATGGAGAAGCGGGAAGGGGCAAGAAAAATGTGGGACCGTTTTTCTCTAAGTTAGGGAAATTCTAGGATTTTCTTCTGCAAATGATGGAAAGGAACTGAGAGTTACAAGTCTGTCGTAGAGAGAGGCAGAGGGATCCTCTTCATAGAGCCTGTGAAAGATTGATATTATAACATTTATCTCTAATATCAAAAGTAATATATTTCTGCCATCAGAAGTCAGTCTGTGTTTAGAACATTTCTGGTGTTGAACATTCCAATATCAAGCCACACAACTGAAATGCTGAGCCATTGTGCTAGTTAAAGTGCCCACTAGGGGCTGATCTCACACAACATTTCTATACCTAAAACCTGCAAATTCTTCGCTTCCTCATTTCTATTGACTTTTTAAATTTTTTTAATTTAAATTCAATTAACTAACATATAGTGTATCATTAGTTTCGGAGGTAGAGTTCAGTGATTCATCAGTTGCATATCACACCCAATGCTCATTACATCAAGTGCCCTCCTTAATGCCCATCACTCAGTTAGCCCATCCTCCCTCCAGCAACCCTCAGTTTGTCTCCTAGAGTTCAGCATCTCTTATGGTTTGCCTCCCTCTCTGTTTTTATCTTATTTTATTTTTCCTTCCCTTCCCCTATGTTCATTTGTTTTGTTTCTTAAATTCCACATATGAGTGAAATTATATGGTATTTGTCTTTCTCTGACTGACTTATTTCATTTAGCATAATACCCTCTAGTTGCATCCATGTCATTGCAAATGGCAAGATTTCATCCTTTTTGATGGCCGAGTAATATCCCATCGTGTGTGTGTGTGTGTGTGTGTGTGTGTGTGTGTGTGTACATATATACATATGTATACACACCACGTCTTCTTTATCCATTCAGGTATTGATGGACATCTGGACTCTTTCCATATTTTGGCTAGTATGGACATTGCTGTTACAAACCTTGGGGTGCTCCTTCACTATCCAAACCAATCTCTTAGGCCTTAAAGTCCTTGAAATTCTTTATTTATTGGAGCTTTTTCTCCCATATCTGATAGCACCAAATACTGTCAGTTCTTCCTTGGAAATTGATGCCATTAGGACTGCAGCACAGTAGTCCATCTGAGGTTTGCACAATCTGAAGGTCGCCACTGAGCCTAAAGTTTTCTGCGGTAGGCCAGATAAACAGGGTAAGTCCACTGGCTACAAAGCATAGTTTATCCTTAATTGAAAGTATTTTCATAGCATCCATGATAAGGAGTAAAATCACATTTTGAGTGAATGGAATTTGTGAATTCCATAGTTGCTCTTCAATTCTATTTTGTAAAAGAGGTTGGACTAGCTGAAAAAATAAAGAGGACAAAGGAAGGAGCTTATGAAACCCTATGGAAGTGAGGAGGCATCTTCCCATTTCTTGTCCCCATTACTTCATCAAAGAAGTTCATTTAAGTGTATGGATTAGATACAGAAGAAAATATTTCAATGCCAGATTTTTTTTTAACAGAGAAAAAAGAGGGGCACTTGGGTGGCTCAGTTGGTTAAGCATCTGCCTTCAGCTCAGGTCATGATCCCACGGTCCTGGGATCGAGTCCCGCATCCCTCTCCCTCTCCCTCTGCCACTCCCCCTGCTTGTGCTCTCACCCCCTCTCTCCATCAAATAAATAAGTAAAATCTTAAAAAAACAAAAAACAAAAAACAGAGGGAAGAGGGTAGTCTTAGGAGCATGAGAGTGACCTGAGAAGTTTTTAAGATTGCCAGTGCCTAGACCTCACACCCGATCCATTACATCAGAATTCCTCAGTTGGAACCCAGGTGATTCAAAGCACAGCAAGGTTTGGTAACCACTTATCAGGCCTCCTCGGGCCTCAGGTACTCGATAAGCATTTGCTGGATTTGTAAAATGAGGAGATTGAACAAAGATGACTTCTAATGTACATTCTAACTCTACAACACAGTAATTCCATGGCCAACTAAAATAATTTTTAGTTTATTTTTCATATGCAAAAGAATTACTCCAGTCTGCCCCAGCCTTTTTTTTTTTTTAAGATTTATTTATTTACTTGGGGGGGGGGGGGTCAGAGAAAGAGAGAGGGGGAGAGAGAGAGAATCTTAAGCAGACTCCTTGCTGAGCATGGAGCCTGATATGGGGCTCTATCTCAGGACCCGGAGATCATGACCTGAGCTGGAACAACAGTTAGCCACTTAAGCAACTGAGCCACCCAGGCACCTCTGACTTTTTTTGTAAAGAAATACACAAACATTTATTCCACGTTCATATAGACCAAAGAAATCATTTCTCTACCCCCTTGATAACTGTTGGGAGAGCCCTGAGAGAAATAAAGAATTACACACTATTGGACTAGTGGAAACTATCTGAGTTCATGTTACACATAGGGCATTGGTCCACTGCAGATCTTTTTAGCTTCTTTGGGTGTATTGTCACAGTGGTTTAGAACTTGGCTGAAATGAAATATTTTTTGTTTCCTTCTGCATTATGTCATCCAAATGTTATACCTTTAGCAACACGTAATCTCTTGACTGTCCAACAAGAAATAAGAGTTTATATACTGGTGTAAACTGTGATCAGGGATTAAATGCATATATAGTGGGATTGCTTCATGATCTCTATTAATGACATTTGAGTGAGAGACAGGATACTTTCTTGGCTACAACTACAACTGATCCCAGAACAATGTGAATCAGCTATTTCTTAGCCCAGGTCCTTGTAAAACATTTGTTCTCTCACTTTGCAGAAATGTGCAATTCTCTTTCTTTTAGAATTTGTGAAGATAGAGTTAAATGTGGTTAGTGACATGTCTTCTTAGACTTCGTATAGCCTTAATGCGTAGTGATTTTTTTTCTTTTTCTTTCTTTTTTTCTTTTAAATAGGAAGCCAACTGAACCATGTAACCTGGTAAAAGGTAGGCCTGGGAAAGCAAAAGCCAGGAAAAACTGAATTAAAAAGCCAACATCATCCATTTGCCTTTGAGAAGATAAGGATTATTACAAAGAAGGGCAAAGAGAAAGTCAAGGTTCACCACTGGAAATAAAAAATAGGATTTTTGAGTCTGAGCAAGACAGTCTTGAAAGCCAGGCTTGGTTGAGAAAGGTTTTCTGAATTATTTCAGTTCCCACTGGCGTATCTTGAGGAGAAACAGAGGGAGAAGATGAAATCTTCAAGGTAGAGTATTTGCTGAATAGAAACCATTCCCCCAGTGAAATGATGGTATTTAATCAGGAAGAGCTTGAATTAAGAGCATCTTCATTAGTAGATTTAAAGCCCCACTTCCCACCCCAGTGGGGTGAGGGTATGAGGATGATTAAGTCTAACTTTGAAAACCACATAGCCCCACATTTTCTTTGTCCATATAGTCGTGTATGAACATTTTCAACTCCCAAGCAACTGCCAGCTTTAATCCGAACCACGATTTATTTTCTGCACATGGAACATAAGAAGGAGCAAGACTGAGCTGGAGGGATCGCCCCTCACTATCTGCCTTCCAAGACAGTGTCAGTATCCACATGTTGAGATCCTTGGGTAGCAGACAGCAGGGCCTGTCATGAGGAGACACATGGCAGGTTTCCATGGGCCACTGAGAAAGTGGAATAACTAGGGACCCAAACCGTGACCTACTAAGGGCCTGGATCTAAAGGGAACTATGAGAGTCCTTTGAAGGATTAAGTTCCTGTGGGATTCTTTTAGGCAGACAACCCTGATCCAGGCTAACAGAGGAAAGGGGGCAAGATTGCTTCACAGATTCGATCGATGAAATTAACATGAAAGATTGCAATTAATTCCCAAATGTGAAAGAAACACAGAGCAAGTAACAATTGGGACTAAATAAAATCCCAAAGGAAAATCTCTCACTCTGTAAATAAGGGGAAGAGATAGATGGGAAGACGCCACACCCAGATCTTAACCACCCTCCTGATTCTTGCAGCCCAACAACAGAAATAGAGTTAGCAACTGATTGTGTCTCACTGCCAAATATTGATTTCCAATTCTAGAGAAATACTAATTTAACAAAAGGATACATTCTTTTAAGAAAAATATGCTAAGTGCTTTCTATGTGCAAAGAACTATACTAAGTATTTGGGGATAGAGATGAATAAAGCATGATCCTTTCCCTTAAATGATTTACCATCTTATAGGGTTGAGAATCCAGGTACTTAATTTGTTGGAACATAAAGGAGAATACAATGATGGAGATAAGATGATAAAGGGTCTAGTGGAAGGAAGTGGCTCTTCTGATTAAGGATTCTGGAGGCAATCACCAGAGGAGGTAATGTTTTTGCCTAAGTAGATCCTAAGGGATTGGAGGGGAAGGTGTTTTGGCTGGCAAGGGATGATATGGAAGATACCATGGAGACCAGAGCACATTAAAATAGAAAGGATTGAGTGATGCTCTTGCTAAACCCTTTTGTCAGTGATTTAATGACCAGAAAGCCCCATTTGAGAGAAGAGCTGTCCTTCTTTAGCTCTTCAGTGTTTTATGATATATTCATTATAGCATGATCATAATATTGATCTCTGTATTTAAAATACTAATAAACAAAAAAAAAAAACCCAAAAAGTAAATCAATAAAATATGAATAAACAAATGGACCTAGTTTATAATCTGTCCTATTTTCACAGAGAAGCCCCCTCAAAGAATTCCAAACACCAAGTCAAGGAAAGAAATGTTTAAAGAAATTGAGATCACTTGTAGTTTCCTGCCAAGGATACAGCCACTGGATTCTAGAAAAATAAGAGCTGGTTGCTCATTTTGTAAGTAAAACACAAAGGTTTATCACACGTGGCATTAAAAACAGTAGCTGGTATAAGCTGGTACCATATATTTATTTCTGATATGAGAAACTAGACACACCTGCTATTAACAAAGAATGACATGATACTGTGCAGGAATACGCAGGAGAACATTCCAGAGCTGCTTAGTCATCACATTGCCTCCTGCTGATAATTATTTCTGGGCTCCTCACTGAGAGACTTCAGAATTCTCTAGACCAGAAGTTCTCAGACGGGGGCAACTTTGTCCGCAGGGGACATCTGGCAATTTCTGGAGACATTTTTGGTTGTCACAACTGGAGAAAATGCTACTGGGATCTAGTGGGTAGAGGCCAGGAATGCTGTCCTAAAATGCATAGAACAGCCCCCACCACACACACACACACACACACACACACACACAGAAAGAAATACGTGGCCCAAAATATCAATGATGCCAAAGTTGAGAACTGTCCCCTAGATGACAAACCACTTGGCACAAAAGCAAGTACTCTAAAAGCATTCATCCCCAAATTTCAGATTGTAAATCCCAAGTCAGTTCTGAAGATTTTCAGTGTAATCATTGTACAGGAATCCACATCCACCCTAATGCTATAGTTGTCAGGGAAAGAGTATTCAAATTCTCATTTGACTATTTACTGAGTGACCTCTGGTTATTTAACTATTTGTGCCTTAGGGTCTCCATCTGTAAAATTGGGGAAAATAATAGTAACTATCTCCTAAAGTTGATGTGATGTTTAAGTAAACAAACAAACTTAAAGTGCTTAGAATAGGGTCTGGCCCACAGCACTAAATAATGGTATTTTTTTAAGATCTTATTTATTTGACAGAGAGAGAGAAAGACAGCACAAGCTGGGGGTGGGGGCAGGCAGAGGGAGAGGGAGAAGCAGCCTTGATCAGGGACCCCGATGAGAGGCTCAATCCTAGGACCCCCGGGATCATGACCTGAGAGCTGAAGGCAGATGCTTCACCGCCTGAGCCACCCAGGTGCCCCTAAATAAATGTATTTTTGTATTATTATTATTAATAATTGGCACAAAGAGAAATTTAAAATTTGCGTTTACCTAGACCAATTTCCAAAAGTTTGGTCATTTAAATAATAACCTTATTATTTCCAAGTATCTTCAAAACTACTACTTTCTTGAGTTTTTTTTCTAAATTGTCATGCTTCACATAATAAACTTTTTCTGTCATTCACAGGTTTCGTGTCTTCATCGTATTGTCCTAATACACATAAAATAATGCAAGGCTATCAAAGCAAAGTTTTGTGTGTGTGTTCCACATAAGATCATCTGGGGTGCTCCGCTGGTAGACATACCCACAATTAGAGGGCCGCCCCCTTTCTAGTAGATTTTCCCATTCATTTGGCTCCTGAATGTCTAAACATCTATGGATCTTACTAAGAGGCAGGGCTCTCCTCCCTTCAGCGAAACTATACATGCCAAATATTCTCCTTCTCAGCTGCCTTTGCAGTTAAGGCCGGAGCATGTGCCTTCAGCTTTAATAATCAGACTTGCTCGTGCCTGGGTCTGGATCAACAGCTGGTGACCAAAAGAAGCAGGCACGGTGTGTCCATGTTCTCAGTCTCAACAAGATGCGCTCGCACGGCTATGGGCACATCCAGCCCTAGGAGGCTAAGGTGGCAAAAATGGTCTCACTGGTTCAAGATGACCCAGTATCCCGGGAATGCCCAGAATTGCAAACTCAGATGCTAGAGAAACTACACAAGTAATGTTGACGAGACACAGGAACCCAGTCAGGGGGTGGTGGGGACTGTGCCAGCCTGAACACCCATGCCTCACCTAACATGGGCACCTGCTGCTCAGATCCATGGCAGGATGCGAGCCCGGTGCTACCTGGTCTGATTTTTCAAGAGAAATGGGAATTCAAAATTTTGTGTGAATCTGATGGGCAACCCATTCAAAGTACATGAAAACCCATGGTGGGGGGCAACACTGAGGGGCACATGCCTGTGAGTCAGCTTCAATTGTCAGGCCACCATCTGCCAAGTCCAGCGTCTTCCTAAACACTCTCACCTCTTACTGGCTCCTCAGTGGAAGGTTTATTGGGGGGGAAGTGAAAGTAGCTTCTCTCTACCCCTGCAATATTAGTAAGACTTCAAGTAGCTAATAAGATTAAATAATAATATCATTCTTATTAGTATTATTACTTAATAATTAAGTATTAATAATAGTATTATTAGGTATTACATATTACTTAATAACATTATTACTTAAAATGATTACTTTTAAACATTATTAAGCAGTAGTAATAATAATAAGTAACCAATATTAGGAAGACTTCAAAACTTCTAGATTTTCTACCAGCCTTCCAAGGAGAAAAATCCAGTCCCTGAATATAACATAATTCCATTTCTCTATACTTTTGCTTGTGTTGTTTTATCTTCCTTTATGAACCCCACTTTGCCTGATGAGCCCCTACTTTTCCTTCTAAGCTTTGTTCAAGGGTCACCTCCTTCTGGAAGCCTTTCCTGATTTCCTCTCCCTTTCCTTCTTCCCTTACTCATTCACCTTAGATTAGATCCCCCAGAGCAACAAGAGGTAATATTCCAGAACTTTCAAAGACAGTGTCTTCGCCCCGATTCTCTAGCAAACAAATGGATAAAGCACATGCTAGCACTCTACTGGGGGTACAATCCCAGGACACTAAGAGTGAAGGGGAAACAACATAAGGCAGGAAAGGCCCAAAAGCAAATACAAAGTACTGTGGTCCTGAATGGCCTACAGCTTCTCAAGAAAACAGTGAGTTGCTTAGTCCTGTGTGATGCCTCTCAAGAGGCAGTATGAACCTACTGCACCTCCAAACAGGTACTGGGGGGCGAAGGGGTGAAGCATCTGTTGGCTCCTGCCTGTCTTCAGCCTCCCATTGGCCAAAATCAGAGCTATGAGACAGTGACTCCCCCAAATGAGGAGTGTTGGTGCTTGCCAGGGCTGAGGCTGCCCGAGGGCACGGGGGAGGGGCGCTGCAGTGAGGCTGTTGCAGTTCCCAGCAGGCTGTGGGCACCATGGGCCTGTGTGCCATCACCTCCTCCAGGTCCGTGCTGGTGTTCCCCCACCTCATCTTCTGGGGGTCAGCCAGCATCTTATGCCACGTGGGAGGCCACACCTTTATCATTTATGATGAAGATGCATACACTTTCATCCCCACTGTCCTGATCACCCTGTAGGAGCCCTGCTTTTCCTTATTGGGCTAATGGGTAGCTGTGCCACAATCCCAGAAAGCCGCTGCAGACTTGCCACATTTGTCATCATGTGCTCTTGGTTTTTGTCACAGAAGTTGTTGTCGTGGGTTGGGGATACGTTTACAGAGCAAAGGTGGAACATGAGGGTGATGGCGGCATTCAGACAGTATGGGAGACCTGCCATGGCACGGACACGGATGCTGCTAGCCGGGCGGGGAATTAGGTACAGAGACAGCGGCACTGTTGTGGAGCTCACAGCTACTCCAAACACCAGAGTGTCCGTCTTAGCTGTGCAGAGGGACCGTCAGCAGCTGTCCTGGCAGTCTGGCCCAGCCCCCTGACCTCTCTGCCGAGGGATACGAGGCTCTAGTTGTAAAGAAGCTACAGGAATTCCTGGTGCATCTTGTCTGAGCGGCGCTGGCATTGGCAGCTATCCAGCTGCTGGGTGTGCTGTGTGCACGCATCCGATTATGCCGGAGGAGTCGAGATCCCCCTTAGGAGCTCCTCATCAACCAGTGGAACCTCTGCATAGTCGAAAACGCAAGCCTGAGCTTTTTAGTCTTGTTGTTCTGATTTGAAAGGTGAATTGAGCAGGCCCACTGCTGTTGGTGGCCTCCTGAGTTCATTCAGTTAAAGCACACATACCCAGGTGTTGGACAGAGCAGGTGGCTCTTCATGTGCCCACCTACTTCCCCGCCCACCTATGACTTTCTTTTCCCCTATTCTAGCTGACTCTCCATGTCCCCTAAGATTTTAAGTATGGCGGTCTATGTTCTGGTTTTGGAACCACTTACAGGTAGCATAGTGTGGGAGAATCAAAGGAGGGCTGGAGCCTGCTTCTGTTACCTCCGTGGTGCTGGAGTATCACTGGGTCCTTTCAGTCTTTATGATGGAGAACTCTTGGCCAAAGTTTTCCGGGGGGAGAAGGAGGAAACTAGGTATGGTTAAAGTTAACACCAGATGGTGCCCCTCATCAGTGTCCTTTTAAAAAACATACACTATAGTCCAGTAAGATAACAACTGTACAAAAGCTAAAATAGATTTTAGAATCATACGGTGTGTATCTTGGTTCACCTTCAAAAATCAGGCCAGTCTTTGAAAGTAGTGGTTTTTAATCAAAGTTGGCTTTAGAGTAAGAATATAATGCATGCACTACTGTTTTAAGAAACTTAGTGTGAGTGTGTATATGTTTCTGTGTGATTGAGCCCCTTTAGGTTTAGACTTTTAGGTTTAAGGTAGCCACGAAGACTAGCAAAATAGTATGTAGATGTGATCTCTGTTGTAAAGAGAAAAATCAAAATCCATAAACTCTGTATCACCCCGCAAAAAGAAAAAGATTGAGTGTCCAGGTACACATAAACCTCACAGCAGGACAGCCTCCACATAGCACTTTCCTCACTGTATAAAAATGATGCTTACATGTCTCTTCCACAATTGCGCACTCAGTGACACCAGTAACATCTTCATCACCTTCATCTTTAGCATTTGCACAGTGCTCAGCACCTAGTAGGGAGGGAGGCGAGTTTGCTTTGGTTCAGCAGACATTTATAAAACATCTAGTGCTGTCCAGTGGAATGAAACATAGGGGTGGCTGATGATACCTTTAAATACCAAAACCATGATTCAACTCAGTTACTGTAGCTTTAACAAAAACTTTACATCTTAGTCAGAGTTCTCCAGGAAAACAGAGCTCATAGAAGATATACAGATCACTGACTATTTAATAGAGTTATTGATTGATTGATTGAGTGTATTAATTGGCTCACACAGGTGGCCAAGATGTCCCACAATCTTCCCTCTACAAGCTGGAGACTCAAGAAAGCCAGTGGTATAATTCAGTCCAAATCCAAAGGCCTGAGAAGTGGGAGCACCCCTGTTCAAGGGCAGGAGAAGACGGACATCCCAGCTCAGGAAGAGAGAGCAGAAATTGCCCTTCCTTTGCCCTTCCTATTCTGCACTCGACAGATTGGATGATGCCCCCTCACATCAACGAGGGCAGATCTTTCCTCAAGTCTAATGAATCAAACGCTCATCTCTTCTGGAAACACCCTCCCAGACACACCCAGAAATAATGTTTTGCTAGCCATCCGGGCATCCCTTAGCCCAGTCCAGCTGACATGTCAAATTAATCAGAACTTTCCAACCCAAGGTGTGCTGACTTCCGGTCTTCCTCTCCATTGCAGTCCCTGCGGGCCTCTCAAGCACCTAGATTCTCTTCAGGTAGTACGGTACAATCTCACCTTGGTTGCTTGCTTGTAGACAAAATTCTACCAGAAAAAAATCTGCAGCGTGTACAATATCTAGAATTAGGCACCTGGGGTTTCACTGTTGTCAACGCTGAGTGATGTCCACATGCCTACACAATGCAGTTGACTTTTCTACAAGAAGGTTTTTGTGTATGTTTTCAGAAAAATAAAAATCTTTTTAATAGTCTTTATTGTAGTAATTAGTTTTAAATCCTTGCCTCAGGAGGGCTCCCTCCAACCCCCAGAATTTCCCAGATGACACTGAATTAAGGACAAAAGAATATTATTATATAGAAAACGATTAGAAAAAAACCCATATGGGATTTTTATATTTGCTAGCCGGGGGAAAAAGTGTCTTTTTCAATTCTTACCACTGTTCATTTTGTGCATCTACTTAGCACATAATTATTTTGTCTGTGCATTTGTTTTCTCAGCTAGCTATTAAACATCTCTCGGGTATATGACACCCAGCTAGATATCTTCACTCACTGGTCACTTAAAAGATTTCATGTTTTCTAAACACTTAACACGTACCCCAGAAGTGAAATGCAAAATTCCAACTTGCTCTTTTCAGGGGGCTGATAAATATGAGTAGAATGAAAAGGAATGTTGAAAACTAAATTATGGTAAATAAAATAAGTCTCTGTGCCTAGTTACTAATTAAATTCCTCGTAATGCTTGACTCCCTTGTTACTTTGAGAATTCTATCTCTAAAAGTAGTCTTGACTCTGAGGAAGGGTTAGGAAGCCTTAGTTATCCATTAAAAAGTGATGTATAACCTTTATCACTTCACCGTTTGGCAATGACGTTTTCTATGGCCTATTGGTCAGCAGGTGAGTTATTAGCTTCCTGTTCTATTAATTATTTATCCATTATTGTTATGCACGGCTTACATCGCAATTTTCTACAGCCTTTATTTAAAGATAGTTCAGGAATATTCAGGAGATCTGAAATACAGGCTAAAAAAACGATTTTTTATGGAACTGAAGTAGTCTGCCTTTTGCCATGTGTATATCATCAAGGAAAGCTTATAAAGCTCCTGAGGGGAGCCCACATATGTTGTGGTCCTTGAGAGAGTAAAGGGCCTCAGAACAAATAACTGTCAATATGTACCTTCTTTCTAAAAAGTTCAGGTCTTGAAGTCAGCCAGCAAAATAGAGCCAAAATGGGGGCGAGGGGAGAGGTGTAGAAGGCAAAGAATGCTTGTCTAAGGTCTCTTAGTCATTGTGTACCCTTATAAAGTAAAATTTGATTTCTAACATGGAACAGGCTTTAAGATGCCATAAAAGTAATAGGAGTCTGAAAATGCGGATCTTGCATCTTGCTACTGACACGGCTTTGCTCAGAATCATGAAATGAAAAGTCAGAAATAAGAATACTCTTTTGCACATTAACACTGGCAATGCTAACAAATTAGCAAATTTTTGGAACAGCAACAAAACAGTTTTTATTGAGGTTCATTCATTTTATGTCAGAAAGGACTAAATAAATGGTCCTACCTGAAATCTCAGAATCAAAGTAGTCTTAAGATGGAGGGGACTTTACAAGGTCCTGGTCTAACCCCCTCGCTTTACAGCTATAAAAATTTGGAAGCCCAGGAAGACAAAAGGACTTTCCAGTCGTCAGTGTTATTACAGAGAAGCCGGAGAGCGCCGAGTGCCTTGTGGGTAAGGTAGCCAAGGAGACCTCGGTGTCCCTGGAGTGACCTTGTGAGTGACTACCTGCTCTACCTCAACCCAACCAGGCCAACTCTGATTGGAATCAAATCTCTTTACACAAATCAAATTAAATTTACTAATCTTTAAACATTTAATTAAATACTAATGTATTATTTATTTTTTCAAGAATTTACTTATTATTAATTCGTCATTAAAAAATAAAACTCTCTGAGAAAAGATTGCTTCTGTTCATGTGATATGTATATTCCTGAAAACCCGTAAGGTTAATTTGTACAAATAAGGTATATTTTAGAGACTTTGTTTGCTTCATATTTCTCTCAGGTGCAGTCAGCATAGTTAACTACTTTCCTTCTCGAAATACCCTCTTGCCTTTCTAGACATCACGTTCTTCTGACTTTGCTCTGCTCTCACTCCCTGCTCCTTCTGTCTCCTTCGCTGTCTCCCCTCCCTTCCTCCGCCCAGAAGGTAAGCGTCGGCACACCTCGGACTCGGTCTTGGGCCTTCTCCCCTCTTCTCCTTCCTTCTCTGCACTTCCCTTCTTTATCCTCACGCTCTCTCTCAGGAATCTCCACCTGGCTCACCACTTACATGTGTGCTCGTGACTCCAAAGGCGTCTCTAACCCAGGCATCATGCATACATTCCGTACTGCTGGTCTGATATCTCCATGTGGGTGGCTAATAAACATCTCACACTAAAAAGATCCAAGCCAAAAGTCCTGCTCCCCTGGCCCCAGACCTCTTCCCACTACTTCCGTCGATTGGCACCACCTCCACCCAAGAGCTGGAGCCTCAAATCTGAAAGAGGCACCCCTGGTTCTCCTTTGCACTCCATCCACAAGTCAACCCACCAACAAGTCCTCTTGGCCCTACTTCCAAATCTCTCAACCCCACACCTGCGTCCAAGCCACCTGCCCCTCTCACCTGCTCCACTGTGAAAGACCCTCAACCTGTTTCTTTTCTTCCGCTCTGTCTGCTCAAGTCCACCCTAGGCCACACGGGGAGAGTGATCTTGGAAACGTTAACTCAGATCCTGCCATGCCGTCATCTAAAACTCCTTAGTGACTTTACAGTTCTCTACAAGTGTCCTGTGAACCCCACTGCCCCCCCCCGAGAGCCTACACGGCTTAGCTGGGTCTGCTAAGATCCAGCCTCCCCCCCACCAGCATCCCACGCTCCCCCACTCTCCAGCCACCATCTTTTCTGCCATTCAAATGTACTAAAGGCTTTCCACCTGGGGGCCTCCTTTCTCTCCCTAAACTGCCTCCCCTAGTTCTTCAAATGCTTCGTCCAGGTCCCCTCCTCACGCAGACTGCCCCTTCCTGCCCCACCGCCACTGGCCTCCCCACTTGCTCACCTTCCTATCACCCCGCTTATTGCCGTCACAGCACCACACTCCTGGCAACCTGTCACCCTGTTGTTTGTGTCTTCGTGGACTTGTTTATGTTTCTCCAGTAGAAGGTAAGTTCCACCAGGGCCCAAACTCGTCCGGTCACCACCAAACCCCAGTGTCCAGGAGAGCACCTGGCACATTAAATACGCAATATATAAGCAAGTCATGGGCCAAAATGTGCTAATGAATCTCCCTTAAAAGAATGGTAATGGGAAACAATTTAAGAATTGCAGCATCAGTCACATGCACATCCTTGTTCATCTTTGGATGTGAATCTCGGTTTTCCTGCCCCAAATTGACTGAAAATGAGAAAAACCTGTGTACATACACATAGACACACACACACACACACACACACACACACACACACACACACACACACACACTTTCCAGCCAGATTATTTATTTATGGAAAAGTCACATGAACTAAATTCCTCCTCAAGCAATTTTTATATCCCTTGGAGATGGTCACCACAAAACGTGCTCTATGACAGGCAGCTTTCTAAAGAATTCATTGCTCTTGGCCACTCACTCAACAAAGACACATTGTAAGTCAGCTGCCATGATTCCCATGGGACCAGTGCCACACAAGACTCAGAGGGACAGAGGTGAAGAGGAGGAGGAAGTCGCTGTCCATAGGAGGTCCTGTCCTGGGGTGAGAAGGTGTAAGCAGAGAAACAGGGTGAGGGCTGACCTGGGGGAGGCAACCTGTATCCAGCGATGCTGCACGCTCCTTTGTTGTAACTCGTGTGTGTTTTATCACTTTCTCTAACGAACCTTTTGACTTCTTTGATGGTCTTTTTCTGCTCTCTTTTCCTGCACACATCTCAAGACTCTACCTTCCCTCTGTGTGGATGGATCCCCAGACGCCTCCATCCCTGACTTCTCAGTGAAGCCCAGCGGCTCTTTCTCCTCCTGCCCCTTAAACTCTTCCCTTTGCAGGCGGTCTGGCACCTCAGCATCCATATTTCCTCCTAGAGTAGCTCCTTCCTAGACTGCCCCATAGCTGAAGATGCCAGCACCGAATGCTAGCCACTCCCACTTGAAACCCTGGGTTCTCTTCCATGGCTTTGCAGCTATTCAAGAGCAGGCATTCCCATCCCATCTAGGTTAACTTTCCAAGTCTCCTCAGCTCGCTCTCACTCCTCAACACAGCATATTCTCCCCTGCTCTTTCCCTAAAGGCATTCACCATTTCCAATGCCAACCCCTCCATGCCCTTCCCCTAACCACCCTTCCAATTCTTGCCAGAGTAAGGCACAGGCCCTCATGAAGCCTTCCTCATTCTTTTGGGCCACCATTTCTTCTTCCCCAACTTCTGTAACATTCTAGTTACAGAATAGCCTATCATAGTCTGTATTCGTCTGTAATAGTCCATAATATAGTTTACAGTAGCCATTTCATACACCAGTTATATCCCGGCTGACAACTGTTCTTTTTAATATCTTATTCCCTACAAAGAAACATTATGCTCTTGGAGGGCAAGCACCCTATTTTTGACCTTCCTTCCTTTTGCCCCATGGTGCTCAGCACTGAGTTATAACACTCCAATTGTAGCAAATGATACATGTGTTAATGAATGAAGGCAGGGATCTGTAGTGTAGGCCAAAAGTGGTGGTTCATCTTCACAAGGGAAGGACAGTGGAGCCCTGTCCACCAACCGGCACCGAAGCAAAGCTCCCAGGACAAAGCCCACAGGAAGGAGCCTTTGGAAAGGGGCCACTGCACGGAAATCCAGTCCTCACTATGTCCCCTGAGCTATGGTGGCCACTTCAGACAAAATATGAGTCCCAATTGCCACCAGAGATTCAGATCAGGATGTATATTTGGATTTGGAGGAAAGGAAAGCTCTCATTTTCTTTTCACTAGTTTTGGAATTGTGAGGATGAAAATGTGGAATCACCAGCAGACATCTTGCCCTTGAGAAGGGGGATCCCTTTGAGAAGGGAGAAAGCAGAACTAAGAAGTAGAGAGGGAACATGGATTCTGGTGATATATTTAGAGTAGCTAGATCCTGCTATGCCCAAAGCTAACTATCTTTTCCAATTATGTGAGCCAATAAATTCCTTGTTTGCTTAAGTGATTATGAGTCAGGTTGTTAGAGTCCCAATATGTCTTCCTAAATCCAAATTATTCATGATATTTTAGGTCTGGAAGTAAATATAGAGATGAAGTTAACTCTTACGTTTTTATAATAGAAACCCAAGAACTAGAGAGAATGTGACTCTAATATGAGCATACTCCTAAGTTGTAGCAGAGACCAGCCTAAAACCCAGGTCTTTGCTCTCCCAGTGCTATGGTTTTTCTGCCACAAAATGTTATATTAAATCAAAGTGTTTTTTCTTATATGGATGTTTTATTTCCCCAACTGGAGCATTAAAAACCTAACAGAGCAGGGGTAGGAGCTATGTCCTAAATTTTTCATATGGCCTGAGCCTAGCATGGTATCTTGCATGTGGCAAACATACAAGTACTAGTTAACCAATCACTGAGTTAAGAAAGCTTTTTGTACCATGAGATTTTTGTTTTTGTTTGCATGATGATGTGTTACTTTCAGGATTTTTACTATTGGAAAAGTATAGGAGTATAGAAATATAGTTGTTGTTAGCAACTGTAATCATTTCCTATAGATGTCAGTCTTTTTGTCTTAGTGAAGTAACAATTTTTATTAAGTAGCCGTTATATGGAGACACTGTGGGGATGTGTCAAGCAATAGGCCTGTTTCTGCCCTTGAAAAGTTATTAACCTCCATCATCACATGGCCTTCTCCCTATGAGCCTATGTCTTCACATGCTGTTTTCCTCTTCTTAGAAGGACACCAGTTATAATGGGTTTGGGCTCATCCTAATGACCTCAACTTAACTTGGTTACATCAGCTGGGACTCTATTTCCAAATGAAGTTACAGGTACTAAGGATTAGGACCTCACCATGTCCTTTGGAGGATACAATTTAACCCATAAGGATGTATAAATGACATTTTTAAGAAGTTAGAAACTTAATCTTGATGGGTGGCATAGAAGGAAAAGACATCTCTCTGGCAAGATCAATTTATGACTTGCTATTGAGACTCCTAAGGTTAGAAGGAGATTAGAACTCTGGCTGGCATCACCACTTTGAGAACCACCAAGTCCAAGAGATGTAAAAAAAACAGGCCCAGTCTAGTAGAGAAAAATATGAGGCCTATAATAAGTTAGAATCACTAAATATTTTAAGATGATAACAAAACCCCTCCCCTCCTCACTGTTCTGTGCCCTCCCTCCCCTAAAATGTCTGCTTACACTTCTTTCCTCTCCTCCTCCCCCAACCATGATAGCCTCCCAGAGATGACCTGGAGTCACAGGAATTCCCCTTTCTTCCTCCTACTGCTATTGCTTGGAATTATTGTAGCCACCTTCCTATGGATCCATCCGGCTGGGGAAGCAGAAAAGAGGAGGTGACACTCGAAACAGCTCTGTTCCAGTCAGATCCAAACTTGACCACGTGCAAAGTGAAATGACCAAGAGGTGGTTACAGTGGCGGTGATCTAGAAAAATAAAAAGGTGTGTCCACTTCTCACGTGGCTTCTAAGCTCTCTATCTCACCTCCCTGGAGCCACAAATTACATCTCTTTTGTAGGCATTTCCTGTGAGCCTTTGAACAGAACTTATCTCTACTTTTATCACCGCACCTCAAATTGCCCTGCTCCTCCTGAACTTTGAGCTTCAACAACCTGGGGTGGGAGAGGAAGAGAGGGAGGAAAACCTCCCTGATCAAGCCTTCTAGGAAGGTTTGGGGACACAAAGGGTGGTTCCAAACCAGCACAGATGTGGGGTAGGAGAACTTGGCCCTGAGAAGTCTGGGGCTGGGAAAAGGTGGCAGAGACCTAGAGAGCCCAAAGGTCAAAGGTCATTTGCATGAATGACTACTACTACTGTCTTGTTCACCTCCTGCACCCGTCCTCCCACCTGGCTCACGGTGTATTCTGGTCTCTTTGATCATCTTTCTTTTCCTTCAGTTAGCAAAGTCATTTCCAACTTCTGAGCCTCAGCACAAACTAAGAGCACTGGATTTGGAACACTTTATTTTTTCAAATGATGGGCTCCTTCTCATCCTTCAGTCCACAGCTTAAATGTTATCTCCTTGAAGAGCTTTACCACTGCTTAAAGTAAATTCACACACACACACACACACACACACACACACACGCATGCATGTACATGCACGTTCGCCTCTATCATAGCATCCGGCTGGTTTTCTTCACAGGCTGTACAACAATTTGTAATGGTTTGTTTCTTGTACACTTGACTACATTCTAGGAAAAGAAAATTTGAATCTATCTTATTCATTGTTGTAGTCCTAGCAATGAGCACATCCAAGGCACTCAACAGATAAAGGTTAAAGAACAAAAGAACGATAGCTCTATTTTCAACTTTTTGAGGAACCTCCATGCTGTTTTCCAGAGTGGTTGCACCAGCTTGCATTCCCACCAACAGTGTAGGAGGGTTCCCCTTTCTCCGCATCCCCGCCAACATCTGTCGTTTCCTGACTTGTTAATTTTAGCCATTCTGACTGGTGTGAGGTGGTATCTCACTGAGGTTTTGATTTGGATTTCCCTGATGACGAGCGAAGTTGAGCACTTTTTCATGTGTCTGTTGGCCATTTGGATGTCTTCTTTGGAAAAATGTCTGTTCATGTCTTCTGCCCGTTTCTTGATTGGATTATTTGTTCTTTGGGTGTTGAGTTTAAGAAGTTCTTTATAGATTTTGGAGACTAGCCCTTTATCTGATATGTCATTTGCAAATATCTTCTTCCATTCTGTCGGTTGTCTTTTGGTTTTGTGGACTGTTTCTTTGGCTGTGCAAAAGCTTTTTATCTTGATGAAATCCCAATAGTTCATTTTTGCCCTTGCTTCCCTTGCCTTTGGCGATGTGTCTAGGAAGAAGTTGCTGCAGCTGAGGTCAAAGAAGTTGCTGCCTGTGTTCTCCTCTAGGATTTTGATGGACTCCTATCTCACATTTAGGTCTTTCAACCATTTTGAGTCTACTTTTGTGTGTGGTGTAAGGAAATGGTCCAGTTTCATTCTTCTGCATGTGGCTGTCCAATTTTTCCAACACCATTTGTTGAAGAGACTGTCTTTTTTCCAATGGACATTCTTTCCCGCTTTGTCGAAGATGAGTTGACCATAGAGTTGAGGGTCCATTTCTGGGCTCTCTATTCTGTTCCATTGATCTATGTGTCTGTTTTTGTGCCAGTACCATACTGTCTTGATGATTACAGCTTTGTAATAGAGCTGGAAGTCTGGAATTGTGATGCCACCAGCTTTTTCTTTTTCAGCAGCAATGGCCACAATAGCCAAACTATGGAAAGAGTCAAGATGTCCATCAACAGAGGAATGGATAAAGAAGATGTGGTGTATATATACAATGGAATATCATGCAGTCATCAAAAAAAAAAACGAAATCTTGCCATTTGCAATGACATGGATGGAACTAGACGGTATCATGCTAAGCGAAATAAGTCAATCAGAGAAAGACATGTATCATATGATCTCACTGATATGAGGAATTCTTAATCTCGGGAAACAAACTGAGGGTTGCTGGAGTGGTGGGGGGTGGGAGGGATGGGGTGGCTGGGTGATAGACATTGGGGAGGGTATGTGCTATGGTGAGCACTGTGAATTGTGTAAGACTGATGAATCACAGACCTGTACCTCTGAAACAAATAATATGTTATATGTTTAAAAAGAAGAAGAAGAAGAAGAAGATAGCAGGAAGGGAAAAATGAAGGGGGGGATATCGGAGTGGAAGACGAACCATGAGAGACTGTGGACTCTGAGAAACAAACTGAGGGTTCTAGGGGGAGGGGGTGGGGGGATGGGTTAGCCTGGTGATGGGTATTACAGAGGGCACGTATTGAATGGAGCACTGGGTGTTATACGCAAACAATGAATCATGGAACACTACATCAAAAACTAATGATGTAATGCATGGTGATTAACATAACATAATAAGATAAAATTTAAAAAAGAACAAAAGAACTAATATATACAATCAGAATTTAATAAACCCACGAGAATTTTAATGCTACATTGCATGGGAATTGGGGTAAATAAAGATGGACTTTTGGACCAGATGAGGAAAGCTGAATTATTTACTAACTATCTAGGATCTATGGAATAAGCAAAATTAAAGCTGAAACCATTGCTTCCTTACCTACATCATACCAATTCCAAATGGATCAAAGAGGTATGCCTTTAAAAATGAAGCCATTATGGGGCACCTGGGTGGCTCAGTCAGTCAAGCATCCAACTCTTGTTCTCAGCTCAGGTCTAGATCTCAGGCTCGTGAGTTTAAGCCTTGAGTAGGGCTCCACACTGGGCATAGAGCACTTAAAAAATAATGAAAATAAAAAATATGTAAATAAAAAAGAAGCCATTAAAAAACTTGAAAAAATGTACAAGAAGTCTTAATCATCTTAATATAGAGATGTTTTTCTAGATAAGCCAATATATCCATAAAAACTAACACTTTCTGTACCCACACATACGTGCTCAGAACACATTCAAACAGAAACAAAAGACAAACAACAAATTGGGAGGAAATAATCATTACATTTGACAAAGGCCTAGATCTTATTATAAAGTGTTGTTACAAAGAAACAGGGAAGAAATTAATAACGCAAAATAAAAATAAAGGACATAAGCAGACCACAGAAAAATTCATGCAAATGACCTTTAAGAGATGTGATATATAATTTGAAGAATATCAAAAGAATGTAAATTAAACACGGAGGTAATCATTTTTCATCTTTGAAATTGGCAGAGATGAAAAACCCTCATAGTGTTTAGTGTGGCCACTATGTAGAAAAAAATGAGCCCTGGCATATTATTGTAGGGAGATATACGTCCCACCTTTTGAAAGTCAGGCTCAAAAATAAATCAATCAATAAATAAATAGGAAAAGAAAAACAGGCTCATGGGTCAGCTGGACTTCGACTAGTTCAGCATTTTGATGTCTGTGCAGAGGACACCTGGGCAAGATCTATCAGAATTTTTTTTAAGATTTTATTTATTTATTTGAGAGAGAGAGAGTGAGCACAAGGAGGGTGAGGGACAGAGGGAGAGGAAGAAGCAGGCTCCCTGGAGCCTGACCTGGGGGCTCAATCCCAGGGTCCTGGGACCATGACCTGAGCCAAAGCTTAACGGACTGAGCCACCCAGGTGGTGCCCCTCACAGAATTTTAAATGCATATACTCTTTTTCTTAATGTTTTTAATTTAAATTCAGTTAATTAACATATAATGTATTATTTGTTTCAGGGGTACAGGTCTGTGATTCATTAGTCTTATAGAATATCCAGTGCTCATTACAACACATACCATGTACTCTTTGATCAGCAATTACATGCTGAGATTTTATTCTACAAATAAACATGCACACACAGGCAAAGATGTATAAATGAAGATGGTTACACAAAAGACCAAAAAACAAAAAACAAAAACAAAACCCAAAATGACCTTGAACAGTGGACTGATGACATAAGGTTTGGTTCATATTCATAGATTACTATGTGGCCACTGGAAATAAAATGTGCCAGTGTCATATATCTCTTTAGTCTATGAGACATAAAAGCATAGAAAAGAATGTATTGCACAAACCCGTTTGTTGACAATAAAACAAAACAAAACACAAACAAAAACTGCAGGCCAGGGAAGGAGGAAAGGAAGGAAGGAAGGGAGGGAGGGAGGAAGGGAGGGAGGGAGGGAGGAAGAAAGAGAGATAAATAGACAGGCAGACATGGCTAAGTATGCAAACCATCAAGAAATCCCTGGGAAAAGGGCCTGGGAGGTGAGTGGGCTCACTTTTCACAGTACCCTTTCACACTATTAGGGAAAAAAATTACCATCTGCACATATTACTTTTTCAATTTAAAAACTAGCTAGATTATACAGATGATGTTGGCATCACCCTCAAAAGGATTCTGTGTAATAGTAATAGTGACGTTAGTAAAACAGTAAGATTTTTTCAGTCTTGTTTGGTTAATGCTTTTATTACAAGGTATAAAATTTTAAATAAATACCCCAAAGAAAAAAATAGCGACTCAATAATCCAGAAGTGAGACAGGTTTAGTTGAGAATAAGCTACTCAACCTAAAAAGCCTATACTTGATGTACTAATAAGTATTTTATTTTGGAAAGATGGCCTAGAAAGACAGCTTGGGAAGGTTAAGCTCATTTGTGGCTATCACCACTCCCTACCCATCCCCAACAATGTATTCAAATTCAATGCCAAAAGTTACTTATTAAACTCAAGAGATATTACGCCCTGGGAAAACTATTATAAACTTGGCCTGTAGGAGAGCAGGTCTCTTAATGAAATACAGAACAACTGTCTTAGAAAAACGAAAATGGGCAATCGTCATGTAAGTATTGCCTTTGGGAGTCAAAGTTTTCGTTTTAGTTAGCATGTGGAGAAGTTTAAGCTAAACTATGAAATAATGATTGATACCTTTATGTTTGATCATTGTGATTACTCCTTATTGTTGGTTTTCACAACAGCATGCCAGGCTTTTAAAATGCACTTGCAATATACTTTTTCTCTATTACTCAGAAATCTCTTAGGAGGGGCTAAAGAGAAGTATTTAAAATGAGACAGTAAACAGTGCCCGGCACAGAGCAAGTGGTTAATACGGATTTGTGGAACATATGACTGAAGCTGTTAGTTGTGGCTAAGTCCCACAAAACCTCACAGATTATGCTCATTTGAGTTTTGTGGGGAACATAGGTTCGTGTTGCAAATACCCGTAGGCCAAGGTAAAAGTGTCCCTACAGGGCTGTATATACCTTGGGCTGAAGGTGAAAATATTCCGGTATTATTTCTAAGCAGCATCAAACATTCAGATATTTGCAGATATCCAGGGAATGGACTTAATGCTTGGGGTTTTTGTGGGGTTTTTTTCTGAAATGTCTAGGCCCATGTGAATACTGTGTCTATAAACTATGAATGACTAAAAACTGACTACAATACTCTACCATTTGGAACCAACTCTGCCCAAGGCAGGGCACAGTTAAATCTTGATTTTGTTTATATTGAAAAATATATAGCTAAAGCTGTTGCAATAAAGCATTTTAATAAGGTCTTACTGCAACTACTATAGCTCCCCACAGCAAGAATGACTGATTCTATGTCAACTAGGACCAAAGAGAATAAAACTCCAAAATGTTCTATAAACTGTAACTTTGTTTATAAGCTTTTCTCCTTTGTTACAAACTAAACTCGCACTCAGTGGTCGCAAGCCTACAAATAACTTCTTCGGAGAGGTTCATTTAAAATCTTTTGTAGATTACATTTTTTTTTTTTTTTTTTTTTTTTTTTTTTTTTGTGCTAGCCAAGAGCCTGCCATTCAGTATATCTTTCAGAGATACTACTTTTGATAGCTGCAGAGGGCCCCTGTGAGTGGTCTAGCATCTTTATGTATTTCTTTTTTGAATCCTCAGAGCCAGTGTTACTCCCTCTCAGAAGGCAGTCAACAGTTGCCCAAAGGGGACGTCCAACCCTCGGCAGCCGTGCAGCCTCTCAGCCACCCATCAGGGAGTGGACAGCCAGAGGCCCAACAGCCTGTAAGCATTTGGTTTTCCCTCCAAATCATAAGTATGAGTGGACTCTGTCATGGGCCCAGTATTACTCACCAATGACTTGTCCAGTTGGACCCTCCACAATCCTCCAGCCTGCAAATGTCATCAGCAGGCATGACTTCCAAGCAGAGAAATCTTTCCCTGGAAAATGTCTGTTACAAGGTTTGCAGCTAATGTAAAAAGGTGATCTAGGAGCTCTGCTTCCCTTCCTTACAGTATCCCCTTAATCATGCCTTATAATGGACAGCATGATGCTACCATATGGCCACTATGATATTTTAGAAAATGCGAATGGAATTTAACGGCGCAAGGAACGAATGTGTTCTAAGACTGTGTTTCCAAGTAAGCAAAGGCAAAACCTTCTTTAAGGACAGAAAATCATCCTGGTAATGACTTCAACTATTTGTATTAGAAAGCACCGTGAATATGTACAAACTTCAAACTATAATGCTTCTGGTTCTGAAGCAACTGCACAACCAAAACAAATATATAAAACTAAATACTAGTAAAATCCAAGTTGAGACGGTGCAAGCAAATGCATGTTATTGATTTAGTGTAATAGATAATGTTATTTTGCTGGAATTAAATGGCCAGTCAATGTAAAAAAAAAAAAAATGGTCCTGATTACTGTAATGTGGTTTCTTTTGTGTTACAGCATGTCTAAAATATGATGTGGTGTGTAACTTTTTAGTTCTACTATAATGTTTCTCTAGTCCAAAACTGAGAAACTTTTGTTTGTATGTCTCCCTATAAAACAGTCAGGACTTCTCTTGGCTAACATGCATGATTTTTGCATTAAACTTACCTCCCTCTGTTCTTTATTCTTTTATCATTGGCTTGCACCAATTAAAACATGGCTATCTGGCATATATACAGTCATAAATAGAAACACAAATGTAGGTGTTCAAACTGTGTGCCAGCCCTTGGTCATCCTGATGATTTAATATGCTTTACATTAGTTTTTAAGTTATTACCAGCAAGCGGTAAACACAGATTAGGAAAGTTACAAATTCCCAAGGATATGTCCACGGACCCGGATCCACAGACAACGGCTTGACAAACAATACTCCAAAGCCAGTAGGATATTGGCCAGGAATTTACATTTTCCAAGGAACTGTGATATAGAGGCCTTCCTAGCCAATTCTGAAAACTGAAAATTACTTTTTTATTTTGTGCTTTCCCTCAGTTCTTTTGCTATCATTAATGATTTCTTTCAACTGAAGACATAGTGCTTGTGACTAACCTATTTGGAGCAGTCATAACCAAGATAAGTAGGGTTACTATCATTTGCTAAATGACACAATGTTCAGAGTTTGCTTAGCCTAGAGGACATGTCCTTATGCTCAATGTAGCTTTGTGCATCAACAGAAAAATAAGATCCACAGGAAAATCTGCTTCGGTTGAGCAAGATGACTCTTCTGTTCTCTTGTGTGGGTTGTTTTCAGGAGAATCGATTTCTGGAGGAAAACACAGAATTGAGATCAATAGTGAAATCCCTTTGCCATTAGAGTAGGGCTGCAGGGTATGGGCAGAGCAATAGGGAGGGAGCAAGATTTAGGGGAGCCGTGGCCAAATGTTGAAATAATCACAAACTCAAGAGGACTTATGATTTCTGGAAAATTCTTTGTAAGGCTGATGAACAGGCACTAGGAATGACTTGCCTTGCCCTTCAAAGTGTGGTCTCTGGGTCAGTAGCAGCATCTACATTACCTGGGTGTTTGTTAGAAATGCAGAATCCCAGGCCCATGGAGCCCTCTTGAATCAGATCTGCATTTTAGCAAGGTCCTGCAGTGATTCTTAGGCGCTTGACAGTCTGAGAAGCACTAGACTAGGGAACAAGTTCTCACACTTGGCTGCACATTGGAATCACCAGCAGTTTTAAAAACCACTGAAGCATGAGCCCCATGGCCAAAGAGTCTGAATTAACTGGTCTGGTGGTTGGCCTGGGCACTGGGACTTGCAAATGCTCACCAGGTGCTGCTAAATGTGCAGCTGAGTTTGGGAAACGCTGAACTGGAGCATAACACTATTCTTCCAAGAACAGATCAGCATACCACCAAAGAAAGCAGGTGTCGTTGTAAGTGCCCGTAAGTGAAAACCAACTTGTCAATGTTAGAACATCTGCTCGGCGATCTGCCACGGTGTTTGAGAATATGCCACATTTATGACTTGCTTGTGCCAATATTTAACCAACATAAATCTTGTCTAAAATGGAAAACAGTTTGGGACTTACAGGAGGGGAACAGGCAAGCTCAGATGCAGGTGGATTAGGAACACCCAGGAGCCAAGCAACAGGTGGGAATCGGTCCAGACGCCTGAGAAAAGAAGGGAGGCTCTGGAGGCAAGTAAAAATGTGAACTGGGAATTTGGGATAAAGTAAGTATGGCTTTAACCGAGAGTGTGCCTTAAAGTGTGATCCCAAACCCCAAGGAATTAGTGAAAGAGACCAAGCAGAAACCAGCCTAGACCATGCAGTCCTACCTCCCCTACCGGGAAATCATTTATCCCAGAAAATTAGTCCTTCAGAACACCACCAGGGCTATAGGAGGAAACAAAAAGTGCCTCCGATGTCAAAACATGACAGGCACTAAAGCATTCCTTCTTCATTTAAAAACAAGCCTCCCACTCAAAGTTGGCTGTATTTTATTTTATTTTTTATTTAAATTCAATTAGCTAACATATAATACATCATTAATTTCAGATGTAGAGCTCAGGGATTCATCAGTTATATATCATACCCCGTGCTCATGACATCACGTGCCCTCCTTAATGCCCATCACCCAGTTACCCCATCCCTCCACCCACCTCCCCTCCAGCAACCCTCAGTTTGTTTCCTAGAGTTAAGAGTCTCTCATGGTTGGTCTCCCTCTCTGATGACTTCCCATTCAGTTTTCCCTTCCTTTCCCTATGATCCTCTGCACTGTTTCTTATATTCCACCTATGAGTGAAACCATATGATAATTGTCTCTCTCTGATTGACTTATTTCGCTCAGCATAATACCTTCCAGTTCCATCCATGTCAATATAAATGGTAAGATTTCATCCTTTTTGATGGCTGAGTAATATTCCATTATATATATATAAACCACATCTTCTTTATCTATTCATCTGTCAATGGACATCTCAGCTCTTTCCACAGTTTGGCTCTTGTGGACATTGCTGGGTGCATGTGCCCCTTCGGATCACTACATTTGTATCTTTGGGGTAAATACCCAGTAGTACAATTGCTGGGTCATAGGGTAGCTCTATCGTTAGCTTCTTGAGGAAACTCCATACTGTTTTCCAGAGCGGCTGCACCACCTTGCATTCCCACCAACAGTGTAAGAGGGTTCCCCTTTCTCTGCATCCTCACCAACATTTGCTGTTTCCTGACTTACTCGGTTTTTGCCATTCTGACTGGTGTGAGGTGGTATCTCATTGTGGTTTTGATTTGTATTTCCCTGTTGCCGAGTGATGCTGAGCATTTTTTCATGTGTCTGTTGGCCATTTGTAGGTCTTTGGAGAAATGTCTGTTCATGTCTTCTGCCCATTTCTTGACTGGATTATTTGTTTTTGGGGGTGTTGAGTTTGATCAATTCTTTATAGATCTTGGATACTAGCCCTTTATCTGGTATGTCAGTTGCAAATATCTTCTTCCATTCCATAGGTTTCCTTTTAGTTTTGTTGACTGTTTCCTTTGCTGTGCAAAAGCTTTTTAATCTTGATGAAGTCCCAATGGTTCATTTTTGCTTTTGTTTCCCTTGCCTTTGGAGGTATGTCTAGCAAGAAGTTGCTGTGGCCGAGGTCAAAGAGTTTGTGTGTTCTCCTCTGGAATTTTGATGGATTCCTATCTCACATTTAGGTCTTCCATCCATTTTGAGTTTATCTTTGTGTATGGTGTAAGTAAATGGTCCAATTTCATTCTTCTACATGTGACTGTCCAATTTTCCCAACACCATTTGTTGAAGAGACTGTCTTTTTTCCATTGGATATTCTTTTTTTTAGATTTCATTTATTTATTTGGCAGAGAGATAGTGAGAGAGAGAGAGAGCACAGGCAGGGTGAGAAGTAGGGGGAAAGGGAGAGGCAGGCTCCCCACTGAGCAATAAGCCCAACGCGGGGCTCGATCCCAGGACCCTGCAATCATGACCTGAGCCAAAGGCAGATGCTTAACCGACTCAGGCACCCAGGCACCCCTCCATTGGATATTGTTTCCCGTTTTGTTGAAGATTGGTTGACCATAGAGTTGTGGGTCCATTTCTGGGTTCTCTATTCTGTTCCATTGATCTATGTGTCTGTTTTTGTGCCAGTACTATACTGTCTTGATGATTACAGCTTTGTAATATAGCTTGAAGTCCAGAATTGTGATGTCACAAGCTTTGGTTTTCTTTTTCAATATTCCTCTGGCTATTTGGGGTCTTTTCTGGTTCCATACAAATGTTACGATTATTTGTTCCAGCACTGTGAAAAATGTCAATCGTATTTTGATAGGGATTGCATTGAATGCGTAGATTGCTCTGGGTAGCATAGACGTTTTAACAGTATTTGTTCTTCCAATCCATGAGCATAGAATATTTTTCCATTTCTTTGTGTCTTCCTCAATTTCTTCCAAAAGTGTTCTGTAGTTTTTAGAGTACAGATCCTTTACCTCTTTGGTTAGGTTTATTTCCACCAATAAAGTATCATGTCATCTGCGAAGAGCAAGAGTTTGACTTCTTCTTTGCCAATGTGAACGCCTTTTATTTCTGTTTGTTGTCCGATTGCTGAGGCTAGGACTTCTAGTACTATGTTGAATAGCAGTGGTGAGAGTGGACATCCCTGCCGTGTTCCTGACCTTAGGGGAAAAGCTCTCAGTTTTTCCCCATTGAGAATGATATTCACTGTGGGCTTTTTGTAGATGGCTTTTATGATATTGAGGTATGTTCCCTCTATGCCTACACTGTTGAGAGTTTTAATCAAGAAAGGATGCTGTATTTTGTCAAATGCTTTTTCTGCATCAATTGAGAGGATCATATGGTCCTTGTCCTTTCTTTTATTAATGTGTTTTATCACATTGATTGATTTGTAGATGTTGAACCACCCTTGCAGCCCAGGAATAAATCCCACTTGATCGTGGTGAATAATCCTTTTAATGTACTGTTGGATCCTATTGGCTAGTATGTTGGTGAGAATTTTGGCATCCATGTTCATCAGCGATATTGATCTGTCCTTCTCCTTTTTGGTGGGGTCTTTGTTCGGTTTTGGGATCAAGGTGATGCTGACCTCATAGAATGAGTTTGGAAGTTTTCCTTCCATTTCTGTTTTTTGAAACAGCTTCAGAAGAATAGGTATTACTTCTTCTTTAAATGTTTGGTAGAATTCCCCTGGGAAGCCATCCGGCCCAGGAGCCTGAAAGAATTAAGATCAACAAACCCCTAGCCACACTTCCCAAAAAGAAAAGAGAAAGGACCCAAATTAATAAAACATGAATGAAACAGGAGAGATCACAACCAACAACAAGGAAATACAATTATAAGAACATATTATGAGCAACTATACTGGCTCATAGGCATTGACAAATTAAGCAATCTGGAAAAAATGGATACATTCCTAGAAACATATAAACTACCAAACCTGAAACAGGAAGAAATCGAAAACCTGAGCAGACCCATAATCAGCAAGGAAACTGAAGCAGTAATCAAAAATCTCCCCAAAAATAAGTTGGCTGTATTTTAAACACAACCACGCAGTCTTGGCTTTGGAGGGTTTCTCATCTATGTTAGACAAAAAGCAGTCATTTTAAAGAGGTGGGAAAAAAAGACTCTCAAAGGCAAATACACTGACAAAAGGAAGAACATACGAACCAAAAAACTGACACAAGAGCTTTAAAGCTGTAGGAGCCTGGGGCCTCTTGGTGTAGGGGATGGAACCCAATGTATATCCACTCTGCTGCACAGCAGCAAGAACCAAGACTCCCAGTGATGGTGGACATAATTAGAGGTTTCAAAGTGGCCACTGATGACCACTGACATTTCTCAGGTGCTTGCTAGACCATGAGCTGCTCCAGGGGCATGGGCCGTGTGAATGAAGTTTGAGCCCTTCACCCTACCAAGCACTCCATGTACGTGTGTCCTTCAGTCCTCACACAACTCTGTGAGGGAGGTAGTATTATTATTCCCCTTTGAGATCTGGGGAAAGTGAAGCAAGGAAGGATTAAATAATGTCTAGTGAGGGGTGAAGCACAGATTGGGATTTAGGTAGAAGTTCTTCACACAGTGCCTTGGGCTCACATATTATCAACCAGAAGCTAACCTACTAGGATTTCTACAACTATTGGAACTGGATCATTATCTTCACTTTACCCCCAACCCTGAGCTTCCTTCCTCTCCCCTAACTCCCCAGCTGGATTCAATGCTCTTCCTTAGTGCTTTCATGCTACTCTGCGTATAATGCCGTCACTCCCCTCCCATGTGATTTTAGAACTATCTGTTCACACATCTCCCCCACACTGGACTGATAACTCACTTGTTCATCTTTGTCTCCCCATTACAAAATCCCATTACATTGTCCCCATTACAATGACACAAAACCTGGCACATAGCAAATGCTCAATAAAAGTTTGATGAATTCATTACATTTTATAGATAAGCCTTACTCAAACCAATGTTTTGCTCAGTTGGAGTCCAAATCCCTATGACCAGGTACGCCCCCAGACCAGTGTGTGAGTAAGGTCCTTGTATCTGTATTTTTAGAAACTCCCCAAGTGATTCTAATGTACCCAAAGTTGAGAGCCATGGGTCTAATATCAGGTGTTCCTCTCGTGCAGGAATGTGCCTAAATGCGGCCCCCAGACCATCATCGCACTAACCATCAGAATAACCTAGGATCTTGTTAGGAATGCTTGTTAGGAATCATCAGGCCCCACTCCAGATCTACAGAATCAGAAATTCTGAGGCTAGGGCCCAGCAATGCAGCTGAACAAGCCCCTTCAGGTGATTCTGATGTTTGTGCAAGTGTGAGAATCAATGTTGAAGCAAAAGTATCTCCCGGGCCTAGTCTGGAGCTATGGTCCACCTTTCACTATGAACCATTCCTATCACTCAGCTTGCAGAGATGCCCGGATGACGGCCTTTAAAGCTGACTTAGCCCCACACCCTCCTCCAAGGCCTCGCACACCAAATGCAACCCAGGGACTGCCCCATTCTGCTGGTCCACCTGACCCCAGGCAGCACTCTCCCACCACTCACCTTAGCACTGCACAGAGGAAAGGCAGCTCAAGAGTCCCTCCACCAGCAGAGGAAGGAAGCCACTCTTCATCCTTCCCATTAGTTCAACACATTCTTTTAAAGAAACTCCTATGGGGGAGCCTGGGTGACTCAGTTGGTTAAACATCTGCCTTCAGCTCAGGTCATGATCCCAGGGTCCTAGGATCAAGCACCCATGTCAGGGTCTCTGTTCAGTGGGAAGTCTGCTTCTCCCTCTCCCACTGCTCATTCTCTCTCTCTCTTTCTCCCCCCCTCAAATAAATAAAATCTGAAAGAAAGAAAGAAAGAAAGAAAGAAAGAAAGAAAGAAAGAAAGAAAGAAAGAAAGAAAGAAAGAAAGAAAGAAAGAAAGAAAAGAAAGAAAGAAAGGAAGGAAGAAAAAAAGAAAGAAGCTCCTATGAGCCAGGTACTGTTTGAGGTTCTATAGATAAAAAGAGGAATAAAAGACCACAGTCTGTGCCCTTAAAAATAGCTCACAGTCTACCAAGGGAGGCAAATAAATAAATAATTATAACGATGTATGATGGATGCACAAATAGAAACATGTCCAAAACTTGGATGCAGGAGGAGCTGATGCTGTGTGGGAGGAAAGAGTAGAAGAGGCTTCCTGACATGGAGAAGGGCATTCTTTACAGTGCTGGAGTACACACAGAAAGGTACAAGAAGGGTGGTGCTCTGGGAAGAGAAGCTGTAGCTCTTCACTTGCCAAAGCACTTAAGCCATCAAGCATCACCTGCCTGTGCAGCTGCTAGCCCCTCCCCCTCAGCGGGGAGCTTCTGCAGGGCAGACACTGCATGTTACTCACGGCTCTATCTCTGGGGCTTGACACCTAACAGGTGTGCCATACATATTTTTAATAGAAAGATCAATGGACAAGGGGTGGTGACACAGATGCACAGGGGTGAGACCCGAAGGCCCTTGTTTGCTATGCAAAATTAGTACCCTAGGGCTAATATGCAAAGTATCCCAAACTGGGTGGCTTTTTTTTTTTTAAGATTTTATTTATTTATCTGAGAGAGAGAGCATAAGCAGGAGGAGGGGCAGAGAGAGAGGGACAAGCAGACTCCCTGCTGAGTGGAGAGCCCGACGTGGGGCTCACTCCCAGGACCCTGGGATCATGATCTGAGCTGAAGGCAGACTCTTAACTGACTGAGCCACCCTGGCACCTCACAAATTGGATGGCTTAAAACAATGGAAATACATTCTCTCAAAGTTCTAGAGTCTAGGGATTTGAAATCAAGGTGTTAGCAGGGCCACTGTTCCCCCTGAAGGCTGTAGGGAAGAATTCTTTCTTGCCTCTTTCAGCCTCTGGTGGCCCCAGGCATTGCATTCCTTGGCTCAGGGCAGAAGAAACCCAGTCTCTGCCTCCCTGTTTACACGGCTTTCTCCTCTGTGTGTGTCTCTGTTTCTCTTCGTCTTAAAAAGACCCCTGCCACTGGATTTAGGACCCATTCTAAATCCAGGATGATCTCATCCATGATCCTTTACCAATTACTTAAGCAAAGACTCTATTTCCAAGTAAGGTCACATTCTGAGGTTCCAAGTAGACAAGAATCTGGGGGATACTATTCAACCTCCTACACCAAGGAAATTGGGTTTTTTTTGCTATAGGCCAGTAGTGGTTTCTAAACTCTGTACATCAGATTCCTTTGGAAGGCTTGTTTAAACAGAGAGCTGGGCCCTATCCCCAGAGTATCTGATTCAGTAGATACTCTAGAGTGGGACCCAAGAATTTGTATCTCTCACAAGTCACCTGATGATGCCGATGGTGCTGGTCCAGGGACCACACTTTAAGAACCAGTATCTTAGGCAACAGAGAAGCCCTAACTGATCTCAGATAAGGCAATGACAAGGTCAGAGCTGCACTTTGGATGGACCATGCTAGAAGCTGGTAGAAAAAGTTTTGGAGAGAAACATAACCAAAGGCAAGTAAAACACTTGGGAGGCAGTGGCCCTGGAGAAAGATGATGAACCCCTGCTTCCAGCTAAAACAGCAGCAATGGGATTGGAGAGAAGAGAACAGATTGGAAGGTCAAATAGCTGTAACTGGCTGACTAACTGGACAGGTAGGTGAGGGACAAGGAAGACTATAGAGTGACTCTCGGGTACCTGGCTTGTGTACCCAGGTGAATGGGGAGCATCCTGGGGACAGGGAAAAGTGGAGGTTTGCGCAATGCGAGGATGAGTTTGGTTTTGGGATCTGTTGAGTTTGAGGTATCCATGGGACACCTGGGCGTAATGCCTAGCAGGGTAGCTGGATCTGAAACTCGAGAGAAGTCTGGCCTTGGGGTAATTTGAGGAGTAGGAACTCATAGTTGTTCTGTTTGTTTTTTTCTTGCTTTCAAGTCAGTATGTGTTTGATCACAAGTAGCACACTACAGGATTAACAGTGGCTTAAATAACAGAGACATTTGATTATTAGCCCTCACATGAAGCTGAAAGGAGGGGACTCCAGTGTTGGTTCAGCAGTTCAGTCACATCATTAAGGACCCATGCCATGTCTGCCCTTCTATTCTGCCACCCTCAGTGTGCTGGCAGCAACTCCCCTCATGGGTACAAGATAATGGTCTGGGTTTAAGTTCATGATCTCACACGATAGGATCACAAGTAAGAAGGAAGGGGATAGAGAAAAAAGTGCCTTTCTTCTTAGGTACCACTCCCCTATCACCGAGAAGAATCTTTTTGGAAAGCCCCAAGCAGGCATCCCTTTTCTGATCTCACTGGCCAGAGTTGGTCAAAAGCCCATCCCTAGACCAATCACTGGCCAAGGCGAAGAGGACAGCCATGAGTCATGATTCATTCCAGGGCTGGGGAAATCATCTTGTCAACTAGCACGCTTCTCTCTCAGTCTCGCTTTCTCGCTCTCTCTCCTTCTTTCCCCATAAGTTAGCCTCATTCCCTCCTACCGAAAATGAACATTTTCTATTTCCCAGTGGTGTGGGAAGCAAAAGTTTTTGGTGAGAGGGAGGCATGGCCACAGATAGCTCAGGCACCACAGAGAGGGCCATGGCCTCACGTAGCTCCAGATTAACAACATCGAGGAAAAGAGTTTCTTTTGCTAAGCATCTATAACGTGTCAGGGAAAAAATTCTGGTTGGCTTGGGTCATGTACCTACTCCTTGGACTGTCACTGCAGCAGAGGTTGGCCTTACCAATCCTTGGGGGCTTGGGGATATTGCTTTATCATTATTTCTTTCTTATAACTATTATTTTTATTAATATTACTATGGCTGCTGCTGCTATTGGGTGGACTGAAATAGAGAATGAAGACTCAAAGGTCAGGTAGAAAGGCAGCCAAATAATTCACCCTTCCTATAATGGGGGTTTGGATGGTTGTGGTGTGAATGAAAAAGAAGATAAAAATGTTAAAAAGAATTTTAAAGAAATAATTAATAGGCTTGGATCCAATGCATATTTAAACTCTTACCGGGGGAAAGAATAGCATCCATTGTTTTGATTCTGATGGAGAAAGAAATTTGCTCAAAGCAAATTTAGCTATTTCACCTTGTTTCCTTTTTAGCAAATCAAGACTTGTTCGCATACTGTTGGTTATGCCCTCTACACAGCACCATTCAGTGCTGTAATGGCCCAGCTCAGCCCCCAGCATTTGCTCTTTTCAATTCCATCTTCTACCCACTTACCACTGACTCTTGAGGATCCCAGAGTACACTTGCTTCTTTTTTCCCTGCCAGCAATGAATCCCAAGTTTATACTCTCATTGAATTGGCAAAAAAATAGCCTTTGGCAATAGAAGAAGGAAATGGATAATTATTTTCTAATGAGAAAAGTGCTTCATTTTTCATAACTCTCGAAGGCATGGTTCTTTTCACGGTTGAGGAATGGCCATCATCTCCCCACAACCCCCTTATCCTCCAAGTTCACTTTTGTTGATGCAATACAGCAGTAATTGGATATCTGGAGGTTTAACACTCTTCAGAGGTTTCTGACTCCCAAAACAATCTGTGGACAACCTCAAGGCACTTTCCCCAGGACACAATCTTGTTTCCAGACAATGCATATAATTCCACCCCTAGGAGAAACTCCGAGTTGTCTAGCCCAGCACAGTACTTAAGGGCCCCCAAGAATGAGTCAGCTGAGGCTGCCAGTTGAGGCTCCTGCCAGCTGAGGCCATGATGCCTACAATTGTGATGCAGACAAAGAAGCAGAGGGGGGTGACAGGCTTCTCACTATGGACGGACTTTAACTCAGATTTTTCCTCCTAGTTGCATTGTCCCAGTACTAATCTTTCAGATTGGTCATCTGGGTTTCTTTGAAATAAAACTAAGGGAAAAAAGACATCATGCTCCACTTCTAATCCTCCCTTTTATATAACTACAGCAATTCACTCTTCGCCACTGGAGACCATGCCTGAGTCATTTACTTATATGCCATTTGCACCAGCAGCCCAGCCTTCTCAACACCTTGTAAAGGAACATGTTTATAGAATTGTTACAACTGATAGGCCAGGGTGGTAGACCCTCATCATGTTAGCTCTTGGCATGAATGACATTGGAACCAGGTAATTCTTTGTTGTGAGGGGCTGTTCTGTGCCTTGTAGGATGTTTAGCAGAATCCCTGATCTCTATGACCAGATTCTAGTAGCACCCCCCTATTTATGACAATGTCAATGTCCCAAATGTCCCCAGAGAGGCAAGGTTGCTCCTGGTTGGTTGAGAACCACGTCATGAGACACCGACCCTAGCAAAAGCAAGGTTATAGGGCAGGAGATGCCCCCATAATGTCTTTATCCGACCGAATTTCTATCAGTAAACCTGCATTCCTGTCTCTCTGGCCTAGATGTCCCTCACGCTGATCGCCTTTCTTATCACAGGGTGGAGCCAACTCTTCTTCAAGATTGACCCTAGTCCTCCTGGTGGTGACAACAGCAGCTGAGAGGCAGCGGTTTCCCCTGAAAGGCTGTTAGCCCTTTAGTAACTTCTGATGGCCAGAGTGAGAAGGGCTTCCCTACAGAAATACTCAGTACTGAGGCTGCTCAGAGCTGCTGGTTTTCCTGCTTAGATGAGCAGAGCTCAGCTGGAAAGTCACCAATTGAAACAATCATCAGTCCATTTGCTCACCTCCCTGCTGTTTGGGTGTAGCCCCCAAAAGGACTGCCTCATTTAGTCTCCCTATACCAAAACTCAGTGCATAGCGGGTCAGTCACGTTGTTTGTATTTCTGATTATATTGTCAGTATCTTCAGAAATGATGGTGTCCGCCACCTTAGGGCACTAGATATTGGAGGGTCTTAAAGTCAGATATCCTTAAGGTCAGGTCCCAACCCTGTAGTCACCTTTGATAGGTAAACACCACACCAACTTAATGTGTAACCCAGAGGGCATAGCCTGAGAAAGTTTGTCTTTCTGGAAAATGACCTAATTGTATCAGTCTTCATTAAAAGGTATTCTCAAAATGCCAACATACAAATAATCCCAAATTTAGAAGAAAGGTCATTTTTTTTAATCTAAGAAGTTTCACTCATTTTTTAAGAACACATATGAAGATCTGATTCAAATGGATGTTTTTCCTCTTTTCAGCCTTTTTTGCCAAATGATGCAAATATTCCTACCCATTTAGAGTGATGGCCAAACACATATTTCATATATGTCACCTTAAAATTGCATCTCTGAAAGGATAGATAGATCAATAGCCAAACAGTTCTATGTGTTCTCAGCACCCTTCTAAGGTTAGCTAGAACTCAGGCATCCTGACACACTGCCTAGCTATCTGGTCGACGTCCTTGATTAACAGACTCTGGAAGGGTCCAAGTGGGAAGAAGATCTAAGAATGGAGCAATCAGCTTTGCTGTTAAGTCAGTGTGACCATGGAGAATCCTGATGGAACAATAACTACATGGTGAAATACCAAATACTCTTATAACATTGAAACTGTGTTTAAATAGACCCAACAAGTACAATGCGATATATGTTTTTTTTCTAATTAGTAGTTTTACTTCTTGCTCTGACAAGCATCTAAGCAGATTTTGATTTAAAACCAAAAAAGCAAGACTTAAAAAAAAATGTGTTGTTCCAAGGAAACCATGCCCAAGAAAACAATCAACTTAATGAAATAATATGCCACTAATCACCCAAGATTCATGTTTAAAGATATGAGTGGCCACTCTGTAGTGTTTCATATTGCCCATCAATGTCTACTAAACACGTCTGTGGAAATGTTGCCAGGATATTTCTGGCCCTGAATTCACGAACTTTAATAGTACAATACTTTGCATTCACACTAACTGGTTTCAAAGTACAAATGAGTAACCACTTAGAGGTAAAAGAGCATTGTCCTCAGGGAGGAGTTCAGATTTTTCCAAAGCAAGTAAGTGACCCTGGGCAAATGACTTAATAACTAAAAAAAAAAAAAGACTTAATAACTAGGCCTCAGTTTACCTGTAAAATGAGGGGACTGAATACATTCAATGTTTCCCAAACTTCAGACTTAAGTATGACCTTCATGAATGTTGCCAGATACATGTGCCACCTGTTCTACTAATAGTTCTATTAATTATTTTCTTTAAACTCACTCATCTTTTTGACACACAAAATATTTATCTTAAAAAGAAAATTTATATCAGTACCATAAATGGAAAATCATTATCAGTTGAAATATAGATAATTAAATGAAAGCAAAAAAGACTATATTAAATTCTAACTAAATACCATTGCCAGCTGAAGGCTCAGATTCTGTCATCTGTTTTCTGATAAAAAGATCTATTTGCATAAAGTAGAGAAAAGGTTGGCAAAATAATTATTTCAGCCTTTGTGGGCCACACAACCTCTGTTACAACTATTCAACTCTGCCAGTGAAGTGTGAAAGCACCCACTGAATAAATGTCCAGTAAAACTTTATTTATATGTTCCAATAAAACTTTATTTATAAAAACAGTGGACAGGCCAGATTTTGACCATAGTCTGTAGTTTGCCAATCGCTGGATTGAAAGAGCGTGAAAGACATACCATCACCAGGCAAAGAATGACTCAATCAGAAGACTTGAGAGACAATTTAAAAATGAATTCCTTTTTTTAGTTGAAAGTCCAAAAGGCTTTAATATATTCAGTGTTCCATGTCACCCGTTTTGAAAACCCTAGGTTGAATTTCTACCCTAGGAATCTTTGATAAACCTCTTCCCTCTATCTTTTGCTCCTTGAATAAAGTCTGTGATTTCTTACTTGTGTCAAGCCTCAGCACATTTTTAAGTTGTCTTTCTGATTCATTAGGATGTAAATGGGAAAGTTTCTAATCTTTGTCAAACCAGCACCTGGCTGCACACTGGAATTATCTGGTAAGTTTTGAAAATCTATATCAGAGATTCTGATTTAATAGGACCAGGATGGGACTCAGTCATTTGTTTATTTTAAAACATCTCAAATGATTCTAATGTGCATCCAGGGTCAAAAAGCTATTCATCTATGTTTTGCTCAGAGCATCTTCCTCAGAGTCCACAATTTCCTCCATAGGTTTTAATTCTAAGAGCCCCCAAACTATGGTTTGCTCAAACTATTCCAGACTGAAAGTCTTATGTATTCACTTTCACTTGCATTTCCTGTTGAGCCTCCAGGTGGGGTCTGAATGAGCTCTTTAAGGTGTCCTGGTTAAGTTTATTATTCCTTTATTCATTCTCTCTGCTTCATTAGCCTAGAAGGCTTGACATCATTATCAGCTCAAGATGTCTAACTAGATAGCTTTGCTCTTCCCTTCCTCTGTCCCCACTATTGCCCCTGACCCTTGACATTGATACAAAGTGGAGTAAGGCCAGGATGCAAAGGAAAAGAGATGTGGTATATTCTGTCACATACAAAGGAAGAAGATTCTTCCTCCTCTAGAAGGGAAGAGAAATGCCTCACGCCTACAGAGAATTCAAATGAGGTTCCATTAAGATGTAAACATTTACCAAGTGCCTATAATGTGCCAGGCATTGTGCTAGGTGCTGGAGATACAACAAGGAACAGGACATGATTCTTGGTCCCAAGAGGTTTATAGTCTAGGGAGGGAGATAAACTAGTGAATAAGTATAATAATGTATCTTAAGGAGATCTGGTAGAAATCTCTAGAGTGGAGTGTAAGCACAAAGGAGAAACTGGTGTGCTAGAACATGTCTCACAGCCAGCTCTTGGTGGGGGTAGGAGACAAAAACCCAATTTGTGCCAGAGGCCAATTTCCATAGCATAAATATGAAATCACAGCTGATTTCAAGTTACTAACATGACCTCCCTGAACACAGAGTTGGGAAGACAACAAGGGAAGTTGCACCCAATTGGCTCTTGAAAGCTTGCAAAGTGAGCTCCAGCTTGGGTGGCAATCAGCCTGGTTTACTCAAGATGTTTTAGCACTGAGTTGAGGGTCCATATCTGCACTCTCTTTTCTGTTCCATTGGTCTGTATGTCTGTTTTTGTGCCAGTACCATGCTGTCTTGGTGATCACTGCTTTGTAATATAGCTTGAAATCGGGCAACATGATGCCCCCAGCTTTGTTTTTCTTTTTCAACATTTCCTTGATGATTCAGGGTCTTTTCTGATTCCATACAAATTTTAGGATTGTTTGTTCCAGCACTTTGAAAAATGTCATTGGAATTTTGATCGGGATGGCACTGAAGGTATAGATTGCTCTGGGTAGCATAGACATTTTAACAATGTTTATTCTTCTGATCCATGAGCATGGAATATTTTTCCATCTTTTTGTGTCTTCTTCAATTTCTTTCATGAGTGTTTTGTAGTTCCTAGAGTATAGATTCTTTACCTCTTTGGTTAGGTTTATTCCAAGGTATCTTATGGGTTTTGGTGTTACTGTAAATGGAATCGTTTCTCTAATTGCTCTTTCTACAGATGCATCGTTAGTGTATAAGAAAGCAACTGATTTCTGTGCATTGATTTTGTATCCTGCCACATTACTGAATTGCTGTATGAGTTCTAGTAATTTGGGGGTGGAGTCTTTTGGGTTTTCCACATAAAGTATCATGTCATCTGCGAAGAGAGAGTGTTTGACTTCTTCTTTGCCAATTTGAATACCTTTTATTTCTTTTTGTTGTCTGATTGCTGTTGCTAAGACTTCAAGTACTATGTTGAACAACAGTGGCGAGAGTGGGCATCCTTGACGTGTTCCTGATCTTAAGGGAAAGGGTCTCATCTTTTCCCCATTGAGGATGATATTCACTGTGGGTTTTTCATAGGTGGATTTTATGAACTTGAGGAATGTCCCCTCTATCCCTATACTCTGAAGAGTTTTGATCAGGAAAGGATGCTGTGTTTTGTCAAATGCTTTTTCTGTATCAATTGAGAGGACCATATGGTTCTTCTCTCTCCTCTTATTAATGTGTTCTATCACACTGATTGATTTGCGAATGGTGAACCACCCTTGCATCCTGGGGATAAATCCCACTTGGTCGTGGTGGATGATCCTTTTAATGTACTGTTGGATCCTATTAGCTAGGATTTTGTTGAGGATTTTGGAATCCATACGCATCAGGGATATCGGTCTGAAATTCTCCTTTTTGATGGGGTCTTTGCCTGGTTTGGGGATTAAGGTAATGCTGGCCTCACAGAATGAGTCTGAAAGCTTTCCTTCTGTTTCTATTTTTTTGGGAAACAGCTTCAGGAGAATAGATATTATTTCTTCTTTGAATGTTTGGTAGAGTTCCCCAGGGAATCCCTCAGGCCCTGGACTCTTTTTGGGGGGAGGTTTTTGATCACTGCTTCAATCTCATTACTGGTTATTGGCCTGTTCAGGGTGTCAATTTCTTCCTGTTTCAGTCTTGGGAGTTTATAGGTTTCCAGGAAGACATCCATTTCATCCAGGTTGCTCAGCTTATTGGCATATAGTTGTTGATAATAATTTCTAATAATTGTTTCTATTTCCTTGGTGTTGTGATCTCTCCCCTTTCATTCATAATTTTATTAATTTGGGTCCTTTCTCTTTTCTTTTGGGTAAGTCTGGCCAGTGGTTTATCGATCTTATTAATTCTTTCAAAGAGCCAGCTTCTAGTTTCGTTGATCTGATCTGTGTTTCTGGTTTCTAATTCATTGATCTCTGCTCTAATCTTAATTATTTCTCTTCTAATGCATGGCTTAGACTAACATAACATAATAAAATTAAATTTAAAAAAGATGTTTTAGCACTGAAAATCTCACATCCTAGGAAACCCTCAGTCTTGGGCAATCAAACAGTTGGCCACCTTAGGTCCCACACTCAATTGGCAGAAAGTCCTCAGTCTTTCCCAAGAGGGTCAGGAATGGTTCCAGAGAGGAGATGAGGCTTCAGCAAATTCCCTTAAGTAGATAGATTCTCCACCATTTCCAGTGGACTCAATGGTGGGCAACCAGGTGTTTAAGAAATGGAGGAGCAAGAGGCCAGTGCTGTCAACCCCAAACCCCTTGGCCCTCTGAGGACTCGGGAAGTTACAGTGAGGGATTGGCTTGCAGTATCTCCCCTCTTTCCCCACTGAACACTGATGGACCCTTCCTAATAAGACAAATCAGCCTAGATCCTGGCAGGTAGGGAGGAAGGAGATTTTACCCATGAAAATGTTTGACAGTTTATCAGGCTGGAAAGCTGTCACCCAGAAGAATAAACATATTGGAAACCTTGGTCATCCTGCTGGCCTTCTGCTTTTCAGCTTGCAAACTGCCTCTGCAGTCCCTTAGCTAGGATCCCTCCACTACTCAGAGGGCAAGATGTTTTAGTAAAGAGGGAACAGGAAGGTTTGGGGTGAGATGGGGAAAGAGGAGATGGAGGAAGTGCCCTGACAGCCTGTTGGAGAAAGGCAATAAAAAAAAAAAGCCAATTTCTCCCCTGCCAGCTCTGGATCATCACAATGAAATCTCTTTGCCCAGAACTCTCACATTATCTTTTTACATGGCTTTGTTGAGTTATATTTGACATATTACATTATGTAAGTATAAGGTGGACAATGTGTTGATGTGATACACTTGCATATTGCAAAGTGATTGCCACTATAACCTTAGCCAACACCTGCATTATGTATAATTACCATTTCTCTTTGTGGTAAGAACATTTAAGAGCTACTCTCTTAGGAACTTTCAAGTATATAATACAGTATTATTAACTATAATCATAGTAGATCCCCAGAACTTACTCATCTTATAACTAGAAGTTTATATCCTTTATCAACATCTCCCCTTTCTCCCCACCCTCATTCCAGTCTCTGTTACTATTAGGTTTGGCTTTTTTTAGATTCCACCTATAGGTGATATCATACAGTATTTGTATTTCTCTATCTGACTTATTTCACTTAGCATTAAGCCCTCAAAGTCCATCCATGTTCTTGCAAATGACAGGATTTCCTTCTTTTTTTTTTTTTTTTTTTTTTTTTGAGAGGGAGAGAGGGGGTGGAGGGGCAGAGGGAGAGAAAGAATCTTAAGCAGGCTCCATGCTCAGCGTGGAGCCCCATGTGGGGCTCTGTCTTACGACCCTGAGATCATGACCCGAACTGAAATCAAGAGTCGGACGCTGAATTGACTGAACCACCCAGGCACCCTGACAGCATTTCCTTCTTTCTCGTGGCTAAGTAATATTTCGTGTGTGTGTGTGTGTGTGTGTGTGTGTGTGTGTGTGTGTGTGTACCACATCTTTTTTATCCATTCATCTGTTGATGGACACTTAGGTTGTTTCCCTATATTGGTTATTGTGAATCATGCTGTTATGAATCACATTGTCTTACTTCATCTTCCCAAGATTCTGCTATGTAGGGCGGGTATTAGTCCTAGTTCACAGATGAGAAGCAGAAAACATGATTCCATTTGACTCAAAAGGATACTGACAACAGAATTGACAACAATGCCTTTCCTGAACATATACTTTGCCCACAGGGAGAGGCTGTCCATTTTGCCTTGCAAATAGTGGTAGCTGGCCTTCATTTTCATTTCACTTCCTACTGGCTCATCGTCAAGAACATCTCTTGATCTCACACTATGCAAGGGAGCCTTGGCTTCCCTGGTCAGCAGACAAATCACAGGTCTCATCTGGTGTTTCTGTAAAATATTAGCATTCTAAGAGCTGGACTGAGAATATCTACCATCAAATTAAAAAATAATAATTCTTAAAGGGACAAAAATGTGGTTAATGGGAAGTCAATGGTAGAGATTCTGGATCCAGACTGTGTAGGTTTGAATTCCATCACTTAGTAGCTATGTGACTTCAGACAACTTATTGACCTTTCTGTTTCTTGGTTTTCTCAACTTATCTCATAAGGTTTTTGTGAGGATTAAATGAGTATTACTTGTAAATTATTTGGGCCAGTGCCTGGCACACAGTAAGTGCTTTGTGTTTTGCCATCATCCTCAATTTTAAGTGGTAATCCCTTAAATTTCTCTTCAACTCTTAGCCCGGCTTACTACTTATCTGTAAGTAAAAAATGGTTTCTGATTTAGGACAAAATTATGTAATCAGTTATTTTAAAGGTGCCACACAAAGCAACATGTCAGGGGCTCATTTGACACTCCATAGGAAGCAGGTCAAGATGGAAGGAAGTAATAAAAATAACACTGAGCACTCACCACGGGCCAAGCTTCCTGCCAAGCGTGTTTGATGCATATCCTTGTAACAACCCACAAGACATTGTTATCTTTCAGATGGAAAACAGAGACTTAGAAAGCACAAGGAGAGAAAAATAGGGTAGGTATCTTTGGGAGAATGGATACCTATGTGACCACAAAGAAGTCTCTTTCCCAAACTGGATCTCAGTTTCCCCAAGTCTATAATGACTTTAAAATCTATACAAAGCAAGGTTGGCCCAAATCGCCAGCATTGGCTCAAGGTACCATTAACTAGCAGTGGCAATGGCCATTGCTTACAATGGGGAGAATTCAGCCATGTCCGAGGCTCTCCCCAGCCCAACCCTTGCCTGCCTCTACCTTCCTCCCTGCTTAAAAAGCCAAGGCCACTACCTGATTCTAATCCTGGTCCTCATTTTTAATCTCTCCTCAGCCTGCTCCCGATTTCATGTTGGCTCAAAGAGCAGCCCCATTTCGATCCGTGTACAATGAGCCCTCTGCCCTCTGCTCTCCAGTACTTCCTCGGAGCCCTCCTGTCTCAGTGCCTGGACACCAGGCAACCACTTTCAAATATTTACCGAGGAAATTGCAGCAAGCCGGGCCTTCTGGGGAACTGCACTGGAAAGAGCAAACAATCAAAATGCCACTCCTATTACATTTTGATAAAGCTTCAGGGTTTACAAGTGACCCCTACATCCTTATGTCACTGAGCACCTCCTATGTGCCACCAACCAAGGGCTCACTGTGTAATCTGGCACTGCTTCCCACACACGACTGCATCCAAACCTCAAGCTACCCATGAGCAGGTGCACCTCCACTTTAAAACCGAGACAACAAAGGCTCAGAGAGATGGGTCAGCTTGCCCAGGGGGTGTCGTACAACTGGCAAGGGTCAAAGCATAACTGAATACAGTAGGTCCTACTCCCAAGTCCATGTGATGTCATATGTCTTGGTTAAATCAATCAGGTCTGTTCTGCAGTAGTTCAATGGCAGGTCATAGGTAGGCACACATGTACACAGACCCAGAAAGCATCATGCTGCAGTCTCTCCCCGCAGCGTCCTTCCCCCACCTTCATCCCTCCGTATGTATGTATGTATGTCTGTATTTTGCCTGCCTAACTCCTAGTCATCTTTCAAGAACCAGCACAAATGTCAGCCTCTCCCTAAAAATTCCTTTTCCTCCTCCCAGCTGTTTGCACCCACAGTGTGCATCCTCTCATAAATGCACTTGTCATTGATCTGCATCCCTGTTAATTTCCCTGGGGGAAGGATGACACTTCTTCAATCAAGTCCCCCTCACCTGGGGCAGCTCTTGCCACATGGCAGATCTTCACTACGTGTCTGCTGACGGAAGGGGAGAGAGGAATAGGGGAGGATGGAAAAAAGAAGGGAGAGAAAAAAAAGGGAAGGAAGCAGGGAGAGAGGAGGAACCCTCCCGAGGAGAGTCTAATTTGCCTGCTGCGTATTGCTCTTTAATTAAATTCACATGTCTCTCATGAGAAGTATATACTTATCTGCCAGGTTTGATGCTCTCCCAAATAGATCAGGTCACCAGGACTGATGAATGGGAATCTCATTAAATAGAAGTACACTTAAGGCTGGGTCCTGGAACATCCTGGTTACCATATAATACATAGCAACTGTCTGCCAATCATATCCTTCAGCCAACTTCTTCACAAACTCTATCCCCAGAGTTTGCGGCAAGCTGGGGGAAGATTTTATCAAATGTTCTCTTCGATCCTAGGGGTCAAGCTTTCCTTGAACTGCGCTGGGGCAGAAACCTTTGGTCAGGTGTCTGTTTCTCCACTCGGACCCTTCTGGCTGGTGGGGCTATGGGCAGGGGGTGATATTGGAACTTGAGACAAGAGCCAACCTCTCTCCTGGGCAATCGATGTGCTGAAGCTGGCTGGTGTCTGAGTCATTGCAAAGAGTGGGTGTTTTCAGCATTCTTTCTGCCCAGGTGACAGTGCCTCTAGGCTCGTAGTATCTCAGTTTATTTTGTATGCCTACTTCTTCCAGAAAAATGGATCATTCATTTCCTTATTTAAGATGCAGGAACATCCTGGGTGGCTCAGTCTGTTAAGTCTGCCTTCAGCTCAGGTCATGATCCTGGAGTCCCAGAATCACGTCCGGCATCGGGTTCCCTGCTCAGCAGGGAGTCTGCTTCTCCCTCTGCTCCTCACCCCACTTGTGCTCTCTCTCTCTCTCTCTCCCTCTCCAATAAATACATAAAATCTTTAAAAAAAAATAAGATGCAGGAACATGGAGACACAGAGAAGTGCCATGTAGACATACTGGAAGGAAGCAAAAACAAGACTGAAAGATACCAGTTTATCCATGCACCAGGCAGTGCTTTTTGTCGAGTTAATGGTATTTGCTTCCACTGTGAGCCTGACTGCACTGGCACATTGGCAAGCACCCCACAAGGGCTGTATCTCAGTGAGCTTCTCACACTCCATGAAGTGCTAATTATCACACTAGTCAAATGAGGCAGTTAACAAAATGTGGTGTTGGGGTGTCCTCCCGGGTCGCCTGAACTCCACACAGCCTGAATTATGAGCCACTTTACTGCCTGGTGTGGAAAAAATGTGTCTGGGACTCTAGATCCAAACTGCAGGTGATCAATGAAAAACTGATCCTTGGCGTGCCATTTACAAAGTGAAAACCCCACAAGCAGGAGAGGATTTAAAATAGTCTAGAAGTTTCATTGCCGATCTGCCTTTAGTAAATATTAATCGTTTACATTTTTTAAGCACACGCTCTCTGCTAGGCTTCATTTTAGACGCTTTGTATGAAGGATTTCATCTCGATTCTCATAAGAGACCTATGAGTAGACACTATTATTATCCACATTTGCCATGAGGAAACCACAACACGGAGGGCTTCCCAAACTTGCCCAAGGTCACATGAGTAATGAGCAGCTATGCTGGGATTCAAATCCAGTCTGGGGCACTGGAGATATATCTATATCTCACAATATCGAGTTTGGAAGATATCTCCCGATAGATTGACAGACAGATAGATGATAGATAGATAGATAGATAGATAGATAGATAGATAGATAGATAGATAATCTTCCAAATGTGTCCAATCAAAATATGCAGAATTGAAAACCTAGTATCACTATGAGACCAAAAACCAAGAGCTGACCCAGAGAAGCCGAGGAAATCCTAGCAGTTCTGTGGCTCCCTATCTAGCCTTTAAAATGTTATCTCGCGTAAGCCTCAGATCTTATAAGGGAGACATTGCCCCCATTTTACAGTTGAGAAAATGAGGGCTTAGAGGTTAATGGCCCAAGTTCACATGGCTGCTAAGGGACAGAACCACATTCAAACTTGGATTCACGTGGGCTCAAAGCCCAGACTTCTGTAATCATTTTAATTAACATCTAACATGTTATCCTTTTAATGTGTCTCGAGTGTCAGGCAAATGCTGTGAAGAGAGAAACTGAAAGAAAACAAAAAAGGAATGTTGCTCTGCTTCAACGTTGTCTAGAAAGCAGGTGGAATGTCGTGTATTTGCCTAAATCCTCACAGTGGTGTCTGTCCTCATGCTGGAGTCCCCTGAACGGCCATTTTGTGTCTGACGTGCGCATACCTGCAGATCCTTGCGTGGAAGTTCTGCTCGGTGGCCTCAGGTTTCAAAAATGAAATCTGATGGGAAACCGAGCCTGAGGACCCAAAGTCAGCTGCCTGGCTTGCCAACAATGAACAATGGAGGTGGAATGTCCGCTCCATATACATTCCAGGGAAGGTGGTTACCCAGCTCCTCAGAACAAGCCAAGGCCACCCCTTGCATCAACACTGGGCGGCACTGATGAATGCATCCATTGTGGAGGCAGTCCCAGCCACGCAGAGGGGGAAATTCCTAACAGACTGGTTTCTCACCTCCCTCCCCACTTTTAAATAAGTCCCATCACATGATTCCTTCACTCCGACACCAAATAGCCTGCTGTTATGAGGAACAAGACTGAATTCTCTTTGAATTAGGAAAGATAACCAGCATGGCTTAAGAGCGGTTCTTAGAAGGAACTTGGGAACGGTTGATTTCCACCTGTGGTTGTGCGTCTGACAGAGAATTTTACACTGCATTTTTTAAAGACAACGTACATTTATCATCCTACGGTTCTATGAGTCAGAAGTCCAACAGGGGTCTCACTAACTAAATACTGCATTTTCAATTAAGCAAAAAGGAAAAAGTTATCTCAATATCATCTTTATTCCTAACATGTGGTTCAACATTGTCCCACTGCCCCCCTCCCCCATGTCACTTATTTTGGACCAAATGACAAATACATCTTTGTTTTTTAGCCTTGAATAAACTAGACGTTCAGAGGGTTTTTTCCCTTTTTTCTGTTTTTTTAATAGAAACTTACATTAATTTCTTTAATTTCAAACAACACTTGGTGTTGACTGAGTCGGCCTCTGAGCTACAGTTTCCCCTTCTTTGTGCTCCCATAACTCTGTGACAGGTGCATCATGGAACCACCTTACTAAACCACTAAGGGGATGAAGGATGGGAATGCTCTTTCATACCTGACAGAGCCAGGCTGGCCCAGTCATCTCAAGCAAGTCTCCACATGGCTTCTGCAAGTCCTGGCCACAACTTTGCGGAAATGAGGAAAAAATGTGTCCCTCTGGCCCTGCCCTGCCGGGCCGGGCCTGAGCAAACGTAACCCCAGCTGAACTCCAGCCCCCCTGCCCTCAGCCGGGGCACCACCTGCAGAGTTGTTCACAGAGCCCAGCATCTCTGTCTCCATTTATGGGAAGCGGGGCAGAGAGTAAGTGTCCCACCACATTCTCAGCACTGAGGAGGCTAAAAGAGCAGTTTATGAATCAGCCTGTTAAGAGGAGATGTCGGCTGCTCTGGTTCAATTCTAACTACTGGAACCCTCCACAAAATACTTCTAATGAAAAGCCAAGACACCATGCGCTCTTCTGAGATTGCTATTCCCATGCTCCCACACTCAGAGAATTCGATCAACAGGCAGGATGGGCTGTATAGTGTGCAGCCCATGCAGTCACACAGGCCCCATGCCCAGAAAGGCCTCGCATTGGCTTTAATGCTCCGATGTCACCATCTTTAAAGTTCTAAATCCATTTCAAACACGGATCCTACATTTTCATTTTGCACTGAGCCCTGCAAATTATGGCGCTGATCCTGCCAACAAGCCTTCAGCAGCACCAGATAGCTTTCTCACACCACACAAGACATTTGGAAAGAAAAATGGGATATGTCATCCCCCTGCTGAACAAAAAGGCCCAAGTCATACTTGGAGCACGAGGCAGGATGGTGCACGGGACTAAGCGTGGGTGTGAGGAGGCAATCCAAGCCGGGTGCAGCCCTACGTCCCATGAGGCTTCAGACACATTCCCTAACCGGCCTGAACCCAGATGTCCTGAACCCAGATAATGAAGAAAGGTCTGTAAACAAAGAAATTGTCAGGCATGAGGCAGGTGCTCAACAAATGTGAGTCCCCTTGCCTGCATGCTTCAGAAATAGATACTTCAAGATGGGCCCTGCCATGGAGTGATTCCATAAAGCAGAGAGGTGACCGGAGGCCCTAAAAGATCCCTTTGGCTCTAGGATTACATGACTGTCCATTAACCAAGGTCTCGAAGCCAGCCCTCCTCTAGTCCACGGATATGAGTCAGAACACTTGGTTGCAAGGGCAGAAATCCAACTCATTAACTTCAAGAAAGTGGTGGTTCATTAACAAAACTGGGAAGTGCTAGGAAACAAGCATTTCTGTGTCTCAGGGTTTATACAGTGGTATTCAATCTCTCTTTCTCTCTCCATATTTCCACTCTTTTTGTCTCTGCCTTGCTTCACTCTAGACTCACTGTTTCAGTTGAACAAGCCCAGTCAGAAGATCTCTCTCTCTCTCTCTCTCTCTTTTTCAATATCTCAATATCAACCAAAGAAAAGACTCTGATCCTACTTGGATTATACTCCCACTTCTGAGTCATTCACGACAGTTGCCAGACTGACAGGGTCTGTGTCCACCCAAGGGCAGGACAACGGAGCTTAACCCTCATGACTGACAGCCCCAATGAAAACACATAAAATGGGGGATAGGGAGGCCCCCCAAAGGAATAGCGATGCCAGACAAACACAACATATCTACTGGGCCTACTGGTTTCCTATTTCTTCCCTATGGGGGCCAAAGGAAATGAACGGCAAGACAGGGGAATGGTATAGACAGTAGCACTTACACCAGAAATAAGGGACACATGTCATCCAAGAGAATCTGTGAGGGAAGGCCAAGAGCTCAGAAAACACAGGGTCTTTTCAAAGCTATTAGTAGTGTCATTGCAATTAACCTCACATCTTTACATTCTTAATAGCAACACATCTATTTTTATGTTGACCTTTTCTTTAGGCAACTAATACTGTTTTTCCATTTTATTTTTTATTTTTATTTTTTTAAAGGTTTTATTTATTTATTATTTTGAGAGAGAGAGAATGAGAGAGAGAGAGAGAGAGCACATGATAGGGGGGAGGGTCAGAGGGAGAAGCAGGCTTCCCACTGAGCGGGGAGCCCAATGCGGGACTCTATCCTGGGACTCCAGGATCATGACCTGAGCTGAAGGCAGTCACTTAACCCACTGAGCCACCCAGGTGCCCCTGTTTTTCCATTTTAGTGCTAATAGATTTCCTTTTTAAAATAACTTTAAGTAAAAACCAAGTAGGTCAGCTGGAAGAAAAATAATAAGCAAATAATAATAATGTAGACTTTAATAGCAAATTGGTGCATGTACTATACCAATGACCAAAGTCTGAGAAACACTAGCTTAGTGTATAAACAGAATATTCTCTCCCCAAGGAACAGTAAAAACCAGTAACTCTGCTATTGCTCTTCCATAGGTATCTCTGGCAAACTAAATATTGTATCTCTCATTGTGTGGATGGCAAAGCTTTAGTCCAGGTCACCAAATTTTTCTGTGATAAGGTCCTAGAACCTTCATTTTCTGCCTGGCAACACCTTTTCCTTAGACACACTTGTGTCTCGTGGCAAAAGGGGAGAATGAGCATTCCAGGACATGGGCCCACTGTATTATTCTCTGTCTCAGAGGCAGTCACACAAAGGTAGCATTGATGTCAAAACATCTCATCTCAGAGATGGCCAGGCTGATTGTCCTTATGAACAGAGGGGCCCATTTTCAGTGGTCATCCAAGGCCAGCTGGCTCCAAGGAGTACCAGTCATCTCTCTGGGGCCAGAGTTTCCTCAGCTGATTTCCACATGTACCCACGTATAAAGTGGCAGCTGGTCCCTCACTTGGATGACTTCTTCATCTTCCAAATAACTACCAATGTCAGCCAGAGATAATTCAAGAATGCCTATGTTGTCCACTCACCTTTTCAACTATTTTCTCCAGGCCAAAGCGAGAAGTCATCAGGGTTTTGATGTGGATCAGGATGCCAAAAAGCTGAACAAAGCCTGCAAAGGAATGGGTATGTTTTGTATTTTAACTTACTTTTGAAGTTGGTTAAATTTGATCTCATGTCCAACTTTCCCATGATCTTAGGAAGATGACCTTGTGCATTCCACGCTAACCCAGGTTAATTACTTCTAGGGTTCTCTTTGTAAAAGATCCCCAAACTATAATCGGATCCTAATGCATTTCAAGATTCAAAAGGATAGTTAAAAACTGGATACCATGACATTGAATTTGACCTTGAGGTCGAAGAAACTTCATGAGAAGTGTAGTCATGCAATCCTAATGTCATCCAAGCCCCTCTGATCCCTTTCATGAGAGGTGGTGGGAAATAGGGTGTGATGAAAGCTGGATTAGGGATCTGGGAACTGCATCTAGAAGCAGATCAAGTAAACATAAAACTGTGGCCAAGGTCAAGAATCAAGGGTCAGACCAGAGAAGCCATTTACATCGATGCCTAAGGTAAGTGCATGACTAAGAATAAGAGACTAAGAAAGAGATCAGGAATAAGGTAACCCCAATAACAAGGTGAGATGAAGGGGAGAGCATCTAGAAATAAGGCCATGAGGAGAGGCCCTGAGACCCAAGGAGGTCTCTGATGAAACAACTTTCTAGTCCCAGAAACCCAGGTTTTAGTATATTCACAGGATTGGTAACCGTCATTATTAATTCCAGAACATTTTCACTGCCCCAAAAGAAACCCCATTCCTATTAGCAGCCACTCCCCACTCCCCCTTCCCTTCAGGTCCAGGCAATCATAATCCACTTTCTGTCTCTATGGATTTGCCTATTCTGGACATTTCATACAAATGGAATCATGCAATATGTGACCTTTTGCATCTGGCTTCTTTCGCTTTGCATATTGTTTTGCAAAAACAGGTGCTAGATTTTTACTTAGGAGTAAATCAGTGAAGATTTACTTTCCTAGGAATGGGTATTGTGGTACAACAAGTACGGCCATAAATTCTTTGTGTGACTCCAGAGAAAGAACTGGAATCCATAGTGGAAGTTCTAAGAAGAGATATTTTGCTTCAATATAAGGAATGATCTGAATATAAAATAGTCTGTCTTGCCCAAGAAATGTTGGAGAAGTTCCAAGGGAGTTGGGGTTGGAGAAGATCTGGTAAGAAAGTGGTAAAAGTAAGTGAACACTTACTTAGTAAGTGTTCTTGAATGAATCAGAGGGAGAGGGAGCTGGAAATGAAGGATGACAACTAGCTTGCTTGGTTTGGGTGCGGGGGAAGGGGGGCATCAGTGGAAAGCTCAGCAGAAAGGAGTTGCTTCTTGCTCATATCCTGACCTGGCTCATGTTGTATTTGGACAACAGCTGTCAGGAGCCATGTTTGCCTGGAAGTGGTAGGATGTTTATAGTTCTGAGTCTTGCTGAGTGGCTGAGCCAGCCTCACAGGTGCTTCCCTGCTGCTTCTCAAGTGAGGTCCTGACACCTGGATGTGGGTTGGAGACAGGAGCAAAGTGGGTGTGGGAACAACTCAGCTGCATCAATGATAAATCTCCACATTCTTAGCCACTTAGTGAGTTAAGTTCAGAAAGAACAGATGGAACACCTACTGAATGCCAAAAATCAGTGTTTTCTTCTCCCTTTTGGATGTGATTTCAAGGTGGTACCACTGTTGTGCTGATTACTGTTGTAGAGCACCTTCTATGTGCCAAGTGCTAAGCTGGGCACTGCACACAGGTCGTCTTGTATAACCCTCTCAACAACCCTATAAAGCTGTATTCTAACGATTTAACAGATGAGAATACTGAGGCTCAGAGGTTAAAGATCTTGCCACGGTCAAAAAGTTAGGAAATGAGAATGGGGGGGATTGGAAACTAGGGCCATCTTGGAAAGCTATGATTTGGTTGAAGGTCTAGAATTCTAGAATTCCAACCTCTATTAAAAAGTGCAAGGCAGGGACACCTGTGTGGCTCAGTCAGTTGAGCATCCAACTCTTGGTTTTGGCTCAGGTCATGATCTCAGGGTCGTGAGATCGTGAGATCAAGCCCCACGTTGGGCTCTGCGCTCAGCAGGGAGTCTGCTTGAGATTCTCTCTCTTCCTCTGCCCCTCCACTCTCTCTCTCTCGCAAATAAATAATCTTTTTTTTTAAAAAGTGCAAGCCAAAGCAAAATTGCATCTGGCAAAATTTGTCTGCCAGACCATGTACCCGTCTCATTGATATCCCAGCCCTGCCAGGGCTGGCTTTACATAACTAGGGCCATGTTGTCCCATAGCCACAAAGGTGAGTGATAAGGTCATTTTAAGTTTTTGAAAAGCCAAATTTAAAAAAAGCGGGTGAAATTAATTTGAAAAATATACATTAGCTAAGTCAATACCGTATCAAAAAATCTCAACAGACAATATAAAAATTATTAATGAGATATTTGACACCTTTTTTTTTTTCACATTAAGTCCTCAAAAGACTTATAGTGTGTTCTACACTTACAGAACATTTCAACTTGATCCAGCCACACATCACGTCCTGCATAGCCACACGTATCCACTCTATGGGGCACGGTGGGTGTAGGGGCCCTACTCATCAAAAAGATTATGTGCACTCCCCACCCACTCATCCTCCTACAGGATTCAAAATAAGAATGCTCTATCCTCAAATAATATTTGATTTTTCCAAATCACATAAAACTTACAGATTTCCTTGTTTCTTTGGTGCCCCTGCTTTCCTAGGTCCTAACAATGTGTGTGGTCTGGGTCTTGGTTAATCCAGAACAGCCTTTTATCCTCCTCACTACACTGACACTCTTTGTCAGGCCTTCCTCTTAGAACTCCGTGCCCCTCTGCTGGCCCTTCTAAGGAAAAGGCCTTAAACCTGAGAGTGCATGGACCCAATACCTATTATCCTTTCTGAAATGTAAAAGGATGCTTGTCATTCTCCCTCAAAGAAACACAGAAAGAGGCTCCAGAAAGAAAAGCTGCCATGGAGATTACCCTAGTTCTAGTTCATGACTTCTCACCAGGGTGTTAATACACAGATTCAGACTGGTAGTTCAACGTAGTTTCTGAGATCCAGCATTTCTAGTAAGTTCCCAGGTGATGCTGATGGTACGAGTCCTAGAACTGCGCTTTGGGGAGCAAGGTCTAATCCATCTGAGATCCACCAAGGTTAATGCTTTTCAAGGCACACTGGAGGGGAACCAGGTCTAGAACTCAGATCTTGTGACCCCGAGCCCAATTCTCTTTCCCCTCGCTAGGCATGGGAATGAATTTTGGACCTGGCTTTGAGCCCCTGCTCTGGTACCTACTGGTGCTGTGACCTTCGTTTTCTCACTGCAAAATGGAGCCAATAAGGCCTCGTTACAGAGAGGGGCTGAGGTTAAGGAGGCATCACAGTGCTCAGCACTTCATTGGCCCTCATTAATGCTAGTCGGTTCCTTTTGAATGATAAGCTCGGATCCAAAATCCCCACAAAGCCCATTAGATCAGTATGAGCAGCGAAGAGGCCCGCCCTTGAGTGGCCTTTGTTCTTCATCACTGCGGGTGTACCAGGTGGAATGGTGCTCCCCCCCAAAGATACGTCCACCCAGAACCTGTGAATGTGACCTTAATTGGCTAAAGGGTCTTTGCAGCTGTAATTAAGTTAAGGACCTCGAGAAGGGATCAACCTGGATTACCTGGGTGGGCCCTAAATCCGTTGACAAGTATCTTTAGAAGAGAAAAGGGGCAGGGGCACCTGGGTGGCTCAGTTGTTAAGCATCTGTCTTCAGCTCAGGCCATGGTCCCAGGGTCCTGGGATCGAGCCCTACGTTGGGTTCCCTGCTCAGCGGGAAGCCTGCTTCTCCCTCTCCCACTCCCCCTGCTTCTGTTCCCTCTCTCACTGTGTCTCTCTCTGTCAAATAAATAAATAAATCTTTAAAAAAAAGAGAGAGAGAGAGAGAAGAGGGGCGCCTGGCTGGCTCAGTCAGTGGAGCATGCAACCCTTGATCTTAGGGTCGTGAGTTCGAGTCCCACGTTGCATGCAAAGATTACTTAAATAAATAAATATTTTTTTAAAAAGAAGTGAGAGAGTGGCAGGAGAGAAGCAGACACGCAGGGAGAGACCGTGCGGAGCCGAAGCAGAGCGTGGAGTAATGTTCCAGAAGCTGAGCTAAGGATTGCCGGCAGCCTCCGGAAGTTGGAAGAGGCGAGGAACAGATTTGACCCCAGAGCCTCTGGTGGGAGCGTGGCCTTGCTCACATCATGATTTCAGCCTTCTGGTCTCTGACTCGCGAGGGAATATATCGCTGTCTCGAGCCATTGAGCTTGTGGTCATTGTTACAGGAGCCTCAGGAAACGAACACAGTGGGCAAGTGAAAAGCAATGACCCTCCCTGGCAGGCAAGGTTCTCCCCACTCGTGGCTTCCTCTAATCTTCCCTGCACCCCCATTTGCAAAGGAGACACCAAGGGATTGGGAAGCCCACAGCCCCCCGCTCAGCCAGGCTGCTGGGGCTGACGTGTGGAGCCCGCGGGGGAAGCCGAACCGCAGCCCCCAGCCCACTGCCCAGATCCCTTATGTGGCACACGGGCCCCGGGTGTGAAGAGGAGGGCACTTCAAACCCAGCAGCCTCCCTCCTGCTGGAACTCAGCTCAGTGTCCTCCCAGAAAATTGCTGGGAGAGCAAAAGCGAGGAGGCTAATCACCCTGGGCCTGACCTCTACTGTATAATTACCCTGCAGTGTCCGATGCACAGGCAGGGCTGAGGTTCCTTCTTGTTTTTTAAGAAGTCTTTCCCAGAACCACTGGGGACTGGCCCCAGTGCCTCAAACCATTGTAAATGTTTACAGGAAATCGTTCAGCAGCACAGACTGCTTATATGACACACGTATTGTGAAATGTAAAATGAGGTCATTGTTCAGTAAATCACTTCTTGGTCGGGTAGTGGGAAAGCCTCCCAGGATAAACCTGAAACCCAGATTCAAAGGGCTTGAGGGAAATCTGGTCACTTCCATGCTGTCCCCCAGCCTCCAGGCTATTGCTGAGCCATCCCAGAACTGCTTTGGTCCCTGGTCTCACTTTCTAAAGCATTCCAGGAAGGAAAATCTAAAAAACATTAATTTTAAAATGTTGACTTTCCTGAATTATCCAGATATGGGTTGACTCTGGCATCAGAGTAGATTTCCAATTGGTCCCTGCTACATAGAGCCCACCCAAGTGGTACATGCAGCTTACACCAATGCAGAGACAAGATCTCTCATGATGCTATGCAGAAGTCTTTATTCACTCACTCATTCAGTCAGTCAGTCATTCACCCATATATGCATGCATTTAAATATCCATGCATTCAGCAAGTTGATGAATATTGAGAGGCTTCTTCTGTGTGGCTACAGCAGTAAGTGAACCCCCCCGTCCCACGGGACGTGCAATGTGGCATGGCAGAGATGGGACAGAGAACAGGCCATGTGAGGCACACAGAAGGCAGAATGCCTCATCTGTTCCAAAAAAGTACATTGAGTTGAGTCCTAAAGGAGGAGTGGGAGCGAAGGTGAGGATCAAAGGAAAGATGTTCCAGGTAGAGGGAAGAGCCCATGCCAAGACCCAGAGGTGAGAAAGAAAGTGTTGCTTGTTCTCGGAGCTGCCCATGGGTTAGGGAGAAGCTGGGAGAGGATGGGTAGGAGGCACATGACTTTGAAAGGCAAGTAGAAGGGACTCCAAAAGGCCTCATATGCCCCACTGAAGAGTCGAGACTATTCTGGATTTGAAGGGCCCAATGTTATAAGCTTTTATACAGAAGAATGAGCAGGTGAGCTGCTCATATGCAAGCGTGTTCTGGGGATGGTGAATGCTTGTTGGAAAAGGTGTGTTTGACGCAGGAACCCCGTTGGGTATCCGTGGTTCTGCTGAGCAATGTGACAAAGGTGAGGGTGAAGAGAAGTGAGTGGTTCTGAGAGATACCAAGGAAGTGGAATAGTGAGGTCTTCGTGGTAACTAACTGGGTGTGGAGTGTGGGGAGAGAGCGAAGGATGAGCCCCAGATTCCTGGCTGGCACAATCCAGTGAATGGGCCACCTGGGAGGCAGGAAGGCTCCATCCAGGGATGACACCAGCAGGGATCCAGGCCTGAGATGCGGAGGCCCTTGACCTGGGCAGAAGCAGCCCTCACAGAAAGAAAGGGGCCGAATCAGTAGAGTTTTATGAGAAAAAGAAATTCCTTCTGAAATGAGATTTCTGGCACTCAGAAATTAAAAAAAAAAAAAGTCACAGAGGAAGTAATTGGATACCCATGACAGAGGTAATGCAGGAAAAAATTTGGAGGAACAACATAAATAACAGCACTCGAAATGAACCAGAGCTAGGTGGCGATTAACCACCACTCTTCTTGTAGGTGAGCTCATCCTAGAATTTTCTGTTTCTCCAGCTGGAATCAAACAGCTAGGTCTTCCCAGAATCGTACAGCTGGAGCTAATCCCTGAGACTATGTGAACAGTCTGAGGACACATAGCTTGCCAGGACCCGCACACAGCTCTCCTATGCCCGTCTCCCTGGGTACCGCTGTGAGGACCGGCGGTGCCAGAGTCGAGACATGGGTAAACAGGTCGGCCTCCGCCAGCACAAACAGAAGGAGAGTCTTTTTATTCCCTTCCCCCTCTCTACAGTCATGCCCCCCCTTCCGTCCACACCTCCCCTGTACCTACCACCCAGATTTGTCTTCCCCCAATCCTTCCACCAAAAGGCATCAAACGCATCTACCACCTCTTGTTCCTTGCAGATCCTGATCGCTCAGCTGGGTGGGAGCGATGGCACAAGTTCAACTAATTCAGTTCCCTTCCAAAGTGACCAAGCCCGTGCTAGTCACAGGGAGCGGCCACTGGGAGTAGGGGTGGGAACGGGCCAAGGCAGGACTCTGCAGACTCTGGCTGTGAAGAGAGGGTTTGGGGCTCCTTTCTGGAAATCTTGACATACAGCTGAGAGTAGGGGGTGTATGAGTTTCCTAGAGCTGCCATAACAAAGTACCACAAACCATGTGGCTTAAAACAGCAGAGACCCATTGTCTCCCAGTCCTGGAAGCCAGAGCCTGAAGTTAAGGAGTCGGCAGGCCATACTCCCCACTGAAGGCACTAGGAAGTTCCTGTCCCAGGCTTCTGCCCTGCTTCTGGTGGCCTCAGATGTTCCTGGGTTTATAGATGCATCTCTCCAATCCTCCATCCTCACGTGGAGCTCTCACTGGGTCTCTGTGGCCAGAGTCCACATTCTGTAATAGGCTTTCAAACCTCAATCATTTGGCTACCACCTCCCACAATTTTGGTCAATCTGAGTACTAGTGACATAATATTCTTCTTTTAATCAACTCCTTCAGGCCCTGTCCTTTACAAAACGTCAGCAAAATCACACATTTAATACCTTAGTGAGATTTTATATATGGTTGACCCTTGAGCAACACAGGTTGGAACTGAATGGGTCCACTTATATGTAGATTTTTTTACAGTACTGTAAATGTATGTTCTCTTCCTTATGATTTTCTCAGTAACGTTTACTTTTCTCTAGTTTATTATAAGACTACAATATATGATACACAAAACATACAAAAATGTGTGAATTGACTGTTTATGTTATCAGTGAGGCTTCTGGTCAATAGTAGACTATTACATAAGTCCTTAGGTTTTTGGAGACTCACAAGTTATACATGAATTTTCTACTGCAAGGGGAATTGGTACCCCTAACCCCTGTATTA